>NC_092210.1:81055313-81119229 GCF_043381705.1 Parasteatoda tepidariorum
AGTCGCATGGCACCATACTGCTCCTTTTAAGAATGGAATTTATTTCTGTCAACTATATTACAGAATTTCTCATCTGATATAATAGTTCTGAGGATAATGTCATCCTGAAGATCCAAAACTTCTATCTCCCCTTCTTCTCGGCTTACTTGAAGAAATTCTGAAATGTATGTTGCTATTACGGTATGTTTATTTGGTTGGTAAAAGGATTTACAAAAAAGGTGATCAGAGGCTCGATTATATTAAATTGTTGAAAGCGCTTTTTAAATTGATCTTGAAGCGTTGATAAGCCAATTTCACTGTCACCTATCATTTTTTCATGTTTGGAAAATGCAGAAGAGACTTCATTTTCAAATGTGATATACACAAAAATAATTTATCTCTGAACAAGTTTATAGCCCCTGTCATTCTTACTATACGTTTGTCCTTTCCCTGCAGCTCCAAGTTTAAATTATTTAGTTTTTCCATCATGTCGGTTAGGAGAGATAAATCTGCGAGGCAAAGAGGATCTCTTAGCTGTAAAAATATTTGATTTTTGGTTGAAATATAATTTTTTATTTCTTCAATTAAATGTAGAAATCTGTCAAGTACTTTGCCTTTAGTGAACCAGCGTACTTCACTATGTATTTGCATAACATTTTAAGGGAAAATGGAATTATTTTATCGTTGGGCACAAGCAGCTGGCACACCTAGATCGATCGACGGGCGCCATGGTATCTGCCTTATTCCCCCCACTATGCAGCTGCATCTTCACAAAGTATTTTATTTAAGGAAAGTACGTTTTTGTGTTTGATTTCGTAAATTAAAATATCGTCTGCACTAAATAATTGAGGTCACCTGTTCTAACCATTAAGAGTAAGTCCTAGAACGTGAAGATCTGATGATTAGATCAAAAGTTATTTCGAGTAGTCTGTTTTTTTGTTGTTTTTTTTTTTCGTTTTTTCTGCGCACTGTGCAACGCCAGAGATTAAATAAAATAAAACTCCGAGTTCTTTAAATGAAACTTTATTTTTAGTTGCATAAATATATGAATTAAATCACATCCTTCAGTACTCTAATTGTTTTTTGTACGTACACATAAAGAAGAGAATTGTACTGATCACATCTGATTGTAGTCTGCTTGTCGTATTATTCCAGTATTGTTGCACGAAACAAAAGGATTCTTAACTGGTGATAAAATGCCAAATATCTGACCAAGAGCATGCGTCTCCTGGTTATCACAAGCATTTTTTCGTTGGGCTTCCAAGCATTCAAAAATTTTGCTGATCAACCTAAGAATAAAAATCAAAGAATACATTAAAAATTACACTATGCAAAAAAATGGTAGAAGTTTTGTTTATTAACGTCATTAATTATCCTGGATTTTTCTTTCTAAGAAAGCTAGCATTATCTAACTATAAATAAAGATGGTGCATTTGGCCGGAAAATAACGTGGTAGTATCTAGTTTTCCCTCATTCGTTTCCATATTGTTTTGGTTGCCATCAACATAAAATTAATAAAAGTTATATAGGTAACGGTTTTCTATCCCTAATTTAAAAGTATTTTCTTGTACTGCTATTATTACGCTTTTGACTTAAGAGTTTAAAACTAAAAGAATTGAGATTAATTTTTTCTCTAGGAGATTAAATTTCCAAGAGATTGATTATTTTATTATTGTTATAACGTAATTCAGCTCTACATTTTAAGATTAAAAAGGAGTCCAATTTTATTAACTATTTTTCAATTATTATTTTTTGTGCAAATAACTTTAATATATCGTTATAAATTACCATTATAGAGATTAGTTTAATGATTTAGAACTTAACTGTTAGCTTCATGCGCAATGTGATGCAAAAATTAGGTTTTAACATATCCGCCCGGATGGTAAGCGAAAATATTAAATTACGATTGTGAACTCTCCAAATTTGTTGGAACAATATAATGTTATAAAAATATAAATGTTATTTTATAAAATGATTACTTAGAAAAAATTCTTCCGTTCACCAATAGAACTAAATATTTATAACACTAATAGAGAATAATATTTGGACTTGAGAAGTGGAAGCACAAACGAAAGCAAACATAATTCTTTTTAGTTCATATAAGTTAGAATAATTTCAACTTCTGTTAAAAAGAAAACTGTTTTCTGCAAAGAAACAACAGTTATTGCGAAGCAGTCATCGGGGTTGGTGAACGGTAGCGAACAGGGGGGCTTTTCCCCTTAGTATATTTATAAAAGTGCTTTATTTTGTATTTTGTGAACACAATTTAAAATAACAACTGAAATACTTTCGACCAATAGAAATTGTGTTTGGTTCACAAAGATATTTACAAACAGCTGGTTTTCTGCTACACTCTATAACAAAAAAATCGACGCACCAAGAACGCACTAGACGAGCAAAATCGACGCTCGATCAGGCTGGAATGATGCCGACTGGGGACGTATAGTCTTTAGCGACGAATCCCGCTTCCAACTGTGTCCTGACGATCAACGAAGACGTGTTTGGAGACGCACAGGGCAGAGGGGGGATCCTGCTTTCACTATTGCACGCCACACCGGCCCTCAACAAGGCATTATCGTCTGGGGTGCCATTTCCTTTGACAGCCGGACCCCATTGGTCGTCATTAGAGGTATTTTTACTGCACAGCGGTACGTCGACGACATCCTAAGACCTGTTTTGATACCGTTCCTTTTTGCAGCGCCCTGGGCTGGTTTTTCAGCATGCCAGACCACATACGGCACGTGTTGCTATGAATTGTCCGCAAGCTTGCAAAACTCTTCCTTGGCCTGCCAGATCACCAGATCTCTCTCCCATCGAGCATGTCTGGGATATGATAGGAAGGCGATTGCATCTGGCACGGAATGTTGATGACCTCGTTCGACAATTGGATCGAATTTGGCAGGAAATACCGCAAGAGACCATCCGGGAGCTTTATCGGTCTATGCCACACCGTGTGGCTGCTTGTATCCAGGCTAGAGGCGGGTCTACACCTTATTGAACTTGTTACTGTAACTCTGCAATGAATAACTCAATTGCTCTGAAATTTTAATCATTTACTATTCTGTACATTGTCTTCCTATCCACCAATTTTCGTTTCAATCAGACAACTCCTTCTTGGTGAGTCGAGTTTTTTGTTATAGAGTGTATTTTCATCCGACTTACATAGAGATTCAACAAAATGCATTCGACTAATATAACTTCCATTGGAAACATGACTTTTTTTTAAAAAAAATTTGAACGAAAGGGCGAGCAAAAAATTGCTTAACCGTTTGGATTTATTGCATCATTAATCAAAAAATATAAAGGAAATCTTGTAGGAAAAATTAAAACCTAAATATCAATCTTCTTAAAACATTTTCTTCAACATTTATGTCATCCAAGAAATTTTACAGCATAACTCTTTAGGGCTGTTCTGTAAACACTCTTTTGTTAAATAAAATTTGCAAATTTCTTTTAACTGATGAGTTCGTTCTAGGCAAAGTTTATTTCGTGCCTTTTAATGGAAATTATTTGCACTTTTTAATTTTGAAAATGGCATAAAATATCAATTTCGGAGAAAAATCACATTTTGTTGAAAAGAAAAGGCGTTTTTGATCCAATTTTCCTTTTTGAAAACTTACTTTACCACTGTATGGTTTGAGGTTATAAAAACATGCGAAAATTAAAAATTATTCATCGCATTCAATGATTTTTTTTATCTTGATGGAAAATTTTCACCAAATTGGCAACTTTAAAAAAAAAAAAAACATATAAATATATTTTTTTCAAATATTGAAAATACTTGTCTGTTCAAGTGTTCAGTCGATCCTTTTCAGTAAAATCGAATGCACAGCTTCGAGTTCACTTAAATTGATTTTTATTTATTTATATTTTTAATTTTCATTGAAGAAAAAAAGCAAAAACATCCTTAAATAATTTCTCCTTATAAGAATTATTTAATAAGAACTCAAAACTGTTCCTCTCACCACTAATTGCTTTTCATTCATCATTGCCACCTTTAAGTCAAAAATTTCTCTAGCAAGGAACATTTTATTAAAAAAATGTATAATTATTGCAGTTTTAAATAAGAACCTTTTTGTCAACAGTTAATCGTAACAAAATGTACCATAATACTCGGATTTGAAAAATAACAATCTGGTTTACGAAAAAAAAACATTTACCTGAGAAACACAAATTGTGTGACTCAATACGAAGAAATAAATTATATGTAATTTTACTAGTTAATGAGACTTATAGGGCCGGGATAGCCTGGTTGGTAGGGCACTGGGCCCATGTCCAAGTGAACGTGAGTTCGATCCCTGCCGGCCGAAGACTCCCCGTGTAGTAAATGGTTACTGATGCACGTTAAATCTGTCGAGTCTTAAAGTCCTTCATGTTCCCATAACAAATCGATACCTCTGGGGGTACTGTATTGGAGATTGATCGTTCTCTGATTCAGGTCAAAATTACGATCTTTGGATGAATGAAGGGATGTATGAATTGGTCCACCCTATAAAACGGGTGTGACGTATGGGTGTGGCAGAAATCGAATTCTTAGCCATAGATGGCGCCACTGGAGAACAAGAACAATCGCACCCCCCTTAATGGCATACGTCAACAACAACATGAGACTTATAATAATTTAAATGGGGAATAGTTTCCATCTATTGGCTCTTTCAGCATCTTAAATTTCAACACTATATAGTAACATCTCAGTGACATTAAGTGCAATTACATGATATTTTTCACTACAAGTTTAGCGGTTAATAAGTCTAAGATTAGATTTTTCTCTGTAATTTTTAAATTTTAAGTCGAATAGTTTTTGTGCAGCTAAACAAAATGCAACTTAAATTTGAACTTCCAAAACAGAGGTGGCAGCAGTATTTAAATTTTTTTTTTTTTTTTAGTATAAAGAGAAAATTTTTTTTTTCTGCTTTTGAAAAATGTATTCCAATACATAAGCTAAATAATGCAGTGAACTGCCTTTAAATAAGAATATTTTTGTTTCAAAGCAAATCTAAGACTTTTAATAATTTTCAATATTCGAGTTCGAGAAGTGTTTTCTTTCTAGAAGATTATTATTTCTATAGCAGCATGCATGAAAATAGAATCTTTTCCAGAACATTTTCTTTTTTCATTTTCTAATTAAAAAAGAGTCATAAATAAAAAAATCCTTAATATTAAACACTCCATAACAGTAAAGAAAAAATAGACCGGGATAGCAAAGCTGTTAAGTACTTTCTTTATACATAGAATATATAGCTTTAAAATAATTCTGTAATATTTAAATTTCAGAAAAAGTCCTAAAGATGCACCTCGTCAAGAGTGTAATTCATTTACATTGTCATTTCACGAACAATTAGCAACCCAACAAAATTTGAAGAAAAAAAATTTATTTAAATCAATTAACAAAATGCGTTTTAATTCTAATATAATCGGAATTTTTTGATAAAATAAAGTGGTCATACGGGCAATGTTATAAGGTAACATAATATCGTAAAAATTATTTATAAGTAGCCATTTATTTATAAACACTTTTGTTCACCCTTCATTTTTCTTATGTCTCCAGTAGTACATTTGTGTAATTGAAGTCGATCAGCAATGGAATACATTTTCTGTACATGGTAGTGAAATTTCACCTAGCAGTACAAAAAATTACAATGGGATATGTGCAAGTGACGTGATGGGACTATCTCGATCCTGATTGGTTGATGAAACGTGGCATTTGCTTACGTTAGCAATTGTTCTTTCCGTTCTATTTCGTGTAAGCCATGCCCGTCAAGTATCAATTCCCTTAAGTGACATAATTTACATTCCTTCACAAGGATTTTTATTCTTTCAAGTTAGATTTCTTACTTAATACAAAAACTGGTCCGAAGCCATGTAGAACATAAAATTATGCATCGAATTTTCGGGGTACACAAAGCAAAAACAAATCACGGTTACAATGAAATACATAAACAAGTAATAAATCTGAGCTAAGCAAAAGACGCAGACCAGAAAGAATTATATTTCAACAAATTCGAGGAGCGATACGGAGCTGTATTTAATCATTTCGCGTTAATTAACATTCTAACTTATGTGGAGAAACTAAGTTCAATTTTACCACTCCATTTTGCTTACAACTATCAGCTGGCGCTGGCTTCATAGGTCACATGTGTGGGCATCAGAGGTCTTCTTCTTCTTCTTGAAGTTCAAGTACCCAAATAAATTGCAATATTAATCTTTCGTTATGGATTAAACATTTATTAAAATTTAAATGAAAGTATTACTCACGAACATCTTATGTCCATACGATGGAACCTGTTAAGTGCTTCCTCTCCAGTATCATGCAATTTGACATCCACGTTTTTATAGCAATTTTGGAACGATTCGAAATCATCTTTAACACATTGATAGCCGCAGTGAGCTAAAATTCATTAAAAACTCATTCATTAATACATTTATAACAAGAAAAAACTATTAAAAAGTAAATAGAACGTTCACATAAAAAAGTCGTAAATAAAAGATTTTCAATTTTTACTTATAAAAGTAGTACATATTAAGGGTCCACGTGAACCCTGTAAATTACCCAAATATCAAAAGTATGCGCCAATTTTCAAAAGTCTTCGCCAAATGCAAATCTTAAAAATTTTTTATGATTTTTTACCATAGAAAACTATTTTACGGTAGTTTGTTTCAGGCATATATTATTTGGATCCCATTCTAATTGGTGATGCGGCACATCTACCGAAAATTAATGTAATAGAATAAAAAATACTGATTTGTTTAAAAAAATTCATTTGGAGGTAATTTTAATTTATTTCCAGAGAAAAAATCATTTTCCAATACTTTCGCCAAATTTACGATTTTATCGCATTTGGCGAAATGGTGAATGCTTAGAGCTGGCCCTGCATATTAGACCAGCTAATATAGCAAAAAAAAAGTTTATTTCTTCAGAATAATTAACTAACCCCCCCCCCAACAGAAGGCTCTAGCTTTTCTAAATAATATCTAAAAACTCCTTACTTTTCTCTGTACGAATGTTTTTTTCGGGGGAGGGGGGAATTAAGCTGATTTGGGGGAGAATTGAATTTCAGTCCTTGCGACCAATTTTAGCAATGTAATCTCTTCCGTTGAATCTAATGAGACCAAATTACAAGGTATAGGATAATAGTTTGAAATTTTTTGTTGACTTTATTTATCAAAAGTGATGTGTTTGACCAAAGCATTATTTACCCTTTTGATACTGCTATATCGCGGCTATCTATACAGACGTTGACAGTTGTGTATATTTCATTACTGAATCGAATGAATGAAATCCGAGTAAAAAAAGAAAAAGAATTTTAAAGAAAAGTTTAAATGTTCAAGTCAGAAATAATGCTCTTCATACGTAACAGCTGATGCAACATCTAAACTGTTGGCTAAAAAGAGCATAAGAAACAATACCTCACTTGTCTAGTTAGCAATGTCAGATGTTTAAATAAGTAGAAGCCAAACATTGTACCCTTTGTACGTAGAAACATTATAACTTTTAGCCATTAGTCCTATTGACTCAAACTTTTGCCTTATTCAATTCTGAGTAAATAGTTTTAATCGGAAACGATGGAGTTCACGGATTTGAACACCATTTCTTCACCTCAAAAAAGAAGATATAAATGATGCCTGAAAATACAGCAGAGAGCATATGGTTATTTTCAGGCAACATTTACGAGAACATAACAAAGCTTTCTAACCTTGTAGGTAGGTTATTGACTTCCGGAAAGAAAGCATCCTTTTACTGGAAAATATCGAGAAGGGTAGCGAAAAGAGAATATATGCACTACCCTACAATAATGGAAAAAGACACTTTCAGTTTTTAATTTTTCAAAATTTCTCACGAAATACTTAGAGGACTAATTTCTAACTTTAGAAATGTTTATTTCGTGCAATTTTTCATACTTTGCAATAAAGTTTAAAGCGTTCAACGGTTTCGGGGACCGACAATAAATTACGAAAGAAAACAAGTATTTTTGTACACCCTTTGCCAGAAAATCAAGCAATAAACTTGTAATTTGATATAACTGCATACAATTTCTTAAACTTAACTTAAAAAATTATGGAAATATGAATTACTATTTTGTCGTAATTTTTTCTTTTCCTTCAATATAACTTTTAAAGTCTTTGTCACTTCTATTATTGTAGGGTAGTGTAAATCTATAACACCACAGATGTATAACAGGATTTCTCAATCAAAATGCTTTTATATGTTTGAAATTTATAGTTGTAAATGTTGCTATTGATAAGTACTCGTAAAAAAATTGTGAAGAATAAAATAATTATTGCTTGATGTCTCTGAATTAAAAAATTTTTTTACATAATATTATTTAAGATTTAATTAGCTTCTAAAAATATTTGTAAATATTCAGTTAATAGTTTAACTTCACGTTTCACAGAGTTCAGAAGCCAGATTTGGTGGTGAGATTTAGCCGAAAATTATGTATAAAATAATTGATCCCAATTAGTGCTCCCTTTACTTGTTGGTGTTTATATACTCTCCTTCGGGATAGTTCTAAAACTATATCATAATTTCAGGCTTCGTCCTGCCTTATTCAATAATGATTCATCAGATTTAGAACTTAACTAGAACTTACATCACAAAGTGAACTAATTTTCCCAAATAGTGATAAACTTTATTAGCATAAATTAATAATTTTTTAATCAGGTATCAGAGTTTTACCAATAATTATTGGCGGAGTTCTATATTTGTTGTGTCTCCAGAAACTATTTTAATATTTATTTGCTCATTAACTTTTAATGCGAAAAAATTTAGTTTTTTGACAATATAATTTCTTTCAAATAAAATTTGCCATAGGTATTCAATTTTTGAAGGGGACGAAATTAAAATACATGGTTACAATTCTTCTCAAAAGCTCACACACACACACACACAAAAATAATTCATCTTTTTTTAATATCTCCAAAATAAGTTTTTTTTAATTTATTTGCTTCTAACATAGTTATAGTGAAATCGATAATGATTCACGAAAAACTATTTTTTAGTTTGTCTGACATATTAGGGGGGGGGGGTACTTATTGAAATTTTTAACTGTTGAGGGAGACACATACCCACCTTACCCAGACAACGCCAAATTTTCTTATAGTTGGATGCGACTTAACTTAATTTTATGCTAGCGCAATTTACATGTTCTAGAAACTACCTATCCAACATTGCTGCCCTATATTTCAATCTGAAAAGAAAAAAAAATCTCTTTTTTTTTAAATGTAACTTGGGAAAAAATATCTTAATTAATATCAATCCTTTTGTTTTGGACTATGCAATAAGAAATACAGTCAGACAGAATGAAGAATTTTAGTTTCCTTACCAATCGCTGAAATTCCAAGAAAAATAAAGCACTGGACAATAATTTTTCCACACATTTTGAAACAAACTAGATGGACGTGTAACTACAATCAATGTTTACTTCTTATTTTAGAATTTTATGGTCTTATGATCACACCTTTGAAACAGAAAAATGGCACGTCTGTATAAACAAAAAAACACTACACTTGGTTTTATTAGGCTCATTGAGTGTCAAAATCAATTAAGGTATGAGGGAATTTGAAAATAATAAAAATAAAATATCATGATGACGATAATAATAACAATGATACAGTAAAATTATAGTCACCAATAGTTCAAACTTTTAAAAAATAAAAGAAGAAAAAAATGAAATTCCTTTATCAGTTTAATTTTTCTTTTAACAATTCCAGAATAAACTTTTTCTTATCCATGGATAGCAAAAAGACTTTTTTTTTTCGGTTATTAGCCACAATATCAGCTCAATTCCCCCGTCAGATTTTAATATAATAAATAAATTCAACATACTGGAATAACTCAATAACAAATTTTTAGTTCAGAGTAACTTATGAGTTCTGGAATAGGGGGTTCTCTACACAAGTCTTTTCAATTGACCAAGTATAAAAGTTTTACTCGAAATTTTAACATTAGGTTATGCCTGTAGTATGCAGTATTTTTTCACTATTATTTTTGGTTACATTCTTCAATATTTTCACTGGAAGCGCATAAAAATTTTCATGCAATTCAAAAGAAAAGAAGAATACAATCGCACTCGCCTGATATCATCAATTGAAAAGAGTAAAAAGTAGAAAAAATACAATTGAAAAAATTTCTACAAAAATACACATGGTTCAAAAATATGCATAATAACTAAGGCTGCTTATATTTGAGAAAGCACAGGATATGAGAAGAAAAAATTGAGTAAAATATTTCACTATTTTTATAACTTAGTTTAAAATTCTGAAGAAAAAAAATTCTCACAAAGAAGTTTTTCAAAATGCTTACAGTGTTGAAAAAAAATTAATTCCTGGTGATAAAATAGTTCAAGAAAACTTCCAGGATATTTTACTATCCTCTGCAAAACATAAACCACTCACTTTAATAAATATAAAAACACTAGTTGAAATCGACATAAAACATCAAATGATTCGCATTTTTCAAATCTAGACCTTATATACATTACCTCAAAAAACTTTTATAATTAAGACCTACAATTCAATTTTATGCAAGAAAATAATAAAACTTGGTTACAAAGCTGAGTCTGTAAACTATTTAAAAACTTAAAATAAGAAGAAAAAAAATTGTTTAATAGTTCGTTTGTTTTTTTAAAAATTATTATAGGATATTTTCAATTGGAAGATAGAAAAAAAAAATACAAAATCTAAAATTTCTTAATAGATTTTGATTGGTTGCATTTTAGAAAATTCTTTATCGTACGAGTGCTTAAGGAAGGGAATTTATTCCATTTGGAAACCATTAGTAACTCATTCAAAGAATTTTCAATCAAAGGTTATTGGGAGATTGAAAACGCTTCTCTAAAAAACTGAAATATGAATAAAAAATAAACCTGAACTGTAAATGCATCAGCCAATTTAACAAGAAAAAAAGCAATTAAGAAACCAATTTAAAAAGAAAAAAATATTGGATCTTTTTTTTCTGTTAGATGAATATAATTTAATTATTACATTTATTGTATATTTGTTGTTTTCCTTCAATGTCGACCATCACAATTTTATTAAGTTTAAACAAATTTTAGAGCAATGCCTTATTTTTTATTATGTATTCATCTACCCATCATATTGATTTAGTTAAAATGGTATACATATTAATTTTCTCAGCATATCCATCTCAAAATGCAGATATCTTTTTAAAAAATCTTTCCTAAGCGAGCAATTTTTCAGTTGAGAGGGTGTTCGCTTTACCAAGATCTCTCTATATATTTAATCCTAGATTCAAATGCATTTGTTACACAGAATGCACAAAATATGTTTATAAATCTCAGATTAATAATAAAATATTTTGAAGAAAAATAATAAAGAATGCTTTTTTAAAAAAAATGTTTGTTAATAAAATTTTATAAAAAATTATTTTTTTTTCTAAATTTATTTAAAAAAATATTACTGATGTTTCTAGTCTCTCTCTCCTGCAAAACCTAAGTCATTTGACAGACTTAGCCATATTTCATAGAAATACAATAGAAAGGAGAAAAAAATTTATATTCTTTACAAAATGCGAAAATATATCAGCTAAAAACTACTATTAAAAATGAGTCTTGCCAGTTTTATTGAATTCTAATATGAATAGGTAATATTTAGATATTAAATAATTTAACAAACCACAATAATTTTTTTCTTAATTTTTATAAAAATTTTTTTTCCTTCTCTTTTTCTTTGTACAGGAGGTTGTACTTTATCTCAGCTAACATGGTTCAATATAAAGTAGAAAAATCGGAAATACTACACACTATGAACACAAATTAAGAAAAAAAATTTATTACACATCATTAATTTTTGAAAGTAACAATAATAAACTATTTTATAATCAATATCAAAGTAACTAAATGCAAAAAATTTCAATATAATTAAAAATTGTCAACATAATCCATAAAAATTTAAACACCATCAGTTTTTATAGAGAGCAGAAACAAATCACTATCTTTTTTATGTCTTTCAAATACATGATCCAAAACAAAAATATAGTAAAAATAAAAAATATATATAGAATTTTTTTAAATAAATTATCAGCAAAACAAATTAGACTTTACATTTGCTATAAATTGACACTTGTTGACAGACAAGACAAGATTGCTGGAATTAAGAAATGCACACTTCTAGAAAAACTCATTTTTATTTTATTTTTACAATATCTACAAAGTCAAAATATATGGAATTAAACAAATTTAAATTGATATATTTTTAATATACATAATTTTCTTCTTTTCTTCATAATAACATGAAACTTCCAAGTATTGAGCATCTAACCAGGCGAGTTTATATTCAATTTTCTCTAATAAGCATAAAGTAGAACAACTACCTAAACTACACTATTTCTAAATTGTACTAAACTACATAGGGAAATAACTGATTTTCATAGATATACATTATATATAAAGTTTAAGAATTTATCCTATATTTGATTTAGTTGATTTAAATCTTGTAATGTGTTGTTTGATACTTTCAACAGCTGAATTTTCAAGAAATATCAAATTAAAAAAGTAATAAAAAAAGGTTCACAATTGTTTGAAATGTGCTAAAAATTCACATCTTTCAAATAGAATTTAAGGATAAGTGAAGAGAAAGAAAAAAAACCTTAATGTTTCCTTTAGAATAAAAAAAATAAAATATTAAATACATTTATAAACATATGAATATTGATTTGAATCCTCTTGTGCAACTAATCAATAAAATAAAATTATTTACACTCGTTCAATGATTATTCTCCCAATAAAAAGCTATCATTTACATGTTAAATATAGTCATCCTTATTGAAAGACATAAACATGAAATCAACATAATCATGACAAAAAATAGGAAATCAACATAGGAAAATTCATTAATTTAACTGCAAATTTAAAATTAAAAACAAATTAACAATATAGAAAGCTGAAATAATGATGAAAAATATCATTTATTGTTATTGGAATGAAAAATAATAATGAATAATATAAAGGAAAAATAGTATTTTTTTTAAATATTATAGCAAATAACGAAATCTTGAACATCAATAAAAAATCATTAAATATGAAAAACTGCAACAAATGTGTATCTTACTAAGTATTGAATTTTCGATAAATATAAATTGTGTCTTACAAATTATTGAGACCTGGAGAAAAAACCGCATAAATTTCAACTGTTCACAAAATCACTGAATTTCTATTTTTTTTGGAAAATATTATTATTTACCAGATAAAATTATTTCTACAGTTCCCAAGCAACTTAACCTTCTTTTAATTCTAAGAACATTTTTGGAAACCTTCTTGACCTAGGTAAGGTTGTTAAAATCTTATTGGAATATTAGAAAAATTTTAGTTAATAAAGAAGAAGAAAAATTTATTTTTCCAAATTAAATTTTTTTTTTTTAAAGTTGTTTTCCAGGTCACCCACACAATTTTCAAAAATTATAGCATGTTTGTCACATAATTTTCAATTCTTCTGGTCCTAAAAATGAATATTATAAAAACTACAAAACGCAATAAAATTATCTTATACTGTAATAAAATTTTTAATTAATAATAATATTTTGTTACATTGATTTAAAGAAATATATATAGAAATATTGGAGAAAAATTTTTCACTTTTAATTGAAGCTTGATAAACAAATGGCACACTACAATCAACAAAGAAATGTAAGGTATAGCAATTGGTTTAAAATAAGCTTTTAAAAAAATTCATTTTGCATCAAGGATGCACCACCATTCTGTAGGTGGATAGTGGGCCACAAAAACTAAAAAATACAATTTTGATATGCAATATAACATAAAGGTGCAACAAGAAAAAAAATGCTTTAAGAATTTGAATGCAAACAAATGAATTACAAATGTAAACCTGGTGTGTTTACACTTGGCTGCAGATCATGAAATGTGCCTAAATATTAAATGTAAATAAATTGAAACAAAAATAGAAATACAATTACAAAACAAATAAGATAATTTATTAAATTAATTAGACAGGGTGCGTAGCCAAATCTTTGAATCAAAAATAAGCACTTTTTAAAAACTTTTTAAGCACTTTACAAAAATTTTCAAGCACTCAAAAAATTCATATTCAATCAATGATATTATTGAAAAACAAAAACTTTTTATAAACAGTTTTAGTGTTAAAAAAACCCAAAAAGAAAACCCCGTAAATCGAAACAATCAGTTCTTTCCCACATCACCGAGTGAATGCAACTTGACCCTGAACTCAGAACAAAAGTACCCTTACCCCCTAAGTCAAAAAAAGTGCTAGAAGTAAAATAAAATAAACAAGAATAAAATTAAAATAAATTAAAAAAGAAAAACTTTTCATAAGGATCTGATATTCTATATCTGAACTGGAGCACTCGGGTTTCGGTTTCAAGTGTGTGCGCATGCGCAAGTCATAACGTGGGTACGACATGAAGTCCACGTAAATGATAACGTAGCAAACTCCCCATTTTTCGTTAAATGCATGGGATCCACCAGATATCACTGAAGGGAAGGAAAAAAATTATTCGGAAAAAAGCACCTTTTAAAAACGCCAGCTGAAAAAAGCACCTTTAAAAGCTTTTAAAAACAGAATCCCCAAAAAAGCACCTTTAAGTACTTTTTACAAACGCTACGCACCCTGTAAAAGCNTTCCTAAGCGAGCAATTTTTCAGTTGAGAGGGTGTTCGCTTTACCAAGATCTCTCTATATATTTAATCCTAGATTCAAATGCATTTGTTACACAGAATGCACAAAATATGTTTATAAATCTCAGATTAATAATAAAATATTTTGAAGAAAAATAATAAAGAATGCTTTTTTAAAAAAAATGTTTGTTAATAAAATTTTATAAAAAATTATTTTTTTTTCTAAATTTATTTAAAAAAATATTACTGATGTTTCTAGTCTCTCTCTCCTGCAAAACCTAAGTCATTTGACAGACTTAGCCATATTTCATAGAAATACAATAGAAAGGAGAAAAAAATTTATATTCTTTACAAAATGCGAAAATATATCAGCTAAAAACTACTATTAAAAATGAGTCTTGCCAGTTTTATTGAATTCTAATATGAATAGGTAATATTTAGATATTAAATAATTTAACAAACCACAATAATTTTTTTCTTAATTTTTATAAAAATTTTTTTTCCTTCTCTTTTTCTTTGTACAGGAGGTTGTACTTTATCTCAGCTAACATGGTTCAATATAAAGTAGAAAAATCGGAAATACTACACACTATGAACACAAATTAAGAAAAAAAATTTATTACACATCATTAATTTTTGAAAGTAACAATAATAAACTATTTTATAATCAATATCAAAGTAACTAAATGCAAAAAATTTCAATATAATTAAAAATTGTCAACATAATCCATAAAAATTTAAACACCATCAGTTTTTATAGAGAGCAGAAACAAATCACTATCTTTTTTATGTCTTTCAAATACATGATCCAAAACAAAAATATAGTAAAAATAAAAAATATATATAGAATTTTTTTAAATAAATTATCAGCAAAACAAATTAGACTTTATTTGATATAAATTGACACTTGTTGACAAATAAGACAAGATTGCTGGGATTAAGAAATGCACACTTCTAGAAAAACTCATTTTTATTTTATTTTTACAATATCTACAAAGTCAAAATATATGGAATTAAACAAATTTAAATTGATATATTTTTAATATACATAATTTTCTTCTTTTCTTCATAATAACATGAAACTTCCAAGTATTGAGCATCTAACCAGGCGAGTTTATATTCAATTTTCTCTAATAAGCATAAAGTAGAACAACTACCTAAACTACACTATTTCTAAATTGTACTAAACTACATAGGGAAATAACTGATTTTTATAGATATACATTATATATAAAGTTTGTTAAGATTTTATCCTATATTTGATTTAGTTGACTTAAATCTTGTAATGTGTTGTTTAATAATTTCAACAGCTGAATTTTTAAGAAATATCAAATTAAAAAAGTAACAAAAAAAGGTTCACAATTGTTTGAAATGAGTTAAAAATTCACATCTTTCAAATAGAGTTTAAGGATAAGTGAAGAGAAAAAAAAATACCATAATGTTTCCTTTAGAATAAAAAATAAATAAATACATTTATAAACATAATAATATTGATTTGAATCCCTTTATGCAGCTAATCAATAAAATAAAATTATTTACATTCGTTCAATGATTATTCTCCCAATGAGAAGCTATCATTCACACTGTGTAAAATATAGTCATCTTTATTGAAAGACAGAAACATGAAATCAACAAAATCATGACAAAAAATAGGAAATCAACATAGGAATACTTAATTTCAAATTCATTAATTTAACGGCAAATTAAAAAAAAATTAACAATATAGAAAGTTGAAATAATGATGAAAAATATCATTTATTGTTATTAGAATGAAAAATAATAATGAATAATATAAAGGAAAAATATTATTTTTAAAATGTTATAGCAAATAACTAAATCTTGAACATCAATAAAAAAATCATTAAATATGAAAAACTGCAACAAATGTATATCATACTAAGTATTGAATTTTCAATAAATATAAATTGTGTCATACAAATTATTGATAGCTGGAGAAAACCGCATAAATTTCAACCGTTCAAAAAATTTTTCTTTTTTTGGAAATTATTTCTACAGTTACTTAATTATTTCTACAATTCCCAAGCAACTTAATCTTCTATTAATTCTAAGAATCCTTTTGGAAACCTTTTTGACCTAGATAAGGTTGTTAAAATCTTATTGGAATATTTGAAAAATTTTAGTTAATAAAAAAGAAAATTCATTTTTCCAAATAAATTTTTTTTTAAAGTTGTTTTTTAGGTCACCCACACAGTTTTAAAAAATTATAGCATGTTTGTCACATAATTTTTAATTACTTTGGTCCTAAAAATAAATATTATAAAAACTACAAAATGTAATAAAATTATCTTATACTGTAATCCAATTTTTAATAATTTTAATTAATAATATTTTGTAACATTGATTTAAAGAAAAGAAAAAAATTTATGTCGGAGAAAAATTGTTCATTTTTAATTGAAGCTTGATAAAAACAAATGGCACATTACAATCAACAAAGAAATGTAATGTATAGCAATTGGTTTAAAATAAGCTTTTAAAAAAATTCACTTTGCATCAAGGATGTGTCCCCATTTTGCAGGTGGATAGTGGGCCACAAAAACTAAAAATTATAATTTTGATATGCAATGCAAGATAAAGTTGCAACAAGCATAAAAATGTTTTAAGAATCTGAATGCAAACAAATGAATTACAAATGTAAACATGATGTGCTTATACTTGGCAGCAGATCATGAAATACATCTAAATATTCAATGTAAATAAATTGAAACAAAAATAGAAATACAATTACAAAACATACAAGGTAATTTATTTAATTAATTAGAAAATTAGATCCCCAAACTTTTAGATACATAAAACTGAAAACTTTCATTTACCTTAAACTGTTAACTACAGAATTATTTAGGTAAATACAAATTTATAACTGAAGCTATAAATACAGTATCAAATAAATGAGAGGTTATCATTGGAATTTTGAAATTATTTTTCATTCACTTTATTAAATTTTTGACATTTTCATTTCAATATATTTGTATTAATGCATAACAAATTAAAATTTATCACAAACACTAAATCCTCTATCTTAAACAAATACTTAACCACATCACTAATTTACAGCAACAAAACAGCGACCAAAAAAAGATTTTTCTGCTACTTTGTATTTTTCTCTCCATGTTTTCATTAATATTTCAATGGCTAAGTCAAAAGGTTTTCAGCTAGAAGGTCGTAGGTTGGACATCACTGGTTCTCATCAAAAGTCTTACAAAGCCATATGCTAATTATCTCACCAGAAGTTTTAGAATTCAAAATCACATAAAACTTACTAATTTTTTTATGAATCTGATGACATTTTGATACTTTCTAATTAGCCCACAGCTAGAAAATTGACCCGGTAATTTTACTGAAGAGGAAGAAACTTCTAAAGAGTAAGCAAGGTTCGAAATCAGCGTACGTCATTAATCCTGAACCATGAAAATTTGTCTCAGTAAATAACTAATAGTGATGTCCTAAACCAGAAATTGATTTTCAGAAATAGTATGCTATTTTAATTTAAAATAATCTGTCTCTAAATTTAGTTTGCTCCAAGCTTCAACTAAGTATTAATCCTTAACTCAAACAAGAATTACATAATTTAACGATTCTCAATACATTTTAAAATTTAGTTTCCTTAAGACAGTAAAACATTGAATGCCTAAAAACCCAATTTTGCATTTCATTACTAATTAGTATTATTTATTTAGTTTTTTGGTGTACAAATAAAATACAAATAATGATTAAAAAAGTTGTGTACTGTAACATACATATAATAAGCAATGCATAACATTTATAAAATACAAAGTAAAATCTTTTTCAAAAGATTTAAGTTATGATTAAAATAAGAAATTAGCACAGTAAGATATTTTGTTGAAATGTCTGTATACTAGATATGTACAAATGTTCATTTATACGATCTTTCACATAGTTTAGTTTCATTCTAAATTATGAAAGCAAAGAATACATTTTCATCACTAAACTCACAATTTTAAAGAAAATATTTATTGAATAAAAAAATTAAGCATATAAAACAGTTGTTAGATTGACATTATATGCTCAGAACATTGTATTCAGATGAGTTAAAATGGTACTTTTCTATTTCGCCGAACGCAGGGGATCATATCGCAAACTTACTGAGTGGAAGTAAATTCACCTGATTTTTTATTTTAAATTTTTAAGTGTTTTTTTTTAAATATAAAAAAATATAGATAAAATAGTTGGCATTACTTGCGTAGGCAAAAAGAAAAAGTACCACTAAAACTTTGAATTACAGTTGAACAAATTTGAAATTACTATAATTCAGAAACTTAGTCATAATATATGCAAGAATAATTGGTACCTTTTCTTTAGACACAAGCGATAAAATGTTAAAAATGGCATAGGCTTCCACCAACTCATTTATTTTTATACACTAGACAAAATGAATGCTCACAAAATTATGCAAAATAAATTTTTAAAAAAAAAAATGTAGTTGGATGTCCTTGCTCCCGGCTAATCGTTAAGTACCGAATATAATCTAAAAAGATAGCAATCAGGTACAATTAAAACTATTTGTGAAAATATTACTACGCACATCTGCTGTTTACATTTAGGAAAATAGTATACATATCTTTCTCTAGAATAATTCAAACAAAACATGACAAATGTGCCATTAAGAGCAGCATTCAAATAAACTCTACATAAGCTACAAAATAAAATGAGTCTCAATGCAAATCTTGACTTAAATTGGCTTATACAACAAAGTAGTAACATATTTCTTCTTGTAACGATGTGTTGCACTCAAAACAACAACACCATCTTTTATAGAAAGTGCATAGAGGTGATTCAGCATCACATGGTTAGGTTCTGGCAAAAGATTTGGTTCGCAAGCCATCATAACATCCTTGTTTAATATCACTTGCAACAAGTGCGGGGGTAAGACAGGTGGTCGAACCGTCTTTTCATTTGGCTTAGGCTGAGGGATCTCCTGAGAATAAGATCCCGGTGGAGATCCTGTATAGGTAGATCCAATACTGTCTGCCGCGAGAGCTTCAAATACCAAGAAATCAGACTTTTTAACAGATATGGTGTTATTTTTCGATCCAACATCATTATCTACAGTAGGTTCACTTGGATTATGCTGCCATTGGCCATCCACTTTGAACTTGTATTGATGATCTCCTTCGGGTATTTCTAATATTAGGGCAAAATCTCCCTGACTTTGAACCATAGGTATGGGTTTCCAATCAGAGAATGAACCACTGATCATCACATCTTTACCACCACCAGCCCATTTGAAAACAGTTGGTAAAAGTTTTTCACCAGGCCTATTCATTTCATCTGATTTATCTCTGGATAAATTAGAAAAATCATCATAATCATCCAGTGACGATTGGTATCCGAACTTTTCCTTCCTGTTTCCAGCACTAAATTCGAACACCTTACCTTCCTTGCAAGAGGGGGGTGGTCCTTCATTGTCTGATGAATAAGCTCTGTCACGTTTCGTAGAGCTTGTTGTACCCATTTTCGAATTTTACGAGTACGAAACAAATGAACCAGGTATTGAAAAATAACGTTTAATTTTTATCATAAATTTGTAGCTGAATGACCTTTTATTATAGATAGCTTTATTAAACTTCTGTTTGATTTCAGTTAAAAGTATCTGAAAGTAAGGCTCAAATGTGGGAATAATATTTATATTTTCACTTCGACGTACAAGCTTCCAAAATCACAACAAACAATTCAGCCATAAAAGCAGCATGTTGCCAGATTTAAAACATAAGAATATTTCAATGCATTTCAAGTATTAAAAAAATTATATTGTCATAATTTGTAGTGACTTAATAAGAAAAAATCTTTTCTTCCCTTTTTTTATAAATATCTTTTTTGATTAAAAAGATTCATTTTTTGTTTTTAAAAAATCATTGTTTTTTAGATGGCATCATAATAAATATCATGATCATGTAAGGAAAAACAAAACAAATCAGGGAAACCGCGGAATTTGTGATGGAAATGTACTCTTAAGTACAAAAAGTCTCGTAATTTAGAGTCATAATTCTCCTATTATTTTAATATTTGTATTATACTATATTTAAAATTGTAACCTTTTAGAAACTCTTGTGAGATTTAAAAAACTTTTCTTATCTAAGGGTTAATTGCAGACGAGAGTTGTTAAGGGTTTGTTCAATAAATAATGTTAAACAATAAATTCTTTTAAACATCTTCGTTTTTTAACATTTGGAGATGTATTGTGTGAAAGGAGCTTTTAATGTACTTTCGAAACGGCCGGTAGCTACTATAAATAAAATTTCTCTTTTGAACAACAATGCTATCAAAACATCACATTATAATGTACTATTTTCGTCGTTTAATCACAATAAATTATGCAACTTAAAGTATGACCTGAAAAATTTCTCGCAAATTGAGTTTCATTCAAGAAATAGAAATTTTAAAAGTTCTTTTTCCAGAATAGTTTTATATCGTTCTTTTAAAACATCTGAACCTAGAAAAATCCATCCAATATTTTGGTTTGTCTTCAAGCCATTTCTTAAGTTGACTGCTATTCTTACTGGAAGGTTTGTTAATTTGTATACTTACCTTTTATTTGTTGAATATTAAATAATAAATATGAGGATATTTCCGTATCGTGATCTGTTGAGCCAGCTACAATCGCCAAGGTGCCAAATAGATTTTAAACTTGCAATTTTTTTTAAAGAAAACATGCAAATGTTTGCCCAGGGGTGGCTACGAGTTATACATTTTGAATTGGTATCCTTCCGTGTTTTTTTTTTTAATTTCTCGCTGGCCGATGCCCGGAAGTTGGCAAGACTTGGCGTTTATTCTGCCACAGATCAGGGTGTGGAAATCTCCCCATAAATATTTTATTAAGTCTTTAAATGAAAAATAAACCTGGAGATATTTCATTATTGGATCTTAATATCACCAACTGTAAGGTAATAATCGTAGTGCTTGAAGAGGAAAGATTTCTCTATTGTTATCTACTCAAAAATGATCGCCAGGTCCTGTGAGAAACTGGCTGTGTCAGTGGCTGTGAGAAACTGAAAAAAGCACATATAGGGGACCAACTCAAAAGGTATAACTTGAAGCTCTATGATTTTTTACTTTATTTTTTAAAAATTTACGAGATAAAAGTAGATTTGGTGACTGTAATCGTTGCTAGAGATCAAGATACAGAAATATCCCCTTCAAGTACAACATCTGGGAAGATCACTAAGCTTCAGGCCTGGAACCTCCTTGTTGTTTCTCCTTTTCTGAGATGTATTGGAATGTGTTAGATGCAATATTTACCCTCTCAATTTCACATTTAGATTGTCAAAAATAGTTTTTAGAATTTTCATACTGTTTGCTATTAGACCTATGTTTAATACAGTTCTATACTTTTTCTTAACGTAAAACTTTTTAATCAGTTTTAAAGTACAAACAGAATCTTAGAAAATCTTATGATAATCAACGTGCTAATGATGAAAGCATAAAGCGTAGCCATAGGTAAGAGTTCTGCTATCCAACACCTGCAGCCCATTTCAATCACTAATATTGAAGTGTTGCGTCTTGTTATTAGTAATTGCGATAATATATTTACATAATAATAGCTTTTTCGTAGGTGAATTTTACCTTTCAAGTTTACTCCATTTTGAGTTGTTCTTTTCCCCACCCTAGTAATTCACTTGCTATTTATTGTTTGTCACCGAAACTTGATTACCATTTTGGGGTAGGATGATAAATAGGAACTGAGGATGCAGAATATATCTGATCATAGGGACAAGACACAGGGATATTCAAGCAGCCTAGTAGAAATATTTTGTTTAAGTTGGGGGGAAAATGCTACTAAGTTTTTCATTACATATATATTCATAAAAAAAAAACACATTTAAAAAATTAATTCTCTTTAAAAAGAATAGAATGGAAAATTCCAGAAAAAGTTCTTACAGGAAAGAGAATTGCCTTGATGGATAATATTAAAAGAATATTTTCTATTATGTTAAAAGATAAGGATTTTTTTCTGTTATGTTAAATATAATAAAAATAACTATAGGTCAATTTTATTATTTAATAGTTTGAATTCTTTAAATTCACAAGTGGGACCATAAATTTAACTTTATAAATTATTGCTATTATTTTGATATATTTCGATTTCTATTATTTTTTTGACACATTTGCTAGTTCATTCAAAAATCGAGGAAAATCAAATGAATTTTTTTCATTGTTAGCGAAAAAATTACTAAAAAAAAATTAAACAATATACAAACTTTATACATTTTAAAATTATTTTGAAAAGTTGTTATAACTATAAAAAAAATAAGTACTGTAATTTTGAAGAAAATATCAAACCGAAAAACTGCATCCTGTTAAAATATTTAGCTCTGAAAAGTTTCTGCTCCCCTGTGGAAGTCGTATGAGCTTTATAGTCATACAATAACTTAAACTTTAAAACAATAACTGTAACTACAGTGCAGAACCTCTTATCCGGAAATCAGAAAACCGGAAAACCAGATAACCGGAATGAAATTTAGAACCGGAAATTAATTTTCTTCCATTAAAAAAATTTTTTTTCTTGCAAGATTTTGAGCCCATTTTGTTATTTAGAGCGTACGGCGTATCGAGTTGACGAAAGAACTGATTTAGAGGACGGATCAAAAGCCGTTTGTAGACGAATCTCACATAAGCACAAATAGCTTANGGATTTTTCTGTTATGTTAAATATAATAAAAATAACTATAGGCCAATTTTATTATTTAATAGTTTGAATTCTTTAAATTCACGAGTGGGACCATAAATTTAACTTTATAAATTATTGCTATTATTTCAATATATTTTGATTTCTATTATTTTTTTAACACATTTGCTAGTTGATTCAAAAATCGAAGAAAATCAAATGAATTTTTTTCATTGTTAAAGAAAAAATTACTAATAAAAAATTAAAACAATATACAAACTTTATACATTCTAAAATTATTTTTGAAAAGTTGTTTTAACTAAAAAAAAAATAAAATAAGTACTGTAATTTTGAAGAAAATATCAAACCAAAAAACTGCATCCTGTTAAAATATTTAGCTCTGAAAAGTTTCTGTTCCCCTGTGGAAGTCGTATGAGCTTTATAGTCATACAATAATTTAAACTTTAAAACAATAACTGTAACTATAATGTAACTTAATTAGCAATGTTGCTTCAATTCTATAAACAACTTTCCTTAGAGCTGAGGCAGAAATACTCGAAATAAGGGTGATCCTCGTTTGATCAATATACACAGTGTTGGTTAATTCTAGTAAACCCATTTTGGGTAATAAGCATTGAAATAAAATTAGTGAGATTATTGATTTTCTTTCTAAACTAGAAGTTGAGTTAGTTATAAATTTTTTTACTGCCTATTTTGATGACATGTAATTTTTTTCAGAGGTTTTAGAAAATGGTGGCGAGATCTGCCTAAAGACAAAAAGAGACATTTTATCAATGTAATGATTATCAATAAGAAGAAAATTGCTGGTATGCTTCTATTGTAAACTGATAAATATGTTATCTATTCCATTATGAGTAGTATTAAAACTTATTTTCTCTTTCAGCCTCAGTGTTAGTTTTTGTTTTACTATCATTGGGATTTTATATCAGCCATATTGAAGAAACTCCTATTACTAAACGAAAACGTTTCATGGCATTTAGTACAAAGCAATTAGCAGAAATAAATGCCTTTGAATTAAAACAGGTACTTATTTTTATTTCTATAATTTTCAAATTTCTTGTATCATTTTTGAAATTTTTATGACAGATGCATATTCTATGAAAAGGTAAAATTTAAACAAATGACAATTTTGAGATATTTTATGTACAATTTTTATAACTGTTCTGGCTTGAAAAGTATTGAAATTTATATATGCCCTTCCAGGTATGTTACAAAATACTATAATGTGAATGAAACTTTTAGGTACCTAAACATATGTTTTTCAATTACATATTTATGAAAACATATAAATATATCTATTCGTAATTTGGACAAAAATGATAATATGTATATTAAAGCTTATAAGTATAAATATGAGGTATTAAATTTTAACAACGATGTTTTAAGCACAAATAATCATTGATAACTTTGTTTTGCTTTGATCATTAATTGTTTAGTTTGAATAAGCATTGATAGAGTGCATTGTCATTAACAAAAAAGAACTGTTATTATCTGAAGCAAGTGCATGCTTTTTTTTATTTATTAAATTATTTATTGTTTTTATGTTTAGAGATTTGAGTAAACTTTTCTCAGTAAAAATAAGCCTACAAAAATTTAAAAAAAAGAATAAGCTTTGTTTTGAAAATGCTTATTTATACTATAAAATTCAGTATCGGAAAACATAATTGATGTACTTTTTCCCCTTTAGCACAATTTATCTGTTTCATCTTTCATCACAGAGAATTGTACCAAAATGAATAAAGTAAATATGTGTCTACTAAGAATTTAACAAGAATGGCATGTTCGGCAGTTTAATTTTTGAACCCTTATATTTATTCATGTTTATATATATTTATTCAATGAATATATATATATACTAGTGTGCAAAAGGTTTTAATCAGCACGCAAATTATCTATAAAAAACAAAATATCCTTTTACAATGAATAAATTTATTGATAACATGTTTAAAAGCAATATTTGAATGTATTGCTAATAAGAATAACACATTAACACTACATACAAATACCTATTAGACCTATGTTTAATACAGTTCTATACTTTTNTCAGAAAACCGGAAAAATCAGTTATCCGGAAAGCGATGGTCCCGACCATTCCGGATAATCGGTTCCCTACTGTACGATTTTTTTTAAAAATGACTTTTTACTGTTTTTCAGTTTTAAATACTTTAATGTTTAGAAGTGTGTTTTGGTTCATTATTTTGTAGAGAGACAAACCTTTTGCTGATATTACCAATAACGGATGACATAAGATGATGTACTAAATTACTATGTGTATATGTATTCAGCGATTCCACTTTGGTGCTGTAGTGCACCAAATACACTGAAAATTGTTAAGATTAGACACTAAAGATTGGTTATGACTCATCCCGGGGACATAAAATTTTCTTCCACAAAATTAATGAAATAGCTAGCTTGCAGATTTCTGGACAAAATTAAAGTAAACTTTAAAAAACAATTACTTTGTTTTAATAGAAGAAGGAAAAATAAAGTAGTCATTAAATGTATTTTTTACAAAATGTATGAAAAATCAAAATATTCAAAATTCTACCCATTCTTTTAGTTTTAATATCCCATCCCCCAAACCATATTTTTTATTTAAAAAAAATTGCAAATATATTTTTGGATTTCAAAGTATAAGCAATATTTTAAAAAAAAATTTCCCTAACATGGCATTAAAAAATAAATTCAGATTTTCTTTTCTAATAAATATTGATTTTCTTCTACTAAATGAATATTATATAATATTTTAAATCCTTCATATTTCAGAAATGTAATATTTTCTATGTGCGCGGAACAGTAATTTTTTGACTGAATTTTTTTTTTTTGTAGTTAATGGAAAATCTTGGTCCTCAAATTATTCCTTCCTCTCACCCAGCCACTTTAAGAGTAATAAGAATCGTCAATAGAATTTTGCAAGCCAACCAAGACATCCAAGAAATACATGGAAAGCAATGGGGTGTGTCTATCATTGATAGTCCAATAGAAAATGCTTTTGTATTGCCTGTAAGTTAAAACTATATACATCTTTGATAAATTTTTAGCCCATTGAAGCTTTCAAATACATTATTCAGCCTGTCATTCAGAATTTTCATTAAAACAATGCTAATTTTAATATTTTGACAAATTTATGTGGTTTTAGATAAGACTTAAAAATGAAATTCTTCATCATTGTAAAGTGCCTTTTTTTAAAAAGGTTATTGAGTATTAAGTGGTTTTCTTCAAGTTCTAATAATATTCTCATTTTTGGTATCCTAGCAAAGAATTTTCTTCTTCTTATTATTATTATTTATGTCTCATGATCAATGTCAACTTAAAATATGTGTATAATTTTTATTCTTCTTATTAGCTTCATTGACTTTCCTGCAACTTGAAGCCTCATTTATTTGGACTTTCTATTGCATGCCTAACTCTTCCAAATCTGATAACATTTCATCATTTAAAAAATGTTGTGTTTTAATTCTGTTAAGTTATTATGTATTGTTTTATTTAACTAAGGTCTCAAGATATTAATCTCATTTTCTCAACAAAAAAAAAAAATCAATAATTTTTTGAGTAGTCAAATATAATGTTTTTTAAACTGCATAATCAGGGTTGGCAAGTTTTTGACCATGGTTTTACCGTCATGTCAAAAACCCTTCTGTCAAAAACGTACAAAACTGTCAAAAACCCATAGTTTTGATAAAACGGTATTTTAATTGGAGTTTAACTGCTTATGATTCAAAATTAATTCATTTTTGGGCAATAAAATTAGAAAAAAAGTTGTTAAAAGATATTTAAGAACAGATTTTTGCATTTTCCCAACATGACTATATCAAATCATATTATTTGAAGCAAAATATTAGGATACTAAAAAAAAATTTCAACATTTCCAAGCATCATTTTTTTTGGCATATTACATTACTGAAGAATGCAATGTCATTCCTGACTTAGAGTTTGTTAGTAGTTACAAGTTTTGAAAGATTTGTTTAGCTTATTTCTAATATTTAAGAAATGCCAAATTTTAAATTCTTCTTTTTAGTTCTTGAATTTATAAATAGTTCCAAGTTTTTTTTGTTTGTTTGTTTATTTCTAACAATTAAGAAGTGCAAAATTTTGAATCCTTTGCAAATCAAGCTGTAATGATAAAAGTTAAGTATCAATATTTTCAATAAGTATGTTACGATATTTCTGTATGAATGTATATCCTTCTATAAGAATACCTGTATATAGTTGCAAAATCAATAGCAATCATTTACAACATTCATTTATAAAGGCTATTAAGTGAAAATAATATATTGTCCGCTATATGCCATAAATGAAAGAAAACAGTATGTTTTTACCGGTAAAAACACGGTTTTTACCACTGTCATGTCAAAAATCAGTTTTTGACGACAAAAACCCAAAACTGTGCATAATTATAAATGGCAAAATTCAAAATTTTATGATATCATTTAAATAGTTTACAAGTAATACAAATTCGAGAAAGTTGTAATTTTAATTTTTGTATTTTTAAATTTCATATTTTTGTATCGCATTTCCTATTTTTGTTTTTTAAAATTTTGTTTGATTAATAAAATTTTATTTATTTTTAAAATTCTTGCAACCCAAAGTCTTATTTATTTGGGCTTTATATTGCATGCCAAGTATTTACTCCTCCAAATGAGATAAAAAATAATTCTCAAACTTGATGCGACATTAATTTTCGTTATCATGTTTTAATTTGTATTTGATTTGAAACCTGTAATTATTATTAAATATAAATTTTTTTAAAAGAAGCTTTCAAGAAATTTATCTCTTTTTCTTTAAAAAAAAAATGTCTTTTTTCTTTAAAACCAATAATTTTTTGTGTTGTCCAGTATAAAAAGTCTCATTTCATTTTAAATGACAAAATCCAAAATTTTATGATATTATTTAAATAGTGTCTGAGCAATTAAAATTCAAAAAACATTTTATTTTTAATTTTTCAAGGATTATTCAGACTCTTATTTTGGATTTACTAATTTATTATTACATAATTTAAAACTAAATAAAATTTATATACTGTTGCACTCTAAAAATTTTCAACCATATATTGATAAAAAATTTTAAATGATAAAAAAAAATTAACAAGGTAAAATAATTGGAATTATTATTGGATAAACAAGTAAAAAAATTAAGCTAAATTGTTCTAGAGAAATGCACCTTAATTATAATTAACACATAGGGACTTTCAAATGTTCTTCTGAATGAATTATTGTGTTGTTCGAGAATATATTTTTTTAAATAAAAATTAAAGACTATTTTCTTACAGTGAATAATTTATTTTTCAAATTATATATTGCATTTAAGTAATCTCACAAGTCATTATTCGCCAGTTTGCATCAGTTAATACCTTTATTATGTCTTCATAAGTTTCAACTGGCCTTCCAGAACATGGAAAATTTTCAACATTAAAATTTCTGTATCGAAATTTCGCCGACTGGTTTCGGCATTGACATACTTTAGATACATCTTCTCGTCTGATAATTTTTTTTCTTGTTTGAAAAGTATCTTTATCTTTTTGTAAGAAAGGAGTAATGTATGCCGGAAATGCTATGTTTTTCTTTCGGTATATGAAAGGGCACCAACCAAAAGCTACTGCATAGAATCACTCAAACTTTTCACAAGCAAGCTTTTGTATATAAACTATCAAAATATATATTGGTTTTTTCAGCTTAAGTGTGAAGTTGACAGTTTAGGAAAAATGTAATTAAGTTCTGTTGAGGAAATTACAAAATTGTTACCCAATATTAGGATTATATTTTTCTGATTGTGGCTATAATTTAAGGATCAAAAATCTATTCCCATCAATTAAAGGTATATTTATTCAAAGAAAACTATCTCTGAAAATCCATTAAAAAATCATGCAAACAATTCTAGAGAAATCAATGATACAAAAGTGATTGAAAGTTCAGAAGAAAAATTACAAATTCTTTTCAAAATAAAATTTTTGTTATCTAAGTTGTAGAGAATCCTATTTTTTTTAACAATTAAATATTTTCCCTCAGATTGGACATGTCTTTGTGTTTACTGGTATGCTGAAACTATGCACTAATGATGATCAACTTGGAGGAATATTGGCTCATGAAATTGCACATTGTCTACAAAATCATGGAGTATTCTTTAGCTTTTATTTATTTTTTTTATAGATAAATTAAGTAATTTTATGAAATCTATTGTATAATCCATTTCACTTAATGGATTTAAAACTGGGAGTTTAAATAATTTAAGTTAAATCTTTCCAGGCAAGGTTCATTGATTAAAAAAACAAAACAAAAAAAACGTCAATCTAAGTCAATTAATCTTTTTTAAAGAAATAAATCATGAATTTAAACATTTACTTAGCATTTAATTTGTGCTTGTTTAAAGTTTTTTACTTATTATTATTACTTATTAAATTTATTTTGAGTTATATTTATTGCTATGTTAGTAAGTTTCAATTAACAAAATAACGTTAGTACTTGTTGTGCTATAACTTTTCAAATGACATTAGATCTCACGTTATTCAGCGTGTATGATTTAATTTTTTATTTTTTGCAAATTATGCCAACTATATATATCTTTGTGTGTGGGGGGGGGGGAATACACAACAGCAATGCAACCAGCACAAACTCTGAACAGACACTTTAAAACCCTTCTCATATTTAATTTTTTAACAAAGTTTTTTGTTTTAATCATATTTATATTCTCTTAATTTTACCTCAATATACCAAAGACCAATCTCTATGTGTGTATATCGTAAAGATTTCGTGAAGGAGAAGAAAAAAATTTTTAAAATATATTTTTAAAAATTTTAACAAATTTTAATAAAAATAATTTTAAAAAATTGGAAAATGAAATAAAATTAGGAAATGATGTAATCTTACCAACTCACAGGATTATTAAAAACAAAAATAGCTCTTTCTAATATTGTATTGATATATTAATAATATATTGTATTGATATATTTTGCTTTGGCTGTAATACAATATTAGAAAGCACTATTTTTTTCAGTTATAATTGTGTGCGCTGACGACAAGATTATATCGTTTCTTAATTTTATTTTATTTTCCAATTTTATTTCATTTTACTATTTTTTAATTTGTGAATATTTTTTAAAAAGATTAAATATTTTTTTCCCATCTCCTTTGGGAAATCTTTATATATTTTTCCTTGTTTTCTCTATAGTTTTGACTTATTTTATGAGTTATATGTACTTGCAGGCTTACGCACAATAGGAAAAAAACTTATTATATTTCTTAATTTTCTTCATTATTTTCTTTTTTCCTTTTTGACTTTTTTTCCTTTTTGTCTTGCTTCAAAATTTCATTCGCTTCAAAAATATACAAATTAAAACTAGCAGTCAACATGTCTCAAACATTCAAAAATTGACTCCTATTTTTGAACGAGACATGAAGGAGAAGAAACAAAGGTAGTTTGAATTATAAAATGTAGAGTTACCGTTGAAAAAAAGACAGGTGAGAAACAAAACTAGAGACAATATAGCAGTTGAGAAAGAAAAAAGATGAAAAGCAAAACAAGAAAAAACTCATTGACTGAAAAAAGCAAAAAAGAGTAAAATTCATTTCTATGCACTATGGAGAGATAGTGAGGGACTAATATCAATAAAAGAATCAGCATTCATAAGAAGAAAACAAGTTTCGAAGGTATTAAGATGAGCTGATGTGATGGGCGGGAATAATTTTAGCTTTTTTAAAATTTAATTTATGTGCAAGATTCCACCAATGTACAGCAATTGATGAGCTCTCGCATTCTTGATAATAGATATATCTTTCGTGTTTCTTAAATCTGAATATTATAGCTCATTTAGGTTCTCCAATGAAGTCAGAGAAACTAGACGTGCTTTAAAATTCATTTCAATAATTTGTCGATAACTGTCTGTTCCAATGAAGTCAGAGAAACTAGACGTGCTTTAAAATTCATTTCAATAATTTGTCGATAACTGTCTGTAATTTGGAGTTTAATTTCAGTTTTAATTGGAGTTTTTCTACTTCCTAGTTCTTTTGTTGTTCCATTATTGGTAAGTCTTGTACTTCTTATTTTGGTGTCTCAGAGATTTTTGAGTTATTACACAAATAATGAGTGGATACACTGCCATTATACAAGTTTCACATTTTATCTTTTGATGTAGTGAGTATATAAGTTATTGCTTCAGTCATATAAGTTTTTGTTGTCCACAGTCATTTTGTTTTGTCAAAAAGGCTTTTTTTTCTAATAACCATATTACGCTATTTGGTGACCAATATGTTTACACTTATAACAAAAGATTTTAAAATATTCTTTCTCTTTTTTATTTCTTTGACACTAAATTTTTTTTAGCTTTATTTCTAACATTTGATAGTTTTTTTCTAAAATGATTTTCTTTGAATATATCAAAGCCATAATTCTGCATTTTATCCTCTCACTGTGTATCTGCTTCTTCAGCTATTTTAATTCATAGTATTCCCAGTTTTGGAAGTTCATTTCTTAATTCCATCGTACGTATAAAATATTCAAATTTCTTTTAACCAGTATTAAAAATTTTCCCAGTATTCCAAGTAAGTTAAGTGAGAAAAAAAAACTCTTGTAGGATTATCTATTATAAATCATATGTGCTGGGCTCATTCTGGTTTCATCTAACTTATTAAGTGAAAGACGTGTGCTGTAAAGTGAATACAAGTATTTCTGTAATCCCAGAAAGCTGATTAATTGCTTTCTTAAACTAGTTTCAAAAGGATTTATTTATCATTTACTCTTGTTAGTCTTTGTTGAATAGAAGTATAGGAGGTATGGTTCACCCTAACTTATTTTATAATTACACATTTATTTGGTAGATTAATATCAAATTGCAGCATAGTGTGAAGTAGAATTGCATGATGTTTTGCTCAATCTGCCATTTGTAAGTAAGCTTAAACTTAGGTTGATTGAAAATTCTTCATTGCAAATTTTGTTAATGCTATACATTTTCTCATTTCTGTATAGTGTCCTGGCATTTTGTGTTTCCTATGGTTTCCCTTACTTTTTAATGTTCTTGCAAATTCTTTTCACTTTGTAAGAATTCTTCTTTGAATTAATGGCTTTTAATGTTTATTTTTTATGAATTAACATTGATATACTTATAAAAGTATTTAATTATTACATTCTTTATAGGCCGAAAATATTAGCTTTACTCATCTGTTAGACATGGTTTCTATTTTTATCATCGCTGCTATTTGGGCTGTACTACCAAGTGACATAATTTCTTTCCTTACTCATTGGGTGTATCAGAAATCACTTGAGGTAAGTATGTCCATTGCTCTATTGCTTTTCCCATTATTTTAGAAAATTATTTCAAATTTTGAATGGTCTGTTATTATTCTTTTATTTTTGNATTATTACTTATTAAATTTATTTTGAGTTATATTTATTGCTATGTTAGTAAGTTTCAATTAACAAAATAACGTTAGTACTTGTTGTGCTATAACTTTTCAAATGACATTAGATCTCACGTTATTCAGCGTGTATGATTTAATTTTTTATTTTTTGCAAATTATGCCAACTATATATATCTTTGTGTGTGGGGGGGGGGGAATACACAACAGCAATGCAACCAGCACAAACTCTGAACAGACACTTTAAAACCCTTCTCATATTTAATTTTTTAACAAAGTTTTTTGTTTTAATCATATTTATATTCTCTTAATTTTACCTCAATATACCAAAGACCAATCTCTATGTGTGTATATCGTAAAGATTTCGTGAAGGAGAAGAAAAAAATTTTTAAAATATATTTTTAAAAATTTTAACAAATTTTAATAAAAATAATTTTAAAAAATTGGAAAATGAAATAAAATTAGGAAATGATGTAATCTTACCAACTCACAGGATTATTAAAAACAAAAATAGCTCTTTCTAATATTGTATTGATATATTAATAATATATTGTATTGATATATTTTGCTTTGGCTGTAATACAATATTAGAAAGCACTATTTTTTTTCAGTTATAATCGTGTGCGCTGACGACAAGATTATATCGTTTCCTAATTTTATTTATTTTCCAATTTTTTTTCATTTTACTTTTTTTTTAATTTGTGAATATTTTTTAAAAAGATTTAATAATTTTTTTTTTCTCCTTTGGGAAATCTTTATATATTTTTCCTTGTTTTCTCTATAGTTTTGACTTATTTTATGAGTTATATGTACTTGCAAGCTTACGCACAATTGAAAAAAAACTTATTATATTTCTTAATTTTCTTCATTATTCTCTCTTTTCCTTTTTGTGTTTATTATGTGTATATGTATATAATATATAGTGTATATATAACATATATATACACAGTAGAACTCAGATTAACCGCTCCCCCCGCTCATGAATTAAAAAAAACCTACTTTTAGTGTCATTTCAGCCTAGTCCCATTTTAGTTCCTATGATAATAATGTATAATAAGTCCTGTATTAAGAGTGCCTTCCTTACCTTTCCTACTACCTGAAAATACCAACCTGCTTGGTTATCTTTTTACGTCCCAACTACGGATACATGCCATGTTTTCCTTATTTTTCTACTGTGGAGGGTGATAACAAAAGAACTTCTCCCCTTCAATGCAGACAAGTGAAGAAGATCACATCGCTTTTGTTAAAGTGGTATTTATCTTTCAAGTGTTAAGTGCATCATCACATATTGAGGTGGTAGCCATTATACGTGTATGTTACTCCACCACGTTCCCCTACAAGTTCTCAGTCTGTTGATGACCAGTAAAAAAAAATCTATTCTATTTTCTTACCAATGTCTGTTTAACAATGGAAGATGGTCAATTTGATGTCATTGGGAACTTAAAGCTGACATGGTTAAAATCTGCCCTTTATTGCTTCTCATTTAATAAGAAATCGTACTGAAAAATGGCTACGAAGGAAAAGGCTTTATCCTGACTGAAAAAGCAAACATTATTGAAAAATCTAGACAATTTGTTGGCACCAAAAATGAATTGACCTCATCTTTAAGACTGGTAACATCTCTCAAAACAATGCTTCGTTAGCAAGATGTCATAGAAACAAAACTGCAGACTTTAAGAAAGTGAAATCTACCCCTTATGCAGAACTGGAAATGATTTTGCTGGAATGATTTGAACAAGCACATTCTATGAATCAACAAATTAACAGATCAATTTTGAAAGAAAAGGACCTGGAAATTGCATTCCATCTGAATTTGCAAGCTTTTACTGCATCAAATGGCTGGCTTGACAGGTTTAAGAATAGGAATAATTTGGCTTATTGTACTATATGTGGTGAATCGGCAAGTGTGGATAAAACAACTATTGAAGAGTAGAAAAGTAAGACTTTGCCAACATTAATACGAAATTAATCTCCTTCTAGATAAGACATACACCGTAAAAGGAGAGCAATGTCATGGAGAAAAATTGTCCCTGGAAAGGTTTACCATTCTTCTATGTTGCAACTCTGATGGAAGTGAAAAACTAACCTTCCTTGTTATCAGTTACTCTAAAAATCTTTGCTGTTTCAAAAATGTTAAAACTTTTACAACTGCCTACAAAGCGAACAAAAAATCGTTTATAACCAAAGTCCTATTCACTGATAATTTACGAAGGTTTGGTTGATAAATGTGTTTGCAAAAGCGCAATATTATCTTGTTTATAGACTAGTGTACTGCTCATAAAAAAATGTATTTAAAAAAATTATTTAAAATTTTTTAAAATATATATATGTATATATGGATACAATATTAGAAAGCGCTCTTTTTTTTGCAACTATAATTGTGCAAGCTGATGACAGGATTATATCTTTCCCTTATTTTATTTTCCGGCTTTTTATTTATTTTCTTATTTTTTATTTATTTTCTTATTTTTTTAATTTTTATATTTTTTTCCTGTTTTCTTTGTATTTATATATTTTGGCATCTTAAAGAAGATTACTTTGCAAGTATATTTTGGGATCTTAAAGTAGATGCAGGATATTATCTTGCTATGGCATAAAAAAAAAAACTTTTAAGGAAAATTTAGATTATCTTTTCTTATAGTTTTACTTTACTTATTTATTTTTTTTTAAAAAATAAATGAGCATGTTAGTTAAATAAATAATCCTAAGAAACTGAACCGGTAAGATATTACTTGCTTCAAAATTTAATTCGCTTCAAAAATAGACAAATTAAAAATAGCAGTCAACATGTCTCAAACGTTCAAAAATTGACTCCTATTTTTGAACGAGACATGAAGGAGAAGAAACATAGGTAGTTTGAATTATAAAATGTAAAGTTACCGTTGAAAAAAGAAAGGTGAGAAACAAAACTAGAGACTATAGCAGTTGAGAAAGAAAAAAGATGAAAAACAAAACAAGAAAAAACTCAGTGTCTGAAAAAGCCAAAAAAGAGTAAAATTCATTTCCATGCACTATGGAGATGTAGTGAGGAACTAATATCATTAAAAGAATCAGCATTCATAAGAAGAAAACAAGTTTCGAAGGTATCAAGATGAGCTGATGTGATGGGCGGGAATAATTTTAGCTTTTTTAAAACTTAATTTATGTGCAAGATTCCACCAATTTTCAGCAATTGATAAGCTCTCGCATTCTTGATAATGGATATATTTTTTGTGTTTCTTAAATCTGAATATTATAGCTCATTTAGTTATTTGGAGTTTAATTTCAGTTTTAATTAGAGCTTTTCCACTTCCTAGTTCTTTTGTTGTTCCATTATTGATAAGTCTTGTACTTCTTATTTTGGTGTCTCAGAGATTCAGAAATTTTTGAGTTATTACACAAATAATGAGTGGATACACTGCCATTATACAAGTTTCACATTTTATCTTTTGATGTAGTGAGTATATAAGTTATTGGTTCAGTCATGTAAGTTTTTGTTGTCCACAGTCATTTTGTTTTGTCAAAAAGGCTTTTTTTCTAATAACCATATTGCGCTATTTGGTGACCAATACAATATGTTTACACTTATAACAAGAGATTTTAAAATATTCTTTCTCTTTTTTATTTCTTTGACACTATTTTTTTTTTTTTTTTAGCTTTATTATTTCTAACATTTGATAGTTTTTTTCTAAAATGATTTGTTTGAATACATCAAAGCCATAATTCTGCATATCATTGTGCATCTGCTTCTTCAGCTATTTTAATTCACAGTATTTCCACTTTTGGAAGTTCATTTCTTAATTCTATCGTTTGTATAAAATATTCAAATTTCTTTTAACCGGTATTAAATATTTTCCCAGTGTTCCAAGTAAGTTAAGTGAAAAAAAACTCTTGTAGGATTGTATATTATAAATCATAAGTGCTGATTTAGGGCTCATTCTGGTTTCATCTAACTCAGTGGTTACCAACTGGCAGCCCGCGGACCTCTTCCGGCCCGCGAAGCCTTTTTTTGTGGCCAGCTAGTCAAAATATATTAGTTGTAATTTTTTGCTGTCAATTTTAACAGAAAATCTGTATGGGTTTTAAATACTTTTAAGTTTTATATCTTAGCAATTTGATGTATGTTGCACATTAATTGTTAAATACATAGGTGCACATTAAAGTTATTGTAGCCAGAGTTTTTTAATATGCTTTTAAATATTTTTAAAAATCTACTTCTTATTTTAATTTGTAATTCAATACTTTTGTTAAATATCTGCCAATACTTGATAAAAATCTGATAGTAATATTTAATGTTCCTCCAAACATAAAAGTGTCCTATATAAAATTTTGCTGAAGTTGCGGCCTGCCATTTGACTGGTATTTTTAATTGCCGCCCCCGGCCTCATGTAAGTTGGAAACCCCTGATCTAACTGATTAAGTGAAAGACGTGTGCTTTAAAATGAATACAAATATTTCTGTAATCCCATAAAGCTGATTAATTGCTTTCTTAAACAAGTTTTAAAAAGATTTATTTCTCATTGACTCTTGTTAGTCTTTGTTAAATAGAAGTATAGGAGGTATGGTTCACCCTAACTTTTTTTATAATTACACATTTATTTAGCAGATTTGCATCAAATTGCAGCATAGTATGAAGTAGAATTGCATGATGTTTTGCTCAATCTGCCATTTGTAAGTAAGTTTAAACTTCGGTTGATTCAAAATTCTTCATTGCAAATATTGTTGATGCTACACATTTTCACATTTCTGTATAGTGTCCTGGCATTTTGTGTTTATAGTTTTCCTTACTTTTTAATGTTCTTGCAAATGCCTGCTTTTCACTTTGTAAGAATTCTTCTTTGAATTAATGACTTTTAATGTTTATTTTTAATGAATTAACATTGATATACTTAAAAAAGAAGTATTTAATTATTGCATTATTATTTTGCATGTCTTTATAGGCCGAAAATATTAGCTTTACTCATCTGTTAGACATGGTTTCTATTTTTATCATCGCTGCTATTTGGGCTGTGCTACCAAGTGACATAATTTCTTTCCTTACTCATTGGGTGTATCAGAAATCACTTGAGGTAAGTATGTCCATTGCTCTATTGCTTTTCCCATTATTTTAGAAAATTATTTCAAATTTTGAATGGTCTGTTATTATTCTTTTATTTTTGCATCGATTAAATTTAATTTGTTTATTTTGTTTCAGATTTTATTACAGCTTCCTTACAACAGAAAAATCGAAACCGAAGCTGACACTGTTGGATTACAGCTTGCTGCAAAAGTTGGTATATTTCAGACGGGGCAAATAATAAAATGTTTCTTTAATAATATTATATATCGAAGATATTTAAAAAAACAATTAATGAATTGTTAACTAAGATTTAAATCTACTCTTACTAATAATATACTTTAATAACTAATAATAATACTTACTAATATTTCTTTGTCAGTAATAATAATACTCCTCTCTGCTTATTATTAAATCTCAACTTTTTCTCTTTCTGTCTTTGATTAGTTTAAGTTATGTATTTATTATGTTATCATCATGGTATTATTTTCAGAATGCTCTTTTTTTTAATGGAAATTTGTAGGGTATAAATGTCTATTTTCTATGCCCATGACTAAGATTTTTGCATATTATTCTTGAATTACAATTTTTCAATGAAGAATCTGTTTAAGTTAGAGTCAAATGTGTTATGTTCAAAAATAAAATAAAAAATTTAATGCCTCCACATTAGCTTTGACAATCTGAACTTTTTAAAAATGTAAAATTTAAATTTCAATAAGCAAGAACATTATAATTATATTTTGTTAATATATTTTTTTGCATTAAAATTTTATGATGATTTTTCATATCATGGAATGTTGAGTGTCATAAATAGTAACCTAGTTCTAAAGATATTTAAATTGTATTTTAAAAATAAAAATGTGTGCCTTCTTAAATAAATTTTTATTTAAATACAAAATGCATTTATATTTTAATATTATACTTGTCATTTATACAATGCTACCTTTTTTCCTACATTTTTTTATTTGAAAATTGGAAAATATTGTGAATTTATAATTGTTTTAAATATTTACTTCATGACATTAGCAGGCAAAGTTTTTTTAAAAAATGTATCTCCCATGCACAAGGAAGGAGCTATTTGTTACTAAACTATTTGTTATGAAATTTTAAAGCATTTTTTAGCAATATTTTTTTAGCATATTTTTTTAGCAATGGTGAAATACTGCCCTTTAAAGTGATATTTATGATGAATATTATCAATATCACTTTAAAGATCACTCCATGATAAGAAAATAGTATATTTCAAATATTAATTCAGGCTAATATAGCTGTTAATGAATTATATAGTTTTAGAAAATTTTTTCATTAAAATCAGCTAAATTGCATTTTTCCATATGCCTGAAATAGTCATGATCTGTGTGTCACTGTTTTGCCAACAATCCTTTGAAATGAAATATGTACATATAATTATTCTTTTAGTTGCTTTCATGGATGCATGCTTTATACTTAAATGCTATGGGATGCTATATAGGAGATTAAAAAAATGTTTGCCAATTTTCATTAAATCAACTACTTTCTGAAAATAAAAATTATATCCTTTATTGTTTTTTTTCCCTTGCTTTTTCTCAAGTTAATATTAATTCATTCTACTGGTGACTATTTAGTTAAATATGCAACTTTAAAATTTTTATGATTCTTAGAAAAAAAAACTATGCGGATATTTATTAGAGTAGCAAATGCCATCACCTATAAGTTAAAAAGCTTATTTCATACTCCTACGCATACAATAGCATTATGATTTAAACTATGTATTTTTTGTCTTTAAATTGCTGAAATTTGAAATAGGATATTTTTAAATAAAAGTTTGGTAGTGTGCTAATGTCAATTGGAAATTTTTTGTTAATCTTTAAATTGATTTCAACCGCAAAGTAACTATCAAACCATTTGAATTTGTAGCTGCGGGCAGCACATATTAAATAAATGCCACAACTATTAAACAACCGATGCACTAATATATGCTTCAATGTAATAAAATCTATTTAACATGTATTTTAGCATACTGAGTAGGAAAAATCTGATCTTTAGTCCTTGAAAGCCATTGAGAAATCCTAGAATTTTTTTTTTTTTAATTGTTTGGGATCCCTGTAATTTTTCTAACTTTGCTCTAAACCACTTGTAAATCCAACATTGGTAAAAAAAAAAGTTTTTTTCATTAATTTTGTAAAACTTTTTTTTTTATTTCCAGGGTTAAATGATAATTTGAGTTGATTTTTTACTAAGCACATGTATATTAATATGATGCTAAATTTTTTTTTTATTAATTGTTCCAATCAGATTAAAGTTATTATTCTAAGTTATTATTCTAAGTTATTATTCTAAATAAAAGAGCTGATGTTTAAAACTATTCCAAAAATGTGAAACTACTGCTCCAAATATCCATTCACTCACTGGAATAAATTAATAACACGGATTGATTTTATATTTATTATGTAACATTATAAAACTATCACAATTTTTGTTTAGGACAATATATCTATATATATATTTATAAAAGACCGTGCTTTTTTTAAAAAGAAAATTAAAATTTTTCTCCCTCTGCTCATTTTTACTCATTTTCTTATACAGTGTCTACATTAAATTTTTGTTATCTCATAGGATAAACTTCCATTCATGTTATTAACAATATGTATTAGATGATTTTTAAAAGTTTTTAACGGATACCAGTAGTGTTAAATTAAGTGTGCCGATTCTTGAATATTTTGAACCTTTAAAATAATACAGAAATATATACATTGTAGGTAAAATAAATGAATAAGCTATTTATTTTTTTAATTGGTAAATTTTTGCACCTTGTTTATTTTTAAATTAACAAATAGTGAAACTTTAATTTGCTTTGTGTTATAAATAGAATATTTTATTTACATTTTTTTAACATTGTAGGCTTGCTTTGATGTTCGGGAATGTAGTGCTTTTTGGAGTAAGATGGCCATCTTAAAAAAGACTTTTGGGGATAATCAACAAATAGAGTTTTTATCCACGCATCCAAGCCATGAGAAACGTTCAGAGTATCTTGATACTATTATGGACAAAGTATGTTACCTCTTTATTTCACTTTTTAATATGAATTTAGACATTTATATTTAAATAGTCAAAAAACTTATCGTTTCAGGGGGGAAAATGTATACTTTAAATTTTTTATGGAATTTTTATGCATTTTTTTATTATTTAAAATATAAAATTTTGAATCACATGAAAATGGCTCATATTATTCGTCTTGTTTATTATCAATGAAAACAAAAACATTTGAGCTTGTTTTATCTTTTTAGATATCGTTAAAATTTTTTATCAAGAAAATTATTTTCTTATTTATGGAAAAAGAATTTCCTTTAATATTTAACTCTTAAAAATGGACAGTCAACAGTTACAGTTCATAATCGCATTTAAAGTAGAGATGTATCCCACAATTACCCTGTTTTTCTTTATCCGGTTATAACAGCAAAGGAATTTCGTCTTCGGGTACCCACAACCGGTTTTTAGTCCCTATACTCCGATCTAGCCAATTGTTACCAAATAACGCTCATTTATGTTCAGCGCACCCATATCCAGATTTATAGTGACTTTAAAACTATTAATAAAGATAATTGTTGTTTTTGAAATCCATTTATTGTATCAGTTTCTTAATAATCAAGTTGGAATAATTTGGTTCTGGCTCGACATGTTTTAGTCCTGTGCAAAATTTTAATTCTTGGTAAAGTGGACAACTATGGTACAAAAGAATAAGTTTGCTAAAACGAGGAGAAAAATATGCAATTTCAGAAATTCTAATGCTGAAAACTATTTTATCTAAATTGATGTGATTGCTTAAAATAAATATTAAGTTAGAAATAGGGAATTACATTGTTATTTATATAAAGTTAATAAAATTATGATGAATAAAATTTGAGGATAACTGAAAAAAAATATATGTATTACTTTCCTACTAAATTTGATGCAATATGTTTTTATTGGTGTTTTTAGACTTATTAATTTATCGAAGTATAATAGACAACAATGGAACTTAAATATATTCTCACAAAAGACACATTGGTTAATATAATTCTATTGCTGATTTAAATGCCATTATAGACTAATTTCCTAGTAAACCAAAGTACTTTTCCTAGTAAACCGAAAACCAAGACAGTTTTAACAAAAATTCATAAATGGTTTTTTTAAAGATAGTTTGTGTTTTTAAAACAAAACGAAAAAGAAATTGTTTTACATAACTCAACAAAGAAACTTATTTGGAAACATTTTATAAGTTGATTAACATTTACATTGAAAAGAATTATGCATAAATCATATTGGGCATTGGTAACTTTGTTATAAAATTTAACTAGTGAGCTTGTTTCTTGTGTGGTAGCTCAATAGTTTCCATTTTTATCCAGTATGGTAAAAATTTTCTTACCGGCTGGTTAATCATTAGTGGTTTTTGTTGTTTTATTCTCTGTGTAGGGCAAAGTTTCAATGAAACCAAATTTATCCCATGTTTGTTGCTTAATTTGAGAGTTACTTTATTTTTAGGGAATCAAAATTTATAAGGCTGTGGTAATAGAATTGCATCATTAAGGACAGTAAAACCATTATATGAATCTTTTGTTCAAAATGGTATATTATTTTTCACTGAGTATTGAAATTAATAAAGAGTGTATTAAGCTGGATGTCATTGCTTTTGAATTAAGTTTATCATTAATCAGAGGATTAACTATTAAACCCTGAGTTAAAACATTTTTCATTAAAATACCTTCATTTAATTAAAATGTTTTTAAGAAATCTGATGTTTAACAAAAGCTACACTGATATGTGCTATCATAAATTTAAGTAAATCAAGTGAAAATCAATTAATTGAAAAGTTTACTATTAGCAGGTATCTCCATAGCAAAGTTTTACATTATTCATTCATTATACATCAAACAGTTTTCCTTTATTTTTTTTAGAAGCTTTTTTATAAAATTTGATTCAAAATATCTATACATAAAGATATATGTTATGCATTTATATGTGTTTATATACACATAAATAAATATATGTGTATGTGTGTGCAATAAATTTCCTTCAAGCAATAATCTTGTAAAATATTTGTTCGATAGAAATTTATATGATTTATATATTCTTTTGTAATATAAATGTACGATTTTTATTTTGTATTTTGTGTTGTAATATCTGGCTGGGTAATAAATCCAAACGTTACTGTTTACCTACAAGCAGCTAGGTAACAAAATAAAAGTTTCATTGAGTATCCAAACCCGGAGAAAAAAAAATTTGGACCCAATACATCCCTTATTTAAGGCATGTTACTTTCTAGTGCTCTACACCAACTCATGATATTAGATGCCAAAATGTTTTTTTTTTAATATATTTATTTAACAATTGCAATTTCTTAAAAATTATTTTTAAAGTTTTTTTTAGCATGATGAATGGCATGAGCATTTGGTTTTGTAAACTTTGTGATTTGAATGCTTTCTCAATTTCAACAACATACATTTTAGTACTTTTTCTGCATGTAGAATTTATTCTTTATTAGATCCTTTGCCATCCTTAGATTTAAATTAGAAATTGTTTTAAATTTAGATTTACAAAAATTGGATTTTTTTTTTTTTTTTGTAGGTGCCATGAACTGAGGCAAAATTATTCTAATCTTTATTTCTTAGCAATATCAATATTTATATATGTGTGTATATGTATATATATGAACGAATTATTTATTCAATGAGAATTCTAAATACAAAACCTCTGAGTGTTCCCATTCCTCTTAGAGGCTGTATTTTTATCAGTTGCTGTTGCAAATGACAAAGATTATTAAAATTAATACTGTTTGTCTAAATTTTGGGATTAAAATTAACATGCAGTGAGAGTCAGACTTATTTGTCTTACACCACTCTCATATATTCAAGAGCATGAAAATGGCATTTCATTTGTGTCTTTGCCAACCTAGTAATCCAATAAAGCAGTTACACTTTCTGTTTTATTCTTACTTAAATATTAAATAAGGATCTCTAATGTAAATTTACTTCACTTTTTACAAAGATTCTAAAAATACAAATAAAGAGTGTTGATTATCTAACAACCCCTAAAATATACCACTTATGGGGCTGAAATGCAATTAAAAATTTCCATTTTGTTAAGGGTACCTGGATTTGAATTTGGGAACCACTATTTGAAGATAGAACTTGAACTTGAAACATTTACAGCTAATGATATGAGAAATAAAAAAGTTTCTAAATTGATTCTCTCAATTAATTATATTTCATGTGTTTGGTGTACTCTTGTTTTCTCTAAAATAGTTTTTCTTGTCATTTTATTTACTTATTAACCAGATTATCAATGATTTCTGCAGGCAATATCACTTCGTAAAGATTCTGGATGCCCAGACTTGAAGTCCAGGGATCCTAGACTTGATGTTGAAGGCGTAAGCAAAGCTCTAGAACTGGCCAGAAGACAATACTTAGAGCGTAATCCAAAACCTGTAATCGTTTATTGAGTATGATTTTGCTATTTAATTTGTTAAAATATTTATAAACTAATCAAAATCTTTTTTTTAATTAATACTTATTGTTTTCTGGTTGTACAAAATTTTCTTTCTTTGCATAGTATTTATATAAGTAACACATAGTTGTTAATGGCATAAATAATATTAATTAATTAATAATAAATAAATTCATTAATGCTTATAACAAATGACTTGAAAATGTAAGACTTTAGTGAAAGAATGTGCTAAATGACTTGTAGTAAAGTTAAGAAAAACTCTTAAAATGTATGAAGATTTCAGAAAGTAAATCATTAAAAATTGCCTTAAATTCTTTCTATGTGCAGGTTGTTCCTCAAAATTAATGTTATATTGCTAAAATTTTGTAAACTAGCTTTGCAATGCTGTGAAATTTTTTTATTACTATTTAGAAAGGAAGTATAGATAATACAATATGTGTATACTTTGTTCCCCTCCCTATATAGTAAGGGTAAAATTTTGTATGTTCTATAATTGTAAGAAAAATTCAGAAAATTTTAATTTAGTTAAATATACAGGTTGTTCCATATTTTAAAAATCTTTTATTAAAATCAAATAAAGCGGCAAATTAATGTCTAAGTGAAAAAGAAACAAAAATGCTATCAGGGGTCTGACCAGGTCAGATTTACTACCGTTTAGCGGTACCTTCACAAATTCAACTTTAGGAAAAACCATAGTTTCACAAAATACTTTTTCTTAAAATTTTATTTTTTTATCCCGTAAGAAAGGATAAATCCATATTTTTGTGTTGATTTTTTTATATAATTTTTAACTTTCACAAATTATGTTTAAATTTTCACAAAATAGGTACCTCTCAGAAAAACTTAGGCAGACCCCTTTAAATCTGCCAAATCACTATTAAGGCAAGTGAGACTGAAATCATTATAAGGTCATAAATTGTTTGATTTCCAAATAAAACTGATGAGTGCATCTAATAACAGCTTCATGTTTTCAACAGCAATGAAACAGATTTTGATGTTGTTAGTCCCGTGTTCCTCAATTGAGATTCATTAGATTAAAATATCGTTCTAAGTTTTTTCTCACATAAATATTAATTTGCAACTCTTGATATGGCTACATTTGTTACTTCTTTTTTGAAAAGAATTCTTATAATGTAAACCAAGCTTAGCCATTTCAGAGCACCCTGTATTCTTAGATCTTTTATATTTCATTTTAAGCTAGGAAGTATAAGTTAATATTATGTACTTTCCACCCCTTAATGTTCTTTGGAGTGGATATTTGAGTTTTTCTTCATATTCTCCACATTCTTCCACTAAAGCCTTTAATTGTAAATTCAATGTGTCAATATTTGCTTGATTTTAAGTAACTTTGCCAATGAAGAATATTAATTGAACTTAACTGGATATTTCCGTGTGAAATTATCTCATCTCCAACATTTTGTGTATAATAAAAATTTACCATTTCAATTTTGTAACCATTTATCTACTAGAACTAATGTATGTTAACTGAGTTGTTGCTGTTTAGTAATTTACATAAATAAGAAATTTCTTTTTATGCTGTGCTATATAACTGTGATGTTAATCAAAAAGTCTGATTGTTGATTTTCAAAAGAAATTACACAAAATCAAAACAGTTTACAATATTTATTCATAAAACATGAAATAAAATTTTCATACAAAACTTCAAAATATATTTGTAACAATATTTATGTCATTTTTTAGATTTTTTTTCATAAGGCACGAAAATTTCTAAACGTATTATAGCTAAAAAAAAAATTTCATCCAAAAATAGCTAACCTACAAAGCGAATTTAAAACAGTTTTCAATCTACAGGAAGCAATAAATTTATCTCTTTTACATAAATAAGACGTGTTTTAATACAAAAATTACAATAAATAAGTGGGTAAATTTTATATTTATATGAATATCTTGTCAGAATTCAAAAATTAAGTAAAGTCAATTGATATTTTCTGACTCACTATATACATGTGCTTGGAAATATGAAAAAGTACAAAGCTGATTTTCTATCAATTTTTTGATCCCTAGCCAGTTTTATTTTCAAGTTCATCTTCTTCTGGTTTTCTTTTGACTACTGTTGCATATGGCGATTCTTCTTCATCCGAATTTTCCTGCAGTGAAAAGAAAAAAATTTATGAATCTCAAAAATATAATTTTTTGTTTGTAGTTATAAAATAAAGAGAAACAATTTAACAGATGTCCCAAGAACACCTTTTTTTTAATTATTTATTTTCCCTATAAGAAATTGGTTATAAATCACATATACTGATAGTGTCCGTTCCCATGAGTCTTTTGTTCATTGACTATTCCTATATAATATTTTAATTAGAAAATAAAATTGGGGTAAAGCTGATTTTGTGTGTTCCTCCATTTTAAATTTCATTAATTCGTGTAATCCATATTACTTTCCATAAAATTTTTTTTACCACTCATGCTTTGCTCATTTATAACTTTTTTTTAAAATTTATTTGATATTCTTTTGTAAACTGAGTTTTAGGAATTCATTCTTAAACACCAGATAAGATTTTAAGTAGTAAGAGATAAATATATCTCTCTTTAAAGATAAATATAGTTTGCATTGAAAAATATTCAGACAAACTCAGCTGTGATAATTGTTTTCAAAATGTTGATTTTACTTGTGATATTGTGTATAAATTATCTTGCTTAAATAAGGTCGTTTCTGATGTAACTCTTATTCTCCTTTTGTTGTTATTAATGCTAAAGTAAAAGCATTATCAAAATATAAATTTTAAAGGAAAACAAATTAAAAAGGGAAAATTATATTTTAGAATATTTTTTTTTTACACTTAATTTTAAAAGAATTTGAAAATGTCTAGATTTGATTTTCTGTTTGCTTTTAGTGACTTAATTATAGTGAAACACAGTTTATGTGTTTACTATAACTTAAAGTTAAACTATAAAGTTCTGTTTTTAGAAAGTAACATATTTATATCCACAATCGTGTTGTCTTTCAATTTCTGTACTGATATATGTTAAACTGTTCTTTAAGAAATGTAAGGCTTGAAAAGTAGTTGTAGTGACAAGTTTTATTCATAAATTACTTGGATTGTGATATAAAAATATTTATTGACAAAAATTATAGAAAATAAATATATTTTTCAAGTGTAGAAATTTATTTCATAATTTGAGTAGTTTTTACTTCTAAATAAATTATCAATTTTGATTCACCATCGATCTTTTTAAATATTGTTTTGAAAAAAAATTATTGATTAATACTTAAAGTGTAAGTAAATGGTTCTTTTCCTTTTACCATATGAGAAGTATTTATATTCACTCAGAATATATTTTTTTGTACTTATTGTTTTGGGGACCAATGAATGTTACAAAGGGAAGATAAGAACATTTCAAATGTGTTTAATATTATCTAAATTTATATCTAGCTCGTGTGATAACATTTCATTAAAGTCTTAATCCTTAATAGCATTAAATTTTTTTAAAATTTTGTTGGTTGTAAAAGTATATTTTTATTATGTATCCGGATATTTTTTTTTCTCAATCGCTTATTTCCATTCGGTAAATTTAACAAATTAGACCATTACCTATTTTAATTCGATTAATAAAACAGTTAATAGATGTTTTTATATCTAACACAGTATTAAGTGCTTTTTTCAATTTGATTTTACATCACTCATTGCACAATACTGTCTTATTTAATTTGTACATTTTAAAGAATGTTTGAAATGTTCTTACTTTTACATAATGATGCATTATTTTAAATTCATTATTAGTAATAAGCAGATTTATTTATTATAGAATTTTATATTAATTATAGATTTGTTTATTTATCAGACATGTTGCTTTTAATGTGGATATAACATTTTCGTTATAGATTTTGTTTAAACTTCGAAGATAAGCAGTTTCCGAAAAGTCTTAGTACTTTAACAAAGTTATCTGTTTGCTAATATTTTTTTTTTACGAACAAATTTCCTAATGATTTACAGTGGGTCTCACCCATAAGCCTGTTACTCAACAATGATTTTTCTATCATTATTATTGCAGTTGTAATACTAACATTTATTATTCAAAGTACTCAAATCGGTATAGAGTAGAAATATGTTAAGAAAGATATATTTTTCTTTAGAAAATAGTTATTTTGCTTCTAAGAAAGATAATCCTTTTTTTTTACCTTGATTATAGTAATTGAAACTCTGATGTTTATCTAGACAACTGTATTTAGCTAGTAAATAGTTTACATATAAGCCAGATAGCTATTTTAAAGATTTGTACGTAAGTATGTTTTAGGTATTCTTGAGTTTGTAATCATATTTTCAATACCTATATTTTTGTGATATTTTTATCCTAATCTTCAACATAAACATGAAAATCATAAACAATTTTGTCATACCTAACATCATAAACTAGCATTAGCATGTATGATTTTAAACTTTTCTAACAAATTTTTAACTTACATTTTGCTAATAATTATTAAAATTTCGATATTCTAATAAATTAGTTTCTAATTAAGATATCATAATGCATCTTTTTTGCATAAATATTAATGAAAATCATGACTAGATGAAAAAGGGGATGACTTAACGGTTAAATGCTCTAAGCCAGTGGTCGGCAAAGTGCGGCTCCAGAGCCGCATGTGGTTCTTTGGCTCCTTAAGTGCGGCTCTGGCACAAATATCCACGGAAGGCGCAATAATATTTTCATGTAAGAAAAAAATTGCATCTTATTTTGATAAATTAAAATTCTTCTATAAATCGAGAACATGCATAATTTTTTGTTTAAATTAATAGATTGATAGGTAATTAAAATTTCATATTGTTGTGAAAATACGTAACGAACATCGAGTTTAATTTTATTAGTTTTTGTAAACGTAAACGCAAACCATGTACAAGTTACCGGCTGAAATTGTTCGTATGTTTTCGGCGTACTCCGGTGTGATACAAAGGTACCACAAGCATGTGCGCATACTTTTTTTTAAATAGTGGGGGTACAAATTGGCATCACAGACCTGCAGTGTGATGTTTTATCCACCGTGTCTGCCGTTGTACTGTCTTATTAAAAAGTTGTATTTTTCAATCTAGCTGCACATTTTACAGGTATTTTTATACGATTTTATTACACATGCTATGTATGTTTGTGGTTCCGGTACAAAATTTTTCATCGATTTTTCGCTAACTTCTATTTGTCCAAATGTTGGAAGTTTTCTGCCGATGCTTTGCATTGCAAGCAAATTTGGCTCCCATTTTTTTATTACATTGTTGTAATGTTCATATTTGGCTCTTTGGCTAATAAGTTTGCTGACCACTGCTCTAAGCTGTTGTTGTGGTGGCTTGAATCCCACTTAACTTCAGATCAGTGGGTACCAGTTTGTCTGGGTAGTAAAGATGGCCTGTGGGTAATGCTGACCACATTACTACACTCATCCTGTTGGTCTCAAAATTGTAGAGCTCTAATTTCCTGGCTCACAACAGGCTTTTACTAGAATACTTTACCCTTTTTTTTATTGAAATTAGAAGGTTCTATTAAATAGTTTTTAAATAATTTGTTTATTTTGTTAAATACTGTTAGGTAACATATTTTTATAAATATTATGAAAAATCAGTAATAGATGAAAATAATCAAATGTTTTTATTGCATGCAGAAATATCTAAAACATTCTGATCTGATTTTTTGAAATAAGGGAAAGTTATAAGAAATGTAATTCTCGTTATGTTTATGCAAGAAACTAATATAACTTTGTTTGCCAACTTATAAAGTGACGCCCCATTCCTTTATTGGAAAATTGAATATTTCAGATGAATAAATGACATTTCTTAAATGAAAATACATAATTTATTATAGCAATACATCGCTATTATAAATTACACATTATTTTATTAATTTCCATCCAGCTTAACATACATAAGCATAGTGTTCTTTTACGTATTGCTAAAAAAATCTATGATGCCTACAAAAAAATTATATATAATCAAAAATTATCCGAAACATTTATCGTTTAATTTTATGACACATCCTGTATTTTGGTTAAAAATTTAATATATAATATGAATAATGTTTTACAAACAGTTATGATACACGAGACAAAGTATTTAAAAGACACATACCATTTTCAAAACAGAAGAACATCACAAACATAACAGCACACTATTACACATATTCTGGAATTTCTGCTTTTGTTAAATGGCTAGTTTTCTTTGGTAAAGAAAAAAAGAAATCATCTGCAAAGGGATCGTTCTTCTTTGCAAATATGTTTTTCTCACTAGGCATTTGTAGTTTCAAATCCCGGTTGGATTCAATGTTCAAAGACTGCGCTCGCAACCGATGTCCGTTTGAAAGTAGCACGCTAGTGATTGACTGCATATTTTCTTTGCTAATCATCTCATAGTCCGACGAAGAATCGCTTGACAAAGAATGAGACGAAACTGTGCGACCACCGTTTTGAACAGTCCCACCTTTGTTCAGAGAGGGCCGAGGTCTGGGGCGAGAAACACCGTTGTGGTTATTTGTTGAATTGGAAAGACCGTTAATGTTATTATGTTTTGTAACGCTGAAACCATTTATCAACACGGAATTACCATTCTCACCATTCATAAAATGAGTCTGCTGTAATCCGTTGCGGTATCCAGTTGGGCTGCTGCTTTCAAAATTGTTATAATTTTGATTAAAATAATCTGCATTGTTTGGAGAATCTGAAACGTACGGTTGTGGGCTTTTGGAGTAAGGACTGCCCATACTGCCGTTGGAAAAAGCTAAGTCTTTTTCCACGTTGTTCATTCTTGGTGGAATAGGAATAGGAGAACTGGATGATGTTGAATTCATTTGTGAATAATTTAAATTAGTACAATTTACATTCAGTTGCTGGTTTGATAGTGGTCTTTCTAAATGAGCATTGAAGAGGGCTGGGTTAACCGGCTCAGACTCACTTCTGACTTTTGGGTTGTGTGTGATAATATCACCATTGCTGTTAACTAGGGAAAGTTTCAGGTTTGAAGGTAAGGCATTGGGTAAGGAGGAAGAGGGAAGAACAGGTGGAGGTGTGTTTTCAAAATCGACAGGGAAAGGAACTGGGGAGGATATCAACAAGTTCACATCTAGAAGTTTGCTGGCTTCTCTATTTGGGTCAACGAGGTCATTGAGAACCTTTTTGGGTGGATTTTTCACGTCCTGGAAAAATTCTGTCTTGTCTTTGTAAGGCCTGTCTTTACCCAATGGATCTAGTTCTGCGAATATTGAAAGGTCGGTTGAGTCTGTCTTGCTGAGTCGAGGAGGTTTAGGTGGAGCTGACTTTTTGGCTATTTCCTCTTCTAATTTTTGCATCTCTGCCGCTGCTTCACTTTCTTGACTTGTTCCTTCGAAGATGCTTGGACCTGAATCAATGACATTGAAAACTGCATATTTATCCCCATTGGCAGAAAAATCACTAGGCTGAGTGTCACCAACTTGTATTGGAGCAGCAATAGGTGTTGGCATTGGTACCGCAAACGAATCCTGTGTTAAATACATACAAATCAATTATTAATTGGAGTGAAGGTATTATAATTAAGTCTAAATTTAAATGTCTTGATACATAAATGTACTAGTTGCTTAACAATTTAATTATCAATTTTATACAAATTTAAACTTTGCTTAATTTATACATTGCTTTTCTCAGAGTTATTGTTTTGTATGAGAAATATTTAGTTAGTTAAAACTTATTAACTTTAAATGGTTCACAAGTGCTTTACTAACCAAAATATTTAAAGTCTGCCTGTGACAAGAAGAATTTTGAAAAGTAACATTCACAGTTTCTGCAGCCTGTTGCTTTCTTGTGGTCAACATAATCGCTAAACTGGTTGTTAACGTATAGGAATGGTTGAGTCTGACGCTAACCACTAAATTTTAACCCTTATATCAAAAAGAATATTATTTTAGCGCTTGAACGAATTTTGTCTGGTCACTTAAACTTGTGCAAAAGCAATTTGTCCAGAGATATCCCTGCCCATAAATTGACTGAAATCGTTAAGAATGGATGTGTTCCGGTCACTTATAGTTGAATCCATTGAGATAGGTACATGTTAAAATTTTAAATGGGTTCCCAATTTTTATTCTTCTATGTACACAAAATTTATTAACAACAGTTTTCGTGAAAAACTGGTACGAAACTTACCCTTTTAGGGCCTAGCACAAACGATGTATCAAATGGATCATTTTCTAAGATAGGTACTTCAGAATTGAATGCTGTTGCAGCTGCAATGCTAGTGTCCATTTGCTCTATGCCCTGAAATTAAAACTCATGTAAGTTCAAGGGAACTTATTATAGTACTTATATTACAATATTTTATTCAAGTTATTTCACTATTAAGAAAAACTCATATTAGTATCATAGTTATCAAAATTTCATGAGCTTAAATAATTTTAACCGGGTCGATGATTATACTCCCCATAGTTTCTATGTCTATTTTATAATCGTCGTTGAACAGCCGACCCAATTTTGGGTTTACTACTACTATTGTTCAACTCCGTTGCATTGTAATTTTGAATCCTATCCAGAAGACAAGGGAACTCCTGGATTAAGGATGCCCCACTCTAATTTCATATTTCAGCAATATTTATAACAGTCTTGTGAATTGAAAAGAAAGCAAACATTCTAATTTCAGAAAGGTTTTTTTTCTTCCTTTCTCAAATTAAAATACATCAGCTAAAAAAAGTTTTCTGATTTAGTTTAAAATTAATATATTAAAAAAATTTATTATGCTTTAAGACTTATTTTAAATATAGGGTGAAGGGTTATCTTTTTCTTTTTTATTCTGCGCTCCAGTTATTTTGTATCGGGTATGTTTACCGGAATATAAAGAAAAACTTGAAGAAAAAAAATTTAATTATATTTGTAATGTGTCCTTCGCCCCAGAAAAAAAGTATTTCCTTTTAAAACTCTTTGCGTGCATGTTTAACCGAGTTAAAACAGCAGCAAGCTTCCTGAAACCGTGAAGGACGTTTGAAAGCTCCCGTTGTATCCCAATGGTATGCTTGCCAAGGGTGAAGAGACTGGATATTCTAAAAAGTTTTATTATTAAGATTAGGATTTAAGTTTTTGCCCAATATGGCTACTCAAAATGTTTTCAGAGTTAAAAATATTTAAATCAAGTTACTAATTTTAAATTGCGAACTAAACACATTAGAAATAAAACAAATCAGTTGCCATCTTTTAACTGTTGCCTCTTATTTTGGCTATTTATTTATTTCATACTTTTATGAGATTTTAGAATGCTAAAGAAAAATTTAGAAAAAATAGTCCGTATAGAAAAAATTATAATTCTTGAAAATTTTATTGATCTCGTAAACTCAAGGCTCTGGCATGAAAATGAATCGTTAATAGTAACTCAGAAGCCTTTTTTTACATCAGTGCCACATGCAATGTGATTAAAAATTAGCATTATGATTCGGTTATGACCATCCGTATTTTGCATTTATATTTAGTTATCTAAAAAATTTTAAATTGAAGTAATTATTACCTTCTGAAGCTGGTTTAATTCATCCTGTAAACCTAAAAGATCATCAATTGTTTCATAATTTTCTTCTGTTTTAGGTGACTCATCAATCATTTCAGCTGGCTCTGTCATCAAAACTTCCTTTAAAATAATAAAACAAATAACTTTCTTTTTATATGTTTCATGTTTTGATGATACAATTAAAAAAAATTATTATTATTTTCTTTTTAATGTTAGATAATCAGACACCAAAATCAGAAATACAATGTATTTTTATGTATACAATTTTGTTATTCACCAAAATGATTAGATTAAAAATAAAATCTATAAAACAAGCATTGATTTTCTATAAATTTAAGTCATACGAACTAAATATAGTTTAAGGAAGTCATACTTACAAAAACAACATTTTCAGTATTTGCCTTTTCTTCAGTTGAAGAAATTTCTTCTGTTTTACTCTATTATAAAAAATTTAAAAATTTTAATTTTCAACAAAAGTTATNAAAAAACGGCTTTTTGTAGCGATTCAGAAAACCGGAAAAATCAGTTATCCGGATTAGCGAAGGTCCCGATCGTTCCGGATAATCGGTTCCCTACTGTATTTTAAAATTGAGGTGGAATTAAATTTACTCGTGTTTGTAAATATTCAGATAGTCCTGAATTTGTACAACCATAACGATCTTTAGACAAAGTATACGTTATCCTATAATAAACGATTACCTTATATTGTATCATCATTAATTATTTTTACGTTATCAAATTATAATTGTAACGGCCTTTTATGTAGAAATCTAGTCTTCTTTGATAGGAAGTATTTTATTATGTCACCTATGTTTGACAGTGTCGATTCATATTGGAGTTATATCAGAGTTCAACTTAGCAGCTTTGTAATTTTGAACCAAACAGAGAAAATAATTGAGCTGTTGGGCCTTGGAATCTCAAAGGATAGAGCGTTCGCATTCCGATACGGTGACTCTGGTTTAAATCCAAACTATGGCTGGTCGATTCGAAATGTGCCGACGTAAAATTCCTCAGTGGTAGACGGATGAGTTAGAATCTCCTTGCCGTTGGTCTAACCGTAAGAGGTTTTCGTTTTTCTTCCCATGTAACTCAAATGCGGGTTTGTTGCATCAAAAAGTCCACCTGGAAGGCTAGTTTGTCCCAATGGTTGATCCAGGAGTTCCCTTGCCTTCTGGGTTTGGTTAGAAATAACAAGGCTAAGGAGATGAATATAAAATAGTCATAAACCCAAAAAATGGATCGACTCTTCAACGCCGTTTATCAAATAAAATAAAGCTCCTGGACCAAACATCTCAGGCCCAACTTTCATTTGCGTTACATGGTGGAGTGAACCTGAATGGTTAATCTAACGGCATGATTCCTGAGGATATTTTTTAGCGCTGGAGACATATCTTGACGATCCCTTTTGGCAAAATAGATTTATTTCATTACGATGACAATGAGACGGTGTCAACTTACTGGCTTTTCCGTTTTGATTGCTATGAATTGGTGTGGTTCACTAGTAGATCCAAAAACGTAACCAAAAGTTCTTGCATCTGTAATATCCTGAGATATGAAGGATATAAGTGACACGGGATGATGGTACATCACAGCCTAGTAAAGAAATAAATAAACTTTAATAGGAAAATATTTTTATTTATTATTACTGTTTGAATTACCTTCTATTTTTTATGATGAAGGTGATTTAAAAATTAAGCATTAAAAGCATTTTAAAATGCTAAAACGGAATACAAAATAAAATTTGCATGAAACTTGTTTTTATGTATTTATTTTGTTATTTAATTAAAAGTTAAAGAGTTTGTTATTAAGAAAAAGGATCTAACATATTAGTGTTGATTAATTCACGGCCTCTGTGTTAATAAGTTTGTTTTGCTAGCTCTTTTGTTTATTAGTCATTAGCAGCTACAAACATAATATTTTTTGTCCAGCTTATGATGCGTTTACTAAATCTTATCAAACAATTAAGTCCAATAATAACATTATTCATTTACGTTTTGGCAATCTTTTACTCTCGGTTTAAGACCCGGTTTTTTCTGAGAAGATAACTACATCCAAGGCTGAACACAGGTTTTATGGGCCCCTTCCACAAAAAGCCTTACTTTCCATCCCCTTGTGTACCCGGCGAATCATTTATAATTATATTTTCAATTGATTTGAAATATGATAACATTTGAATCATTTATATGAAAAGTAGTACTTCTATGATTTATCTAAAAAGATATATTTTATACAACTAAACAATGAATATCTTGATTGAATCTGACTATGAACAGTTTAGCTCAAACAGGCCTTAAAGTCTTAGCTCTGAAACTGATTTGCGGGCTTAAATTTACTATTTATAGGACTTCATTTATTTACAGTGATTCAAATATATATATATATATATATATATACACACACACACATATTTATATATACACACACACACATATATACACACACACACACATATATACACACACACACACATATATACACACACACACACATATATACACACACACACACATATATACACACNTAATTAACTAGCATTGTTTTTAACAAATGAAGCTGAAATGGCGTCTTGGGGACAATTGTAACAATAAGTAAAGGGACGATTGTAACAACTGAAAATAAATAATCTTATGTTTACAAACCATTACTTAACTCTTTAAAAACTACCAATAGTTTTCTGTATCATTTATATTATGTTACATGTGCATTATTTTATTTGTCACTTTTCACAGCATAAATTAAAATTTTTAACCCCTTAAAGTTAAAAGTTCAACCCTTTAGGTCTCTGCTGATTATTATTTTTACTCCTAAAATATCACTACTATTTTGATGAATAAAAAAATATATCACAACTATGATAATCTGCATAATTAACTATGTTTTAGTTGAATTTATGAACTGTTACAATTGACCCCGTAAGTGGGGACAATTGTAACAAGTGCACGACTGTCAAAAATTGTTAATAACTAATATAATAACATTTAAAATAAGGTATTTATTTTTTTTTTCTAGTAGAGGATAGTCTACTTTGTTCATCTGTCAATTAATAGTAATAATATATTGGATTTTTTGTTAGTTAAAAATAGTTAAGTAAAAAATGTTACAATTGACCCCACTCTCCCCTACTGTTTGAATTGTGAAGTTGTAAAAATTACTTTCTATTATTTTTTTATGAAGGTGATTTAAAAATTGAGCATTTTAAAATGTTAAAACGGAATACAAAATAACATTTATATGAAACACTTTTTTTCATGCATTTATTTTGTTATTTAATTAAAAGTTAAAAAGTTTACTATTAAGAAAAAGGATCTAACATATTAGTGTTGATTAATTCACGGCCTCTGTGTTAATAAGTTTGTTTTGCTAGCTCTTTTGTTATTTATTAGTCATTTACAGCTACTACAAACGCAATATTTTTTGTCCAGCTTATGATGCGTTTACTAAATATTCATATCTTAACAAACAATTTAGTCCACTAATAACATTATTCATTTACGTTTTGATAATCTCTTGCTCTCGGTTTAAGACCCGTTTTTTCTTGAGCAGATACCTACATCCAAGGCTGAACACAGGTTTTACGAGCCATTTCCACAAAAAGCCTTACTTTTCATATTTTGACATCCCTTTATACAAAATTGTGTTATATAGATGTAGAGAAATTATCTGCAGTTTTATTTTTAAAAAGCTAATGAATACTTTATTTTTATGAGAAGTCTTCCTCGGGCCTTGACTACATCACATATAAATAACACGCATAATTTTTCTGTCAAGAAATGTTTGCTACTGAAATGATACTACTTCTAAATTTTTCATAAAGTTACCCGATCTTAACCCACTAATGGCGTAAGAGTGGTTTGAATCATTTATAAGAAAAGCAGTACTTTTATAATTTATCCAAAAAGATATATTTTATACAACTAAACAATGAATATCTTGATTGAATCTGACAATGAACAGTTTAACTCCAAAAGACCTTGTCTCACCCCACTTTTCCCTATTTTTTTTTTTTTATCTGAAAAGAATAAATTTTTTGGCTTCTATTGAACAGTATTTGACAACTGTTAAACTCTTTACCTTAAAATTTAAATGTTTTCTCTTAAATTTATTTAGAATTGAATAGTCAAAGTACATACTCAAAGCTGAACAAATTGCTGAAGATTTCGATCAGACTATCTTATGAAATCTACTAAATGGGGAAGTCATGTGTAAGGTTTGTGACCAATATAATGACGAGCACACTTATTCTGAAAATGACATACACATAGAAACAATACTAAGGAAACGTTTGATGTTAATATCTCATACAAACTTCCATATTTTCTACTAGATAACGATACATTGCGCCGAAATATTTCTTACCGTGTTCGTTTACTCCAAAAACATTCTCAAATTGTCTCCTGAATTATTTTAAAATGTGGTTTTTAATTTTATTGCCTGAAGCCCTTCATGTTGTATAACAGTAAGTCCAAAATTTTTTAAAACTCGGCTAAAAATTTATTAAGTTTGGTACCGTATGAAATATATTACATGAAAAAAAGGTTTGAATTACATTACAGTCTATAAGTGTCTGTCAGATTAAAACTATTCAGAATGTTTCGCGATTACCGCCTTTAATTTATTTATTTTAGATTTACTGTACTTGTAAACGTTATTTAAAACATTAAATATTGCATTCATGTGAGAGGTCATAAATTAGTATTAAAGTAATAAAAAGTAATTAAGATTGATCCTAACAAAAAAAAGCGATCAAAAACTAGTTTATTATTGGAGGGCGAAGCTAAAGGCAGTATTTATGGCTCTGAAACTGATTTTACGGGCCTAACTTGTGTACATATATATATTACAAAGAAAATTGAAGAAAAAAAATTATTATATAAGGCGAGCTTAAATGATAAATTGATTTGCAAGTATACGATTAACAAAGACGTTTGATTCATGGATGTCTACTAGTGTCCTGGACTACGCACTACAAATATTCAGTGAGTGCAACACCCGCCAATCATCCCAATGACGAAACAGCTTTCTTCTATACTATACCATATTACTATTAATGTCCACCACAGCAAGAGTGATGCTACTAACAAGGGAGACTATTAGGGAAGTGTGACTCGCCAATTTTGAAATAAACTAGTGGGATGTATGCCTTATGAGGAATAATTTTAGGGGGCAACATTCGTTTCGGCCCATAGAAGGTCCTGTGAGAGATAAAAAATAATTCGATATATAGAAAAATCGGTATTTTATTACTTCAATGCAGACTATTAGTTATTGTAATTGTCTCAAACTCCAATTAATTGGATAATTAATTAAGTTGCTAATTAATAAATTATTTAGCAAATTAATTATTAATTAATTGCATACTCCAATTAACTTGGAAAATTTTTTGAAAAAAAAATTTTTTACGTACATTTTTTTTAAAAATTAACCTAACACTTTTTTTCTGAAAAACTAAAGATATATAAAATTTTCGAAATCAATTTTGACAATAAATATGCATTATATAGTACGTGAAAGTGCCACAAAATTAATTGGAGTATGAGATAATTGCTATAACTAATAGTCTGCATTGAAGTAATAAAATACCGATTTTTCTATATATTGATATACTTTTTCATCTCTCACAGGACCTTCGATAGGCCGAAACGAATGTTTCCCCCTAAAATTATTCCTCATAAGGCATACATCCCACTAGTTTATTTCAAAATTGGCGAGTCACACTTCTCTAGTTTCCCTTGTAAGTGTAAGTTTGTTTACCCCAAATACTTTCGAGTGCCGCTATAACTATTGCTGTGCTAGACATTCCTAGAAATATGATATTCAAAGAAAGCTAGGATGTGTGCCAGATGATCAAGGTTGCACTCATTGAACCCCTGACCCCGTTTTTGGAAATCTATGCGCTAGCAATGTAGCGTCGTTTTAACCACAGTCAGACGACATGGATAGTACCTGAGCAGGGGTACCCAAGTTTCAATAATGCAAGTATAATTATTTTTGAAGCTAAATCTGATAGAAGTGTGCAACAAAAATCACGTTCCAAAAGCGAAAAACTTCAAACCACTCTGTATGGATAATATAATAATAATAATTACAATAATGTGTTAGTGAATTATTTTATATTTTTCATACTTTTGTTGCACAAGAAGCACTTGTGGTTAATACATATGAGTGATTTAATCTTTTGAGTGTCGACCAGCTTCTTCCGAAATCCGATCACTGCTTTACGTGAGCTCATACACATTGAACAGTTATAGCATGTACCTGAAGCTTGGTGAGGACATAGATCCAAGTCTTTGTGCATCGTATACTTGTAACAGAATGCAACATTTAAGCTTAATCTGTGTTATTCAAAGCCTACTTACCCCTGTTTTCTCATCTTTTATTTTTATACCTTGTAAAGAAACTGCTACACTTATTTTTCTTTTATGAGGTCCCAAGTTTTTAACGTTTAGCTGTAATTAAGAGAAAGACATGGTTATAAAATAGAACAGTTGAAAGAGCTTCATGAAGAAATATGAATGCGAATAAAAAGTTTAAAAATCGAAGGCTACTCATAATCGTTTTTCAGACAGTTATTGACTGTCGGAACTAAGAATATATAAAGCCATTTTTTTCTTATAAATAATTTTCTAATTTTTAAGATTAAGAAAGAGTTTTACTCTAACTATAACACGTTTCGTGGAAAGGATTGAATAGTTATTATTAAAATGTGCGCATAGTATATTTTTATTATTAGTATACAACGAAGCATCTACAATACTCATTTATATCATTTTGTCCTTAAAATTTTTAAGCAGCAATATAAGAGGTGTTTTTTAATTATTAAAAAAATTTAGAAACTGCTGAACGCTAAATCATTGCCAGACTGACTATACCACATGCGCCAACTCTACTGAAAATAAAAAAACTCGTACCAATACTGTACGCTATTCGTTTGTAAAGAATAAAATACTTATATTTCAGGTTCGGCTCACGAACCAGCGACATTTTTTGCCGCGATACAGGGTTTAAATCTCTGGATCATAACCTTGTTTTAATTGTTTTTGCATATGAAAATTTGGAAACATACCATTGAGCACTTGCCAAACAAAAGCACCCACGCATTTTCTCCTAAAAGGTTAATTTTTAAAACGAGTTACGCAAAACAAATTAAACTTAAAGTTGTACCGCACTGTCAACACTAATGTTTGGATAACACCCATTCTTCTTCTTTCTTTCTTTATTTTTTTTATATATCTTTTTAAAAAAAAGTGTCCTTATTTCAAAATAAATTTCATAAGTTTGAATAAAAATGCACATTTTAAGTTGTAAATGTTGAATTAATCTCATGTAAAATTTGCTCTAATCTTTATTTGCTATCGAAAATAATTATTTAAAAATGATTAGGTTTCTAGCATTAATATACCTAACAAAAGTGTTCATTTTTAATATTTTAAAAATTTATTGTTTCCATAACCATAGTGAAAATAGATATTAAATATGGATAATAGGTATTGTACGAAAGCTATTGAATATGGACATTTATATTGAAGACCTGGGTTTTGTACTAAAAAGCTAGATGACTCAATGTTTTCGGAGTTTTATTAATAGGTCATAAATTTGAAATGAATTAACTAAATAAATAATTGTATGAAGCGGTAGGTGTCACAAATAGAAAGAAAAAAAATTTTTTTTTCTGAGATCATTTTTTCAAAACTGGTTTTTTAGCTATCTAATTTTAGTGCTATATCACCTAATTCCCCTCATATTGAGTATTTATTTTTCAATAGACTTTTTCTGTTTCATTTTGTTTCTACAGATTTTCATTGACTCCTCTTAATATTCATGTAGCCCTCTTGGGTCGATAATATATAATTATACTCTTTGTAAATAAAATATTCGTCTCTGTGATACGTGGTTTTTCTACTCTTCCCCTCTTCGTTAGGTTTCACGAAATCTTGCCGTTTACCTCAATTCAGTCTATTCCCACTTCTTACTAAAACGTACACCCAAAGGGAAAAGTAATTTGCCGAAACTATTGGTAAAAGTGCGCCGAGAAATATGTCTTTGAGACTCTATTTACAAAGATTTTTTGTGTCGACACAACCTTACAGATCCATGAATACATACTCTATTCATTCCTAAACAAAACAGCAATTAACAAAACAAAACTAATTCCTGAACAAAAAACAAAACTAATTCCTAAACAAAACAGCCCATGATCAAAAATCCGCAAGCATTTGTTTCGTTTTATTTAAGTCGGATTTATAAATAAGCGGTGTAGACTTTTGGCTTACAAACCAGATCCAATCATCTACATAAGCCCCAGTTAAAATAACCCTGCAGCATTTATTCAGGCTTCAATAAAATACAGTTCGCAAAATAAAAAAAAGACATCACCTTAAATAACTTATGTTCTAATAAACGGATTTTCACGAACTATGTGTCAGTCTTAATGGTCCGACAGAGTGGTCTTAAATATACTAATAAAACAATATTAACTTTCAAGCTAGAAAATTAGACATGAAACGTACTTTCTCTGAATAAACAAACCTTAAGATTTTTTACCGACAAAACATGCATGGTAAACGCAATCTTAAATATTTTGAACCCTATTTAAAAGATTGCGACTACCATCCATATTTCCCCATTTGTTTGAGAGAGAAAAAAATAAATCCTGGCATGATATTTACTTTAAGTCTCTTAGTGGCTTCTTGACACATTTTGTCGCCTCTTGCATCGCTTACAGATTCCACACCGATGAGTTTTGCTTTGAATATTACTCCTTCGCCTTCGTACTTCTTTTTGTCTGGTTTGTTTTTATCTGTTTTCTCTACGAAAATCAAAAGGATTATTTATTAGGCAATATCAGATAGAACAACTGAAGAAACTTAGTTAATGTGAGAAAATACCAAAAAAGATCAACTATAACTCAAAATTTCACTGAATACTATGCAGCTTTCGCGAGAACCCTTCCCCACTGCTGCCATGGAAACAGGTGTAAAACCATTTCTGATGGGGAAGAACTGACTTCATGATTAGCGTGAAACAGTCAACTCACACCTTTATGTGAACTTTCGTAAAAGCTAAGCATCTGAAGGAATTCTCGTGAACATTACATTAATTTTCTCTACCAAGGTAAGGTTCCGCGAGGTGTTCAACGACTTCAAATCTAACTTCTCTTTTAAATAGCTATGCAGCAGGAAAAAGTTTAAAGGTCATTAATCAAAACGCTTTATGTACAAAAAAAAATCGTGTATCCTTTCTTAAGTGAAAAGCTGTGTGAGCCTACTGCCTTTCCTACATGTGTAAAATTTGTGTTTTTAACTATTATTTGGCACATAGAGTACCGGAAAAGAAATGCTAGCTGTAGTCCAAAATTTGGAAAGTTTTACAATGAGCAGCAATAAATGAGTTTAAAATATCTTCGAGTGTAAATCGTAATTTATTCTAATTCTCTTTATTTATAGTTTTAATTCTTTATTATGTTTTTGAAGTATTCTAGCCATTTCCAAAGTTTTTTAGTAATATATACAGATAAAACAGACTTTATAACAATGTGTATAATAAAGGCAGACATTATACCGCAGATAGATCTTTGTCTATATGAGCATTGCTTAACCTAAAGAAAAATTGATAATTTTGCGATGTATCTCTATATTTACCATACGTTAAGATAGTGCCACTGTGGCTCAGGGGTGAGATCACTCGAATTCAAATTCCCGATAAAACCAACTTATACAAAATATTAAACTTGCTTTTTCCTAACGTTAAAAATTAATATTTAAATGAGGGGACAAAATATAACTTTATCGAAATCTGACGAAGTTTAATTGTAGGAGGCAATATTAAAAATATCCGAAACTCTTTAATTACCTTAAGTAACTGAAAAGATGAGAGATGCAATTATATAAAACACTAATTATTTTTTCTTATCAAACTGGTTTTTACATTTTCAACCCTCCACACTCAATAAGATTAATTTCTCAGGTTTCGTCAACGTTTTTTCTTCCCCTCTCAAATTTTACTTATTATAATTTCTATATAGATATCAGGGGTCTGTTTAGAAGAAATTTGGATCCGTTAACGGACCCTTCACAAAATATCTTTTCATAAAAACGGACCCTTCACAAAATGATTTTTCTTTTAATCGGACCCTTCACAAATTTGTTTAACTTCATTATTATTTTATTAATCGAATAAACCCTTTCCAGGGCAGAAAACAAGAAAAATGGATGAAAACGAATTAAGTTTTGTCTTCGGCAGACGATTCTTCCATTATTCGTCCGAAATTAATATTCTGCGTTCAGCAGTATAGGCTAAATACCAAATATTTGTATGTTGCATCTCTAATTTAGAAGCAGCAATTGTTGTTTATTTTTTAAAATTTAA
>NC_092210.1:81119522-81149922 GCF_043381705.1 Parasteatoda tepidariorum
TCCCTATTTACCAGTATTGTTCAGAACCTTTTCGAACAACAGAACACAACCGAACCACGGAACCCCTTTCAGAACACATTTCTCTGCAACCACGTGTTTACCATAGGTAAAGTTTTTTCATGTAAGACGTTCAAATTTTTTATGCACTAATGTAAGAGGGACAAATACCTAGTAAAGGCAAAATCTTCTATGATAATGAAGCAAGAATATTCAATGCTTTAAAAAATAGAAGACGTTAAAAATGTATTATAATAAAAGAAATGATTTTTTTTCCAAGTCTATTTGTGTTTTTTAAGTTTTTGGAAATCTCACTTAACTTTCTGAAATCTCACCCTGTTTTTGAGAAAGGGTGAGAAATTCTCACCCATTTTTTTTCTATGATGAAAACTATATATATATATATATATATATATATATTGCAATTAATTAATAAATGGCTTAATTAATTGGATTAAAATTATAAATTCGTAAAATGTCACTGAACCGCTGACATTGATATATTTAGAATTCTTTTCAAAAACAAAGTAAAGAATTTGACAAATTAGAGGTCACACAGAAAACAAAGAATAAACTACATAATTTGTAGAATTATTAGTGAAGAAGGCGGGATGTAAAACATCTAAACTAGGTTATAAACGTGGAAGTGTCTCTAATAGTTTTCTTTCATTCCAAACTGCTTACTCCAAACAAGTTTTTGATTCTATTTTTTGACTAAGTTTCTAAAAGTATGCATTAAAGGAAATATTACCCTTCTTTGGTTGCTTCATCTTTTTGAAGGCAAATTTTCCATCCTTCGCTGACTCTTTTTTACTTGCGTCTGTTTCTTTTTTGTCGGGGGTTTTGCTGATGGAATCGCCTTTGGTTGTTAAGGCCTCCTCAGCTTCGTCCACCGTTTCTTTGTCTTGCATTTTCTTTCAAGAGATTTCACAAACTGAGAAGAAAATTTTGCAGATGTACTAAGACGACACCTGTTTTCTGAAATTAGAAAAAAAAATGGCAATCACTTGATTTTATCGGCACATAACATGCTTAAAATAGAAATAAAAATGTACAATTCTTTTTCTGAAAGGAAATGTATGAGTTAAGCATTTTCGTGCATACATTAAGTTCTGTGACATTGCGATTTTATATGTATTTATAGTATCAATTGATCATATCTCTTGATATACTTTTTCAATATTTATTATAAATCACTTGAGAAGCTACCATTATCATTCCTATTTTCGTTGGCTATGAATATTTAAAACGGTTCAGCCAAAATAGTTACAACAATTTATTTGCCAGCATTGGATTACATAAAAACTAATAAAAAAAAAAAAAATAACAGGAAATATCACCATCTTAGTTGGGTTTTTTTAAGGGCTCTAATTCTGTTTGTCACACTTATGTTAAGGCAATCTTCCAGCAAAGAATGTTTTATAAAAAAAAATACCTTCCATTTTCTAGTATCATAGAACTTCCTACTCTTATCTTCATTTCTTTGGATTGCAAAAATAAATTTAAAAAGTGCAAAATTAATTTATTAAAGGAAACAAATTGAAGTTATTAAATCTAAAGGAAAGTTTGAACTTTACAACTTGAATTACAACAATTTTTAGTTTTACAACATAGTCTTCATTTAGTATTTACACTATAAACAAATAACATGAAGAAGAAAAAAACTGTCACTATCAGCATTTATTTCAAGGCAATTATTTTAAGAAATTTAATTGTAAAGGCGGCATTTTGTGCTAGCAACCATTTTTTAAAATGTGTTTCAACTTTGTATGAAGGGAGCTACTCATTTTTTTATTGAACTTGTAATATTTTACCTATTCTATACACAATTTTTAAAACAATTCATTATCACGATTTTTAGAACAATCCATTATTAATTTTGTCAGTTAATATTTCTTTTAAAAAAAAATTCCAGAGATTTTGAAATTTAACTATTTAGTTTTTTTCTGCATAAAATTTTATTATGTATTTATAATATTTTACAGAACACCTACTACAGTTACGGCTTCTGTTATATCGTTTCCATAGCAATCTAATAATTCCTTATGAATTTCAATGATTTTTAAAGATTATATAGATTTTTAGCTTAATTTAATACAAATATCAACTAAATTAAATAATATAAAAAAAATATTCCAACTATCGATCGCATTCAAACTTTCCAGTTCGTGTTAAAAATTACATTTAGTATAAATTTCTCTTAAAAAAATATTCATTAATTGCTGAGAGAAACGGATCAAAATAGCTAACATTGGTTTCAGATCTGCATTCAAAAACAGCGATTGCTGCTAAAAGGCAAGAATTAAGATTATACACACAGTTCAAACATTTATACATGTTCTCTTAAGAAATATCAATTACAAACAACAACAAAAATTTCTCACAAACTGTCTGTTACAATAACCTAATTTTTTGAAAATAAATTGTTCTCATGTACTAAATTGCAGGTTTCTTATTTCTTTATCTAATATTTAAGTGCAATATTAATATCTTGAACTTAGTTCTTCTCACCAAAAGTTAATTTCATGCTTGTATTGGTTCCTGGAATGTAAGTTCATTCTATTACCACAGAGTGTGGTCATTAAAAATAAACTAAAAAAATAGTTTTGAAAGTTTCGAAAATCTTCACGTGAGTATTCACATCATTGTCGACATTCACAGGTTTCAAGGTCTACGCATTATTTTCACTTGTTTTCGCTATTCTTGGATTAATTTTTCCTCTCTTCTTTGCCCCAACCCTAAATTTCAGCAGCTGCGACAACTCAAATTGTTTTTGTTTGTCTCTAAAAACTGCTTTATAATGCGAGTGCTTTTAAAACTTTTTTTAAAAATAAGAAAATAAATGAAAGTTATATTGTCTTTCAGTGTGATATTCGTTATTAAGTTTTGAAATCGTATCAAAAACTCCCACCCCTTCGCATTTCCTCAGATTTAAGTGTAACATTAACACAGAAGACAGTCAAATTGTTTTCGAATATTAAATTAATGGCATTTGAAGTAATTTCGTATAATGTGTACTTTTTAGCAATTCCATCATTTACGAAAATCATATATATACAGACTTTAAATCCATATAACGCGGTGGAAAACAATCAAGCAGTTTTAATAATTTTTGTTCACATAATTCTTGGTATCATTTACGCCTGCTCCGAATTCTGGTAACTTTAATAAGTTATGTTTTTTTAAAAAAAGAAAAAAAACTTGGTGCTACGGACATAACCCAATATTATGTCGGTAACAGCCAATTTTAAATCTTTGTAATATTTTAAATTTCTGAAAGTTAATAAGAACAGAAGTAAGTGTAAATGATACCATGAGTTATTTTAACACAAATACCGAAACTGATAGTTTTTTTTTAAAGTGAGTTACATGCATTAGAATTCTGTATGTTCATAAATGTTGGGATTGGTCTTTAAGAGGATATCATATTATCCTGATTTTTTTTTTTGGCACAAATATTAAAGTAAGATTTTGAGGTAATTTTTTTTATTTGATAAAGCTGACTAAATTATTACAGTATTGTTTTTCTTTCCGATCAAATGAATGCTTGTTATAATTAAGTGTCTGCAAAATACAATTTTAATGTTTAATAAAAAATATTTATGAAGCAGTTCTAACTAGCGAAATAAATTTATTTCATTACATTTTCTGACGAAATCCTAAACTATACATAACAATGTTTGCATTGTTATTACTCGCATGAATTTCAGCATTTTAAACAATGACTATACCAAAAAAAATCGGCTGGAAAAGTGATGAAATGTACAAATTGAAGCATATTTGAACAATATTATTATTCAACATGGTCCCGAATTTCTAACAATTACAAAGTAAAATTTTGAGGTAAAAGATGAAAACAAAAACACATATTTTAATAAAAAATAAACAACGTTATAACATGGCTATTGTGGTTAATTCCGTGTAAATTTAGAAAGTGCAAGCAAATTAAAGATTGTATAGATATTATTTATGCCTTCATAAGGTTTTTAACATGTGCACGCAAGTAACACAACGTTCAAGGAAAAATGAAATCAGCGATATAGCGAAATATTAGATATTTTAAGTAAAGCAAGGCAACCAACACTTTGTAGACATTAAAGACATTTTTTTTCTCAAAAAAAATATTCCGTTACAAATTTTAATACGTTTCGTTAATTACTTTTTTCTAAACAGAAGAAATTCAAAGTTATATCCACTGGAAAATTTTAGTACACGCGAATAACACAATGCGTTCATTGGATTCTGTAAATAAATAATACCTCTAAAATTTGTTTTTCCAATGATTTTTTGGAGATTTTTGTTTCAACTTTATATCATTTCTAAACATTCAACGAGACGTGTAAACAGTTGAGAAATAAACATTCATTTCGTAAGCATATCCAGTCAAATTTAATGGAAGGCATTTTTCATAGGAAAAAAATTCCTCTCCAAAATGCAAAACAATAGAATTCCATATAAAGCATTTTTCTTTATTATTTACATTCTAGACTAAACAAAGATAGCATTTCATAAATATAATAAAAAAAAGTTTCATAAACAGATGCCAAATATCGAAAAAACAAAAACGGTATGTATGTATATATATATCGTATAATTTTTAATAACAAAAACTTTTTTGTGCGTAATTTTTACTAACTTTACATATGCAAGTTTTTTTTTATACAATAATATAAACAGCGTTGCAACCGCAGAAACACTTGAATTTATGAAGATCGTGTTGCTTAATAAATTCTGCTACCCAAGTATACAACAGCCATTATTCACGTTAATTAAAACGAAAATTTTTTTTAATTAAAAGAAAGGTAGCGAAAACATTTGCACAAACATGACAAGCGCTTACGGCAGGCAATGGAAAAATTTTTTTTAGTAATCCTTGTATGTAATAGTAATAATAAAAAGATTCGCATATGTAACGGAGGGACTCCAAATACGACTTAAATGAGATCTCTCAGTCGACATCGTTTATTCTGTTCCAGTTTATTGCATCAATATTTACCTTAACAAAAGAATCTAAAAAAGTTATATCCTTCAATTAAATATTTTATCTTGAAATTCAAATAGCGGAAATCAAATAGTCAGGGAGCAAAGGCTTATGGTCAATGTCTTGTCAGCTATAGCTGTATCTGAGAAAATATAATAATAGAAAATGGATTTTATTTTTCTTCATTGCCTGTGTTTGATAAAGAAATATATGGATCTATAAATTTTAATTTCCAGTTAGATAGAGTATAGAAAATTTAAAAGTTTAATAATGTTTAAAAATTTTAAAGTTGAATTTGTGGATGTTGTAGATTACTTCTACGTCTCTAAAGATGTTTACTGACATTGTAAACAGGTTACTGCATAGGAAAGCTTTACATGTATTCCAAACATTGTTAGCCACAATTTCTCTTAACATGTCTTATCTTGTGCATTGTATTTGGACGCATTTGTAGAGGAACAATTTATTTGAAGTTTTTAAACTCATGCGTTTATGCATTTTAAACGGTGTAGTTAATTTTAAACATCAGCAGTAGAGAATGCTTATACCACACTCACGTGATCGCTTCCGAAAAGATATCATCAGTAGATTGTTAAGTGTTAACAATCGAGTTCAAAGTGGCGTGAGTTTGTTGTCCTACGAGCTGCCGTATATCTACTAAAACTGAAATTCACCGTTACGTTACAAATTATTTGTACGTTTTAGTCGTGCTATAAGAATTCACACAATTAATATGAAAAAATAAAATCAACAATTTAAAAAATTAAAAACCAGGATGAACCCATATTAATGAACCCATTGCACTTCACGAATTCTTAATTACTTGTATGGATGGTATAATTTATCTTTTAGTTTTAATACTTATGGCATGATTATTAAACTATGTTAATTATTGACACCTCTTACTTAGCTTCTGTTTCTTCTATGTCTAACATATATGAAACATACATTTTGTGTATAACAAATTTTATACTGCGTACAAATTTATGGGATCGCATGGAACAATTTTTAATAATGTAAAGGTATTAAAACTTGGAAAAGTTTGAGAATTCCTGCAGTAGTTTATTCATTTTGGAAAACATATATTATTAGAAATTTAAATTTTTTTTTAAAATAAAAATTTTAACATCGTAACATTTTTGTCGGCGATTGATGGTCGTGCTTTTTTCGATCCAAAATGGGTTCTAGTGTTAGATTTAAAGTTAAAAATAGAAGCATGATCCTTTTTACTTATAAATTAGCATACATATACATTTCTGAAACTTGCAAAATTTGTCTATCTTTCTCCTTGACGTTCATGCACCACTTCCTTTTTAAAGAATCTTCGTTAGTTCCATTGTTCTATAACATTTGCGCGGTCACTGCCACCGTTGCCGAAACGGTATAGGTCGGAAAAGGAAAGAACAAAAAAAAAAAAAAAAAAAAAAAAAAAAAAAAAATTAGTTCGAACATGACATTTTTCCGGTTCCAAATAAAGTGATTCGGACGCACGATATCTATTGTTATTTCGTTAAAAATTTTCCTTCAAATATCAATTTCCTCAACCTCATTTTTTTTAAAACTTTTAGAATGACGATTTTATACGGAGACATCATCATCCATAACCAACTTTTAAGATTTGGTTATAGACTAAGATATTTAGAATACACATAAATTGACAGATTTAAACTTTACAAATGCACTTTCATTATATTTCGAAGATGTTGAACAATTCGGTAACATATTTAATTTATGAACATGGCCGGTGTATTTTTTTTCCGGAACTATTCCAAATGTTACTTATGAGGAAGTAACAAAGCAATAGTTGAAGTATTCGTTTGGATTAGTTTTAATCATATCATACATGCGTTTATTATTGTATAGTTGATTTCCGTCATCAATTTTCTCAATTTGGTTTAAAAAATAATCGATGTAATTTTCACGCAAAAATCAAATGTTGCTTCGTTTTGTTTTCTTCTTTAGTGCCCAAGAACTTTTCATTTCTTATTTTTGACTAAATAGTGATCATAAAAGTATAAGTTTTTAATGCAGCAAGTAAGCAATAGCAATAAAACACGCTACAGCACACAAAATGTAGAAAAAATATCCCTTTATAATTTTAATTTAATGATGAGATCTTCACGTATTAGAGTTAAATACCAAGCGTTGTAACGGAAAAAGGGTCTAAGAAAAAATCTGCTCTTAAAGATGCTGTCATCTCCAGCGACAATTATGAAACATTTTTTTTTTCTTGAAGAGTATTGTATATAAAACTTACTCGCAACTCACTCGTTATTAAAATAGTTTTATTTATTTTTTTCGAGATAGAGAAAAGTAACAGAATATTAATAAAAAAAATCAGACGGAAAATAAACCCTTTAGATGAAGAGAAGTTACTCTTTGTTACATAGTCAAGAAAAGATAAAGTAACTACTTCACAACTTTGTCAAAATAATTGTAACTGTACTTCCGCCCGCAGTTATTATAAGTGCAGACTTTTTTTTATGTTAATATGATTTTGTTCTTAGATAAAAACTAATTATTTGTGATTAGTAAAATAAGTTTTACTAACTCATTTTTTTTATCAAGTATCAACCTAAATTTTTATCAAGACGAAAAATACAATATATGAAATTAAATTTTCTATTTTAATTAAAAAGATATCTAAAACTCAAACATATTTAAAAACTAATGCCATGTTGTTTTAAAGATCTCAATTCTACTGTCGCAATAGTTCACAATCAAATGTGTTAAATCTCGTAAATTTATACAAACTATTGAAGCGAATTACTTGAAAACATATCTGTAACAAATATTTATAAAAACTTTCACTAACGAAATGCTCAATTAAAATTGAATTCCTTAGATTTTAAAATAAATAATAAAATACAAACATAAGACATAAAATATAAACCACGATAGGTTACCATTGGGCCGTTTTACTAGAACGAGTCACTTTTAAATTTTATTAAATTTGCTTTTAAATTATTTTTCATCTTATTAAATTAAAAAAAAAACAACAGCTGTTAAGGAAAAGTTCAAATACATCATAAGTACTAAATAACGTAGGTATAAAAAAGTTAGATTTAAAAATACTTCATAATTTTTTCATAGATGTTTAAATTATAAGTTTTCAGTTTAAGTATATAACTAAATAAATATAAATAAAAAATGCATAAAATAAGTGTTTAAAATGTACTTTAAAAGATTGTTCGTTTCCGCTTCACCACCGGGGATCGAACCCCAAGACTTCTAGGTTAGTAGGTTCGATATTAATTAACCTTTAATTCCTTTTACTGTCTGAAAAATATATATATATTTATATTTTGTGGTATTTTTAGAAAAGTCACACTGCTATTCATAATACACACCTCATTCAGTTGAAATATTATTTGCATATATTTCGAATAAAAAAAAATTAAGCAATATGAGCCTGTGACGGCCGTGTTAAGAATAGTAAAACTCTGTGAAAACTATGTCTGCTGATGACGTCACGATAGCAGTGTAGTATTGACACATCACTTTTCGGGACTATTTTGGCGTGAATGGTTCGTCTTGAATCTCTGACTCAATCTCGAGGGGGTGACTTCAAATATGAGAATTAGTTATTGCAGACGATATTTTAAATTACGGAATAAAACACAAAAAACGTTCTTTCTCTGAATAAATATACCTTTGTTTTCTCTTTATCTTCAAAAGAGAGGGGATATATAGTCCCAATAGTTTGGTCAGGAGGGACATCTAAACTTTGGACCCCTCAATGTTCATTTTACTTTTTGCGTATTTTGGATTTTTTTTAAGCGCATCGAAAAACGTTTACACGGAATTATAAAATTCATTTATCCAAAAATTCCATACAAACAAATTTTTTTTCATAATTATTTCGAATAGTTCCCGAGATAGTAATTTTCAAAATACGACTTCTTGAAATGAAAATAAAATTAAAAAAGCTTTCAGTAATAATAAATAAATCGAAAATGATGTTCATTTTTTGATAATTAATGTTTGTCTCCTTTTAACAAACGAATTAATTTATGAAGTACATTGTAAAATTCATTTACATATTTTTGGTATGACCTGCTGTTTACTATGAACTTACATTTCAGACTAATAAACAGCTAATATTTTAAATTATAATTGGTAAAAATATGATTATAATTGGTATAGAATCTAATTTTGACGTAAACCACTTGTTATAAATCTTTTATAGTACGTTAAAATATAAAAATAATTTTCACTTTTAGAAAGGCTTTAAAATTGAGATTTTTGAGGATTATTATACTAATAATATTTCTAAAAATCTAAAAATAACCTGATCTTATGTTAAAACTATACTAATCAGCACTTATTTTTTGTTTATTTTTTATTTTTTACAGTAAAATATCTAATAATAGTGGTATAACGTGATGTAATGGTCCTTTTACAAAACCCATTGTCACCCATCATTCTTATTTTCATAGAACATTTAACTTTATGAACTGCAGTTTTAGCAATGAAACTTACCTGTAAATCTGGTTTCTTAAATTTAACTTTGACTCTATAACAAAGTTAACGATTTTCTGAACAAATTATAAATGTATGGAATTTAAAGATTCGTAAAAGCAAAGAGAGTTTTGTTATTAATTTAAACAGTAAAAAAAAAAAGGGTGTACGCGGTTCACTTTAATAATATAAAATATCTCTTCCCTTCTTTCACTTTGTAAATTTTATTTTAACATCATTAAATTCTCCTTCATCGATAATTAGTTTTAATTATTGTTCTTTTAATAGCTCCAACTTTCCACTAACACTGGAAAGTTATTTTTTTTAAAACTTATTTTTACTTTTAACTGTACTGCAAAGTGAACTGAATTATTTTTTTTTCTCCACTCAAGTTGTTATTTTAAAAGCAGAGCGAATTTACGGATCCTTAAAAGTAAGGAAAGTGTTGTTACATAATTTTTTAAAAAAGAAGGAGGGAAAGTGTGCCGTTCACCTTAAGTACTCTTTGTAATAAATGGGACGAAACGGCGAAATGTTATCGTTTTTTTTCCATCACCTAAAGATGGCAATATTATGCTTACCTCATCGTTTGATTGCTATCATGAATGCATGAGTTGGGATGCTGCACTCACAATCTATTTAATTTCATGCAGGCACACTCCGTGACCTGAGTTACTATGACGACTTCTATTAGATTTTTTCAGATAAAAAAAAAACAGTTTTTTTATTTAGAAAGTTATATAGAAGAGCGTGGGGTGAGATGCGTCAAAATTAGTTCTGTTTTCTAGCATATATATGTAATAAAATAATACATAATATACATAAGCTGCAAGTAAGGTAGAATTCATAAAATAAGTTGTTAAAAATAAAGGGAAAACACGGAGAAAAAAAAACAATTGCATTGATATATTTTGCTTTGGCAATATTAGAAAGCACTCTTTTTTTGCGAATGTAATAGTGAGAGCTGATGACGATATTATATCTTTTCTTTGATTTGTTTTCCATCTTCTTAATTAATTTTTTTTTTAAATTTTGAAATATTTTTTTTCAATTTTGTTTCTAGTAATTGTTTTCTTCTTCTCTTTCTTCTTCACATTGAATATTTTCGAAATAGTTAGTAGTTTTCTTCTTTTCATTATTTTTATTTATTTACTTTTTTGTTAGTATATTTACAGCTGGTAATTTTTTCATAATGTTCCACTAATAGAAGGTAGATCATTTAGGGTTGCTAATCCAAAAAAAAAAAAACCAAAAAAAAAGAAGAAGAAGAAAAAAAGGGAATTGCTGATAAAGCGAATGAATAAAGAAAGAAAAGCAAAAAATGTTAGCAAATAAGAAAGTCAGTAAACCTATAATTTTTAATGAGGCTATCGAAGACCTTCATTTTTTATGCGAATTATTTCTTCATGTTACTGGACAAAAATGTATCAAAATATTTGTTTCATCTAACATTTAAAATTCATTGAGTTAATGCAACTACGCTGCAACTGAAAACGCAACCGAAAAGGAGTATTATTAATTTAGTGGAGAATAGGTCACTACATAGTTATCTATTTCTGGGACCCAAACTGCATAACAAATCAGATAAAAGCAAACCGATCTGATCATAAGCATGATCAAACAAAAGCCATTGTTAGTGAAAGATAATTTGTCAAATTATCTGTTGCCAAAAAAAAGTAGTCATTCTTAACACACTTCCTAATATGCTTCATATCATTTTGTTAAGGACTGGAAGTGTGAGTCCAGATCTGATAAAAAAAAAAAGGATGACTTAATTTTTTTCCGTATTTGACATCAGAACAAAGTAAGGTAATTGTGTTAATTTCCTGGTGTACAAATTGGTGCAATACGTGAAAAGATTACAAAAAGAAAAAAAGTTTAAATCCATAAGCGAGAATGTATAAAAATTGTTCGTTTACCAGGAATTGGCACTTGGCTCCGCCTTCATCACGTGGTATCCGACGATACTATTTCGCTATTTTTGGGAGAAGGATCTGAACAAGGTTGCTATTTGGCGATTGTATATCAAAAATATTTATTTCGCAATTTTTATGTGCATTTTTTTAACATTAAATATTTCATAAATTTGATGACATTTCCTTCTTTTGAGTGAATAGTATGTCCTTTTTGAGACATTTTGCTACAATATATTTAATTAGCTAGAGTAACGGAAGACATAATAGCAGATGATAAAGTGAAGTAAGTGACTGAAAAAGAATCCACTGTTTACGTTTGTCGAGCAGTAAGAGTTGTCTCAATTTCAAGAGCGGGGACGTTTCTCCCTATACTCTCCGTCCTTAAATGAACTCTTCCTCCGAGGAGGTGGAGCCAGGTGCCAACTCCTGATGAACGAACTATACATCATTATTGAAGAATGTAAATTGAACTATTTATTTTGCTGCAAGAAGACACTGTAATAATTTTACTTTTTTCTTACTACTTTCATTTTTTCACGTGTGATTTATTAGGAGAGTTATTACTGAAGCATTTAAAATGATAAGTTTCTGTAAAAATACAGAAAAATATTCATAGGAGACTCAGTAAGTTTAGCTTAATAATGTAAGTAAAACTCTGTGAATTATTTCCTGGCTTATAGACAATAAGCCTCTTTTGGCTCTGAGACTATTAAGAAACATAACAGAGTGAAATCCGAACCACTATGGTACGATTGAAAAGAGTGCAAATCAATAAAACGAGGAATCGAACTCCGGCCGAAGCTGTGGTAGTCGAAGAATCTACCCACCACACTAAACGGGCAACAACTTACTGATGATCTAAGAACAATACAATGAAAAATCTGAACGAAAGTACCATTAGAGAAATGCGCAGACAATAACGGGTATTTGCTGTAATTTTTTCCGAGAAACACATTTATTTGCACATCAGCAGGAACTTACATAATTTGACAGAGATTATTGTTTTTCTCTCTGCATTTTTATAGAATTTATTTTACGGTGCATATTCATCTATATAATCACATAGACTAAATTCTTAAATTTTATAAAACATAAGGAACAATGGGTATTTTAAATAAAAAGAATTTATATCATTTTTACTCACTAATATATAGTGTTAACTAACCTAGTGTTAACTAACCTAGTGTAAACTAACCTAGTGTTAACTAACCTAGTGTAAACTAACCTAGTGTTAACTAACCTAGTGTAAACTAATCTAGTGTAAACTTATAGTNATATGAATAATGGGTATTTTAAGTAAAAAGAATTTAAATCATTTTTACACACTAATGTATAATGTTAACTAACTTAGTGTAAACTAACCTTGACAAAAGGGATGAAGGTTACCTTACACTAAATAGTTTAACTCATTAATCTGCTAATTATTAATTATAATAATATTTATAGGTTTTATGATAATTTGTAATTGATGATCATTTTATCAAGTATAAATATTTAGTTATTTAGCAGCATGTTATGATTATATTTATTTTATACGGAGTTTAAAATCAGTTCGGCAGTTAAATTTTACAAATTCAAATTATGTGTTGACAATCGGTTATTTTCGTAAATAAAAATAAATAAAATTCGAATAAATAATCTTATTAATTACTGGGTATTAAATAAATGCATGGTAATTTTAAGTCCCTAAATCTGATTAAATTAAATCTATCTTTTTAAAATTTCTGTGCGAAATTTAATTTTTTTAAACCTTTTAGCGCGAAATTTACAAAAATCTTATCCGCCTTTTTATTAAAAATCTAATTTTCAGAAAATAAAATCGATATATATTTACAATTCTATGAGCATATGTCTACAATTGATTCACTTCAATATATTTTCTTGTATACGTTGCATTTCCTTTCATGTAAATTTGTTAAGAGGACCCAATTCAGGCGGAGGGGGTCTACTTAGACCTCCAAGGACGCCTACAAGGTATGTCACCTATATTATTGTAAGTTTTTCAATTTAGCACATCAGAGCCGCACCAGGGAATTGTTTCAAGAAACAGCACAATGGATTCAAAATTTATTTCAATAACTTGAGGTATTCTAAAAATTAATTTAAAATTTTAATTTTTCTGTGAAGCCCGTACTTTTTAGGGATAAGTGGTTCTTATTGATAATTGATAAGATATCATAAGTAACAAAAGAGAAATAAATGCATAACACATGGTTGTCTAAACCAGGGCATGAAATTTTTGATTCAAAGCCAGCCTAAAAAAATTTTCTCTCCGCTATTTTCACGAAAAATAGAAATAATTTTTAAAATGCTAACAGATAAAGAACATTTTGGTGTCCTTAATCATAAAAGAATATACAGAAGCTGAAAACACATTTATTGCAAAGCAATATTAACTTAAAATTAGGTTCCCGTATCATCTCAATGGTTTCAATATCGTTCACAAATCGTTAAAAGTCATAAAAATGAGAAGAAATACTAATTACAGTGTCTAAATTTTTATTTTTATTTTATAACAGTCGTTGAACAGCTGATCCAATTTTATGGGTTTACGACTATTAATGTTCAACTCCGTAACCTTGTAATTTTGAACCCAATCCAGAAGACAAGGGAACTCCTGGATCGAGTATGGGGAGAAATTTCGGCTTCGTGGAAGACTTTTTGATGGAGCTAACCCGCATTTGCGTTACATGGAGAGGAAGACCACGAGAACCTCTCACGGTTAGCCTAACGGCAAGAGAACTCTAACCCATGATCCGTCTACCACTGAGGATATTTCACGTCATCACTGTAGTCGGTGCAAGCCGGATGCGGAATTCGTATCGACTGGGATTCGAACCCAGTTCGGTGAACGCTCTATCCCCAGAGCCATCGCGGCTCAGTGTCTAACTTTGTAACTCTCAGACTGTGTTGTTCTCAAGTCAAACTTAGTTACTTACTCGATAATCCTAAATATTCGGTCGCCAAGGCAAGTTCGCGCCCTGGTCTAAACTGTGATTGCATTTGAAACACTTTTCAAGCTACATAATGTTAAATTAATCAAAAGGAAATAAGAATTTCATGTACCAGTATATTTATTGATCGACAGCAAGGAATTTTGACAGTTTTTTCTTTTATGAAATAACAAGTTGTAACACCGATTGTTCTGTCATTCCATTCCTCCCCCCACTTTAAACGCATTTAAGCCTGGAATAGTATTTCAAATGTGGAGTTAAATAAAATCATTTTAACTTTTATTCAATTAATAAATCTTTCGCTTTAATACTTATAGTTTTAAAATATAACTATCTATTTGTGAACGAAGCTGTAGTAAATAGTTTTTAAAGAGAGTATCTGTCTAGTCTTTGATTGGATAATGTAGCGGTGACGAAATAGCGTTTCGGGTGAACACAAAGAAGTGGTAAATTTTTTGTCTTTTTGACTTATCTAAAAAATACCCTAATTAAAGAAATGTGTTGGTTTTTAATATAGTTCAGTTCAATACAATTACACTGAGCAGTATTTCAGTGCAATGAACTTTTCAGCACAATATTTCATTTGAATGGATTATTCAGTGAAATATTTCAATGTTCAGCGTATTTTTTTTTGTTTTAAATAATTATTAGTGCACTCTTTAATGTTAATTAAGACAAAATAGCTTTAATTGCTTTTATGTTTCCGATTGGATAATTTTTTCTAATTCTCTTAAAACAATTACTTTAAAGCATTGTTTCATTATTTTCAATATTTATTTGAAACATTCTTCCGCCTTAGTTAACGTTTTATATGAAAACTTGCACTTAGGACATAGAGGAAGTTAAAATGAATTACAAAAAAAAAAAAAAAAAAAAAAAAATTTAATCACTATATTCGCAAATATTTTTAAATTGTTTCAAAATATTTTCGTTAAAACATAAGTTTAAAAGAAACATGTTTTTTTCCTTTTAACTTTACAATATATTAAAACCTACATATAAATAGAAACGTGTTATCTGTTAGAATAATATATTCTGTATTGTTTTTATGGTGACTAACTTCGAATATGACCCTAATAGTTACTTATATAAAGACAGGTGTGATTTATTAGTTTTGAAGAAATTTTTCTCGCTCTGAAAATCCAGTGTGAGAAATCAAACTCAATTTGCTTCCCTAAATAAACACCGGATAGGTACGTGTAAAAAAAAAAGCGGAAAGTTAAATTATTCCAGTTTCGTGGTTAATGGACTAACGCGTTCTATTTCTCGCGAAATTTAAATATTTGCAAATAGTAGAACCACTCATTGATATATTGGTACAGTCGATTCATCTCAGGTCGATACACTCTCTGCAATATATATATATNATATATATATATATATCAGTACAATATATATATATATATATCATATCAGTATTTATATATGAATCTTCTGGTGAAAATTCTTGATGTTATCACAGCAATTAATTAATGAATAATAGCTCATTCGTGACTATTGTCCTTTTAAAAAGACAATTCAGTTTTTGCTTTCAAAAAAGAAAAAAGTGGGATTTATTTTGTTGAAACAGAATTATTCTGTCTACCACAATTTATTGTGAAATAAATATTTAGTTTTTTTTAAATCCAAAGTCGGGGTATAGTGCGTTATCAATGCTAAAGTGGTAGGTAAAACAAAGAAATATCCACTTGGTATACATAAGCACGTGTTCTTGCACTTTCTAAATACAGGCGCTAATAATATATACCTTTTGTGGATGGACATTAATCGAGAGATTTGATCATTAATTGACAAAGAAGATCAATATCTTTGGCTGTCACCAAAAATGTTAATTATGTTTGACTGCAAATTATTTTTTTAAGTTATTTATATGCAATATTTCGAACAATATGCAATATTCTAAAAATTATATTTCGAAGGAATGAAATTCCTTCGAAATATTATTTTTAGTTCTCTATTATTATTATATTTTTGATTTTAACTGGTATTCAAGAAGTTTTAAAGTTAAAAAAATTTCATTCATTATAAGATAAATGCATGATATGACCCTATTAGAGAACGTTTAATGATCAAGATGTTTAAGTAACGTTTTATAACTATTCAACGGTAAATAAATATTTGCAATTTAAATATATTTTATATAAATCTACGTCCAGTCAACATATTTAAAAAAAAATATACAAATTGAAATTGCAGTGTTGGCCGAGCAAAACAATTAAATTTTACAATTTTAATTGTTAAATAATTTTTTTTCTAATATTGCTTCGCAATTTAATCAAAACAAAAACGTAATAATAGCAGAGAATAATGTAAAGAAAGGATGGTAAGAAGTGTTACAAGAAGACACCGTTAAGTAAAGGAAATTATTTACAAGAAAATTCCTTTACAACTTTTATTATTTCATTGCTAATGGTAGCCAAAGATATTTGGGAATTCTTTATTAATGAACATTTCATTGATTTTTTTGCTCAATAGGAATGCACCAAATAGTGAGACTTTAATTCTCTTTTTATTATAATGAAGTGAAAACAATGAAACATTGCATATTGTATCGTAAAAATAACATGCACAAATAAAAATGTCATGATTTTAAGATATATTTAATTCCATGTATATTGAAAAAAAATAATAATAGCGATTATTTTTCAAGACATTCAGTGTATTTTGAGATATTCTGTTCTCTAAGAAAAGGAAGGGAAGGAGAGAGGCCTTTTCTAAACGGTGTCAAGTAGGCCATGAATGGAAATAGTGAGAATCTTTAAATAACTCGGAAGTCATGACTGTGGACACAGGTGATTGCACGGACAGACTGCACCTTTTTTTTAAATTTTTTTTTTTAAACAAGAATGTGAATTGTTATTATTAAAAATAAGGAGTGGAATTATTTTATGATAATATCATTAGGTTTTAATGTTTATCCGAAACGAAGAAAAAAATAGATATTTATAGAAGATTCGTTGCTTTTATGTTCATTGTTTTCATAAGAATATAAATAAATGATTTGCTGTGGTAAAAAAAGAATTAAGGAGGGAAAAAAACATTTAAATTCAAGAAAGTCATTTCTTTAAACAAAACAATTAAGTTTCTCCTTTGATTTGTTTTATCACCATTTTAATCCATCTACTATTTTTAAATTCTTGATGCATAGTTGGATATTTTTATTCCATCCATGTTACTGTTGCTTTTACCGGTGTTACTGTTGATTAGTTGTTTAGCGCTGTTAGCTACACAATTTTTCCTTTGATACTGTCAATTATTTTACTGAATCATTATTTTGTTTATTTCTTTAATTAGTTTTATTTATAATACTTACGATAACCCTAAAGTTACCTAAGATAAACGAACGTTTGTTTTAAAGATATTCCCAACTATATTTTTTACATACACATGCTCGCTAAAAGGTTAAAGTGTATTTAAATTAATTTTTTTTTTTTTACAAACTAATGTAACTTTATTGGGAACAAAAACAAACACATAAATACAAAGAATATATATTCGTCGTCAAGAGGAAAATCCTATCCAGGCGACAAAGAAAAGTAATACAATAAATTTAATTTAGAAATTAAAAAAAGGGGGGGGGATTTTACAATCATGAATTATTTTGCTCATCCTAAGACATCATATATTGTTGAATACTGTAATAATAGAAAAAAAAATACATGAAACTATTTTTAAAAAAATAAAGGTAACATAAGAAATTCATTTGGATTGGCACAAGACTGGTATAAAAAATCAAATGCTTCCTTTAAAGTGAAAATTAGAGGTCTAAATCGTCAATGTTCATCATAAATTGAAATAAAGCACACTTAAAAGAAGAATACATTTGGATGTTTTGCAACTGGAATTGTAATTTATTATATAATTTTGGTGCTAAGTAATTTACTGTAAGGTTTGGATAGATAGGTTTATAACTTAGTACAATCGTTTCGCGTGTTTTAGATGCATTAGGAAGCAGTGTAATCATTCATCGTTATGAATTAAGAACAACTTACAAACGTGAACAGCGACAAAAAATTATTTGTTAACATGACTTAGACAGACAGAGGAGACTGCTGAGATTAGAATCAGCTGGAAAAGGGTGTGGATGCGGACAAGTTCGAGAGCACATCCGGGTCGGAATATCCTCTCCGCACACCAGTGACCCATTTCAAAAGGGGTTTCCTTTTTCTTTCTTTTTTTTTACCTATTCAATCTCTAGCACTCCAAAACCGGTAGGACTCTTCACGGGCAATAACTTGGAAGATTCAATTCGAACCATTTTTTCCCCCCCAATATGCAGAAGAAAACTGTTGCCAAAATAAGGTCACTCATAAGAATATGTTGAAAGGAAAAGTCCTATTTTAATTTAACGCGAGTTATAATTAAGCGAATAGGGAGGAAATATTAACTATTCAAAAGTATCGCGAATTTTTACTGCCACATTAACTAACTCAAATGAAGGAAACAAATTAATACTGTCCCATTCAGTTTCTTTGATGTATATTTTTAATTAAAATTATTGAGTGCGTAATAAACTTGGGATTATTTTAAGTCTTGCATTTTTTTATATTCCAATCGGTGAGGAGCCATTGTAGATGTGCAATTTTTAATATTCAACTTCAAAGGCCGGGATAGCCTGGTCGGTAGGGCGCTGGGCCCATATCCAAGAGGCCGTGGGTTCGATCCTCGCCGGCCGAAGACTCCCCGTGTAGTAAATGGTGACTGATGCACGTTAAATCNTCCCCTTGCAGTCAGGCTAACCGTGGGAGGTTCTCGTGGTCTTCCTCTCCATGCAACGCATATGCGGGTTAGTTCCATCAAAAAGTCCTCCACGAAGGCAAAATTTCTCCCAATAAGAGTTCCCTTGTCTTTTGGATTGGGTTCAAAATTACAAGGCTACGGAGTTGAACATTAGTAGTCGTATACCCAAAAATTGGGTCGGTTCAACGACGGTTATAAAATAAAATATTCAACTTCATAACATTATTGCTCTGAACGCGAGAATCAAACGAAGAAAAATGAATCATTATTGCGACTCACTTGTCTTTGTGGAGAACTTCACGACTGGAATATCGAGAATAAGATCTCGAAAGCCTCCTTAGGTTAACTCGATGACAATACTAATCTAACCAATAATTTGTCAACCATTGAGCAATCGATTCATATAGTGGGTGCGCTATTTTTAGTATTAAAGCTCATAACTTAATAATCCTGATGAACAACGAAACTAAGTCGAGTATTGTGGTTTACATAAAAAACTTTAAAGAGTGGAACTGGAAAAGAAAACTCAAAGATCTCTTATGGTCAGTCAAACGGCAGTGAAACCGTTCTAGTTCAATGACCCGTCTACCATGGTGGATATTTCCTGTTATTTATGGGAACATCGTGTAAAAATTATCGCCTGGGTACGATAGGGGGGCCGGAAATGAGTATATTATTTCTCATAAAAAGCATCCGTGAATCAGCTTCTAACAAACCAAGGGGGTTCATAGAGATCCCTTAGTACGAATCAAATAAAACGTATTCCATATTTTTATTTAAAAAAATAAAATTTAAAATTTTAGTGAGCAAGTCAACAACAGTTATAAATTATATACATTAAAAAGATTAATATTTAATATTTCAGACTGAAATTTTAGTACTTCCACATGCTGTCAAATGAGAAGAAAAGTTCTTAAGATTTAATATATATGAGCCATCAAAATGTAGGCAAATCAAAGTGAAATCAATGAAAGTACCTAGGCTTTTCTATATGAAATTGAAGAGCTTTGGACGATTTAATGATAAGCCACAGTCTAGTAAAGGAAAATGACTTTGTCAGGATTTGAAGCTGGAATTTATAAATCGGGTACCTTTTATCGTTCAGAATACGTAACTGAGAGCTGAATTATCTACTCTATATGGATGTCGGAAATTTAAATTCTAATTTCAGACCCACCCAATTTCTGGATGAGACTGATGTTTAGCTTTTATTATCAAAACTTGCGTAGAAGAATTCATCTCTAAGGATGCATCAGGGAAAGTTACAGTACTTTTTAATTGGAAGAAAAAGTCCATCTTTTTAAATATGCATAAAGAATTCCAACTATAAAGGAAAAAAAAATATTACTCTCTACTACAACGATTACTCTTCCGATGATATTAATAAGATAAAAATGAATATCCTTAAACGATATGAATCTCTGAACCTTCTGTTAAAACTATTATCGATATTCATAAGTGTAAAACCGGAATTAAAGCGTAAGCCGAACTTCTTGTGGGTCGAAGTTTTTCGTTGATCTTATCAGATTTGACTATACTATGTTAGAATGAGCATGGAAAGTGGCATTGAGGATTGCTCATATATATTTCGGATATAACTTTTAATGATTTTGCAAGAAAAGAAAAATACATTTTTTGATGGGATTTCCTTATTATTAACTATTAAAAAAATAAAACCTAAATAATCTTAAATGACTTTACTAACCTTAATAAGTTTAAGCATTAACTCTTTAATTTTTCTTTAAGATCATTGATTTCGAAAATAAGATATATATTCTTCGTATATAAACCTATTTCCGTCCAAAACTTGTTTAACTTAACAAAACAAAATAGAGATCACTCGATTGCAACATCCAGGAACTAAATTTCTTCAAAGAAAAAAAAAAGTAGAATTTTCTAAAATAGAAGATAACTGTCAGCCAAGGTGGGATGAACGATGTCTTGATATTATGTTCTTTAAATGGATATTTCAGACAGACGCGAAACTAATGCAACACGTCGGTAATCACTTGTAAACGCCACGGTCTAGAGCACAACTTAGCAAACATTTTTGTTTTTTACTTCCTTTCCGCTAAGGGGATCATGCGGATATTTTTTTTTCCACGTGGACTGAGGTCAGAGAATTGGACCAATCATAATTGACTCAGTTATTTTAAAAATATGACAAGTTATCTTATTTCTGCTTCAGTAAAAATGATTGCAGTATTCTTGAGAAAATTCAACGGGAGAATTATCCTGTGATCTACTCATAAATTAAGCTGTATATTATTGAGATGAATGGACATTCGAAACTTGATTGCATTTCCGACTTACTGGGACTAATTTCAGAACACTGCAGTGAAAAAACGTAGGCCTACCTACCCACAGTTTCAGCTGTATTATATGATATGGATAAACGGACTGAGGGGACTTGATTAGTTTTCCGAATTTCGCGAATTATTCTTTGAAAAAATTATCAAAGAACTAAATTTATGTCATTAAAAAATACCATATACCATAAATTACTGAGGAAAAGTTAAGAAAATTTAATATTTGAAATGTACAAAACGTTTTAAAATTCCGCACAAACGTTCACAAAAACTAAGAAATAAAACCTTTCATTTACCTTCATGAAATATCTCGTAAATATTGCATAAATGTTTCAAAACTGTTCTCACGAATTATTGTGCTATCTTCTATTTATTGCATATAAAACTAATCTAATTTAGAGCAAGATATCGCGATAATTTTGTGGGCACAACTATATTCAGCTGACAATTGTTTCAGTTATAAAGATAGTCCTTATAGCTTAAAATTCAGCGTATTTGTACCTCCAAAACGGTTTAAACGCCGTTATTACAGCTCCAAGTAATCTACTTATCTTGTATGATGCTCAGAAAGGAAGTTTTTGTTAATTATTTAGCTAAAGATTTTATTGAGAAGTTAAAATAGAAAAAAATTACATTGGCAACAAATATAAAATAATTCTTGCGCTGTAAACAATGTTTCAAAGCATTATAGTCAAAAGAATTATATTTACATCTCAGAATTATTAAGAGCATAAGGAATTCAAACTATGTATTAGTGTTATTAAAAAGGCATCTTAGACATAAATAAGACATTTTCATTAAATGGTATTTACAAATATTTTTTTGTACAAAAATATTTTTAGTTAATGAGTCATTTAGTGTTATACTCCAGTATATTCGAGTACCACAATCATACTAAACCTTATGATACAGAACAGAACAGCACAGCACAGAAATGGACATACAATATTCTCGATTCTCTAAATAATAACCTTCCTCAGTGTCTATAAACACGAAACTTTTCATTTCGTGTTTAGACACTTAAGAAGTTTGTTGTTTCGAGAATCGAAACTGTAGCAAATCCTTTTGTGTGCATTATTCACGTTGTTTTTAGCTTTAGTCAACGCAGCATAAAGCATATTCTAACCCTTTGGGTAATAATATTTCCTCTCTTTTTTTCTGCCTTTGTTTATGCGTCACATTGAGTTTAGTACACCGGTTGATTTTTTAAATCCTTATGCATCTAATATCACACTTGACCGATTGTGACTTTTGCGGAATTAAATTATATTTTCAATAAATCAGGTTATTGTATTTAGTACAAGTTCACCGTATTAACAAGGGTTTTTCATTAATAAATATTAATCTGGGTCTTTTCCATACCAAGTTAAAGTAGATACAAGTGAGAAATCAACCTTTTTTTTGAAGCATTAATGAAATATTCTTCAGCGAGGTTACCCACTCCCTGTAATGATCACAATTCGCAAAATAACTTTTCTTTAATTCCTTTGCGTCAGGTTTAGTTGATAACGACGTTTAATTTTGCTACATTGAAACATAATAACGTGAGAATTTGGTGCAATAAATGCATTTAAAGACTATGTATTAAACCTTTATTTCCCAACCTATCTATTTAAAACTGCTTCTAGTTATTTTTGTTTTAATTTTACTGACAAGTATGATTTTTTTTTCTTCTCTTCTATGCGAAGAAATATTGAATGACATTTTATTTTTTACCTTTCATTTAGCACAGGTGGTAGCACTGTACATTGAGCTCAGTTCAATTCATATCATCAAAAAAAATTCTATAAGCAACAGACAAATGTAAACACGTGGAGTGCATTAACACCGTATAGTTTATTCTTAAATAATTTTTTTTCGATATAAAAAACGCCCAAAATATACTTTTGGTTATTTCATTATTACACTCAGTCGCTTTGCTACTTTTATCTAAAATTTCATTATCATCGAATAAAACGAATTGTTTATTTTTTTATTTTAACTTTAAAAAAATCTTATCTCTTCTTTTATTGTTCAACTTGTAATGAGATAAGAACTCAATCACAATCTAGGCTGACAATTTCAAGAAAAGTTTACGGGTAAAATATCTATAATGACATTTTATTTACAAAGTCAATTTATAACGGAATTAAAAGGCAATATTTTCTCTAATTACTTTGAAAATGATAGTAACACAACACATTTTAATGAAAATTTGAATCTTTATCATAATTTAAACTTTTATCCGCTGGTAAAATAGTATTAAAGAATTTAAAAGAATTATATCAAGACTTCGCGTATAAAAAAATTTGCACCTTTATTATTACTAACTTAATCGTGATGATTTTTTATTATGCTTTGACGATGGATATTCGCTAAGCCACTCTATATTTCTACATTTTTTCCAAAAATGAACAGCAATAAGAATCGCGTGTTCACATAAAAAATCCCAATATATTCTAAGTTCTGGATTTCACCAATGGTTCGAAAATTACACATAAGTGTAGTAATGTTGCCTAAATCGTATCATTTTTTGAATTTCAATACTCAGTAAAAGAAAGAAATAATAAAAATGGTAAACTAAGACGAAAATTTTAAAGTTAAAGTAATAAATCAAATTACCAGAAGAATCTAATGCCAAGAATGTGGGTACAAAAAACAGCTTACCTAAAATAAAAAGAAAACAAAAATTAATTAATAGTTAAACAAATTAAATAATTTCATAGTCAGTCAAGATAACATTATATAAACATTACATAAGTTAAAGTTTATTTTTTTATATTATGTGTTAATAGCATTATTTATGATAACTAAAGTCTAAAAATCGTGCACAAAACTTCTCAATTATAAGTTCTACCGACTTGTTTTTGGTATAAATCGATTCAGCTACATTAAATAAGTAACTAAATACAGAAAGAACAATATTTCACGAGTCTAGATAGGAATTCCATACGTCCAAATAAGTAAGTCAAAAATTATATTTCTTATGCATTATACATTCTAAACACATAACTTCGAACTAGATCCGTTGACTCATAACTGTTATTCAATTAATCTTTCCATAAATTTAAGATGGGGGATTAAAAAAGCTCTTCTCAGAAGAGGAGGAAAATTTGACGAATTCGCATTGGATTTAAACCACTAATTTCAAAATGATTTTCCAGTTTTTCCCTATAATTATTTCCATATTCAACAATTTCAGTTTAACTTGGATTTAAAAAACTTATGCAAGAATTAAATAAAATACTCGCAAAGCAGAGAAGATTATCAACCAAATATATAATGTCCAATAAAGAGAAAACATTCTATTCACATGTCACATGCATTACAAAAAATTTTCATAATGTTTTGATACTAAGTTTGATGAGTACAAAAGTTTATCAAATTTCCTTCCTAGACAATACAAAAAATTTTCATAATGTTTTAATACTAAGTTTGATGAGTAAAAAAGTTATAAAATTTCCTTTCTAGACTATACAAAAAATTTTCATAATGTTTCAATACTAAGTTTGATGAGTAAAAAAGTTATAAAATTTCTTTTCTAGACAATACAAAAAATTTTCATAATGTTTTAATACTAAGTTTGATGAGTAAAAGTTTATCAAATTTCCTTTCTAGACTAAAACTGGGGCGAGTAACTTTTCTTGCAATTTCTAGACCAAGTGAAGGTTTTCTTTTGAAATTTCTTTTTTCACAAGGTGACTAATTTTTAGGCCAACAACTTAAAACTTTGTCGCTTTTTTCAAAGCACAGTCGCTGTAAAGTTTCTCGGGGACAAAATATTAGGTCAGAGGTTTAAAAAATTAGTTTGCGATCGAAGACAAGAAAAACATTAAAAAAAGCTGAGTCACTCAACATCTTGCCAATCGTTCTTTTTTGACAGAATTTATTTTTTTCCTTGCAACGTGCTTCGTTAAGCATAACTCTTCACTTGCGGAAAACAACTTCGAAAAATCTTAAGTTTTTAGTTTTAAAATGCATTTTAACGGGACTAACAGTCCATTTATTTCGAAAACTTGACTCATAATCCGTCATGTTTATTTATTTTAAGTTCTGTTGTTTTCTTCTCTCTCTTTTTTTTTGTATTCTTTGCAACCATCGATGGCAAACACAAGTAAAAATAATGTTTTTTTTATATTTATTTTTTGTTGAGTTTACGTTCTCTATTCATTCATTCAGTCATTTTTTTTTTTTGCATTCATTATGTTGACGAATATATTTCAGCACTTTTTTACACAGCCAAAAATTAGGTTTATCCCCTTTTTGTGCATATTAACGGTGTGTGAAAAACCATCACCTCTCTTAAAATTATTAACGTGAAACGTTTTATATGATTTAAGGTGTGGTTTGAAAAACAATCATCTCTTTCCTATGTCTCAAAAAATGTGAAATTTCATTCATGAAAAAAATTTAAATTAAAGCGTACGCTGTCATGTGACAGCATTTTTTAAAAAAAACATTTAATATTTATTGTAAGTATAAAATAAAGGTCAAATTTCATTATTTTTTATTGAAGAACAAATATTATTAGTTTTTGTTCTAATAGCATGAGCGTGGTTCATTTTAATATTCTTTTCACTTATCTTTAAAAAAATATACTTTATTCTACAGATTTTAGAAAACGTAAAAGCTGAATTTTTTCAAGAAATCAAGTCAAAATGCAATTTTTTGGCTATTTAATATGCAACAGTTTCTTTTCTTTTACAGTCCAGTTTTACTCTTTTTTTTTTTCAATACATGTGCACTGTGCAGCTCTTTGCTTGTTATGTAATTTCAATTTATCAGATGTTAGCGTTAAAGGAATATACTTCAATCGGCAAAAAGATAGTACTTTGTTTCAGGAAAAAATTGGTTTGAAAATACATAAAAGGACGATACAGGAAGATTCAAGAATAAGGGGAAATATACCTAGCACACGTGAAATCGTCGCGTTAATTTATCAGCACTTGGAAAAAAAACTATAAAAACGGGTCTGAAAAATGGGATTAATTCGCAACAGCCTACTAAAGATATCAACCGTTACTTCAAAATCTATAAGAGAATTTCTCCCAACACTATTAAATTTTGAAGCCTTCGAACTATGAAGAGTCGACTTTTACTTCGCTTCCGATAATGGAAAATACGACAAGCAATTGTCCTTTCTAGAAACGAAACAATCGCCAACATTTCTCATGTCATACTCAAGCTGTTGGGGAAAAAACTGGTGAGTGAATCTGCTGAGAAAGTATTTGGAAACGGACTTGATACTCGTGATCATGAATGAAAAAGTGAGGCATAACTCCAAACGTGAATCCAAATGTATAAACTTGTTGTAAAATCATATAATTATCGAAAATGTTAACATATTGGGAATGTAATATATCGTAAATGTATTGTACTAAGTGTAAATATATTGCAAAATGTAAATAGCTGTCCTTTATGGCTGGGTAGATGGGAGGGACAGGATGGAACTCTGCCTGCTTCTACCCCCACGTGGTGAGTTCTTGGTAATTAATGTGATATATGAAAATTGCATTGAGAGCTGCGTAGTGCACATATATTCCAAAAAGTGTAAAACTTACCTGCAATGTGTAAAAAATTCAAATTAAAAAAAAAAAGAAAAAAAAAACATTTTGGCTTGAGTTTTAAAAACTTTGCAGCTTCTACGCAATCTAAAAACTGGAGAATAATGCATATTTTTTTAAACGCGTGAAAAGAATATTAAAATGAAGTACGTTTATGGTATTAGAATAAAAATTAATAATATTTGAATTTTAATTTAAAAAATTATAAAATGTTAATTTTTTATAAATTTCCCTCAAATTTTGAAAGTTATCCCAAATTTAGGTTATCAAAATAAATTTTTTTCTATTACAAATCGCCTATTTAAAAATATCCGCCTCCGTATGCTTATTCTTATTAATAAATTATTTGTTCACTAAATTGATGGAAATTTGTTCACTAAATTGATGGAAATTTGTTCACTAAATTGATGGAAATATTTGCATTCATATTGATGGAAAATTGTAAATACGCATATTTCGTTAAAATGAGTATCCCCAAACTAATACAAATTCGTAAAAGAAAATTATTATAGTTAAAATAATTGTCCCCAACCGAACTTCGTCGATGAAATTGAATAAACTCATAAGAAAATGTATCCGTTTTTATTTTATAATAATTAAGAGAAATTAATCTATGACTAAAACTTGATTATAAAGTAACTAGAGCTTATGATATTAAAAAAATATTAGCCTTTATCAAAAAACAAAAGGAAAATATTATTATTATTCAGCTCACCGATCAGCGATTTTATTATTCATGAACTTATATAGTGTCATAAAACAAACAATTTGTCTACATATTAAGACCTTACAATGGTATCTAATTGTGATTTAAATCAAAATAAAAGGGAAATAAAACTTTTAACATTTATTTACTTATCATTTAGCATTTTAATGTAAATGATGTACAGCGCACAAAATAAAAAATGGATCACCTTGAAAATCTTAATGGCTCAAGAGGGTCACCTCAAATATACTAGTTAATTAGTGCAGACAATATTTTGTCCAATAATTGAGACCCAATAATTTGCTTGTGCTAATTTTACTTTTTGAGTATTTCCTCATATCTCGAAAATTTTAAACCGAATTTAAAAATTTTTGTACACAACTATAAAATTCGTTTATCTAAAGATATACCCATGCAAAAAAATAGCTTAAAGTAAATATTTTTTATTTTTTATTTTATTTAATAATAGTTGAGCAAATTTTTGAATTGTAAAGTAGAGAATTTTTTACATCATTTCAACGAAGGTAATTTTACGCGGCAAAAAAACAAAATTTGAGCTCAATCTTTCAAATAGTTCCTGGGATATGGAATTTTAAAAATACGACTTTTTTTAAAAATTTATCCGAAATTAAAATCTTTTATGTAATTATAAGTTTAAAAAATTTTCTTTAACGCTGTATTTAAATCACATACGCTAGTTTTGATTTAATTCAGGACTTCTCTCACCGATACAGGGTAAAAAAATAACAAGAAGAAGAAAAAAAGACTAAGAACTGTATAAAATAAACAGTATATAAAAATCGATAAAATATTTATTTTTTTCAAATTTATATTTTGGTTTGAATAAATGTTTGAGCAAAATTTGTAGGATAAACTTTTACAGTGTTTTATAGAAATAATAAAAGTTACTCTTCATTTCACATCAAATAACAACAACTTTAAAATTTACAAATGAAAGTGTATACAACTTTAAAGAAGTCATTTTACTATACTTTTAATGTTTTTTTTCTCCATTAAATGAAAACACTCTACAAAGTATGTCACCTTTGTCAGTAATAACACCATTATTTACATATTTGGCATTCTAATGAGGATAGAGCAAAGGTCAGCGACCTTTTCCTACTTTTACGAGAAATTTCTTACGTAGACTTTTTGGAAAGGCTACATAATCCTATGGTAAATTAAAATTCATATGCTTGATGTTGTAAAGGTTAATATGATATCATTATTCATTTTAAGTGGATTTTAAATAATTTAGACTTAATAAAGGAATTTAATCATTCTAGAAAAAAAATAACGAACTCAGAAAAAATAACGTAGGTTGCACAAAATTCCTTGGTAGCTAATTGCACGTGAGTGGCAATTCACTGACTTCTGGTAACAAAACTGATATTATAATGTTGTTTTTATTAAAATAGTTTTTAAAAAGTTTTTTTTATTATTATTATTAAAGTTTGGAATTATTCGAATCTCTCAGGTTTGCCACAAAAATTCGCCGGTTTATGAGAAAAACATGGGAAAAATAAAAGTAAAATAATAGAAGCTTGGATTTCACGTGGAGATGTACTTGTATTGATAAAAGAGCAATTGTATCATATTTAGATCTCGATTCTAATCATAAAGTTTAAGTGAAATCTGTGCTTCTATTTTTATAAAAATTAAAAAAAAAATTAAACTGGGCTAGTAATTTTTGAATTAACAATCTTGCATTTTTTAAAATTTCAAATTTTGAGCCAATAAGATTGTACATTTGAATTTCCTAACTTGTGTATTTTAAAATCGCAAATTCTAAACTTCCTACCTCGTATAATTTGAGATTAAAAATTTTGAACTCACAAACGTATATGTATTTTGAATTACAAGTTTTGAACTTTCAAACTTGTATAATTTGTACCTGCAAAGTTTGAATAAGGATGTAAAGTGTATAATTGTTTGTTGCCCAAACAGTGTATTCGGGTGTCGTATTTTATACAACAACATAAGTTTAAAGTTGAATGTAAACTATTCCGAAAAGACGATATTTAAAGAATCATTTCCTCAAAAACAAATAAGGTTTTTTTTAAAAAAAATTTTATAATAAAATTAAGCAAATTATATTTAATAATTCTCTGGCAAAAATATATAGATACTTCAGATATTTCAAATAAAAAATAGTTATTTACTATCTTATACTTTTTGCATTAAAAATAACTTTTACATTAAAATTTTACTCTCTTAACATTTAACATGTTGCTGTTTACTTTTAACAAAAGCTTTTAGTTCGCAAATATTTTCAAAACGTTACTTATTTAAGGGGTTTTCCATAACGCATGTCGCAATATTACCCTCCATTTTTAATCGCAAATTGCTACTCTTCAATGTATTCCCTCCAATTTGTCACATGTCACGCTCTGTTAAATTGAACATGTATTTGGATTTTATAAATAAGGCACTACATTGCAAATTATGTTTCAATATATGTTTCTATAAAATCAATATATGTTTCCATAAAATCAATTTAAAAACTGATTTTAAATTGACCCAAATTTTAACAAACCATGGAAATTTTAAGAGATATTTATTTCGTTTCCATCTGCAGACCAGTGGAATTTGTGCTTGCGGTGATGCTGATGAAGATGCTGAACATATTCTTCTTCACTGTAGTCTCTATGCGAGTGCCCGAATGAATTTAAAGACTGATTTGAGACGTCTTTCAATTTGTTGGCCACCTGTCTTATCAGAACTGGTCAAAAGTATTGAAAGTCTTGCGGCCTTGCGGAATTTTGTTTTTAATGTAAATTTGTAAATTTTTCT
>NC_092210.1:81150376-81181428 GCF_043381705.1 Parasteatoda tepidariorum
AGTACCCCGATGGTTTTGTATAGAGGTCCAGGAAAAACAAGATACATTCAAAAGAATAAACAAATTACGAAAAGAAAATCAATAAAAATCATCAGAAAATTAAAAACTCACAGTCACAGGTCAAGAATCAACTTCAAAAGCGGAGGAAAAGAAAACACTAAAAACTGAAAAACAACGCCCCCTATAATAATGCGCAGTAAAAGTTTAAAAATGATATGAAAAGGTCAGGAGAAGGAGATACGTAGATAAATTAATAGAATGCTTAACTGGGGCTGCTCAGTTAAGACTAGAATTGCGCCCTGTTAAAAGAAAAAATTATATAAAAACTTAAAAACCATCAATCATTTTTTTAATTAAAAAATTAACATTACAAAAATTAAAAGGAAAATCATTTTTACTCAAATTATTTAAAAAATTATCCACAGCTTCTCGAAAACTTTCAACATTATTGCAAGTTTTCTTGATCCTAACTAATTGTGAAAAAACAAGATTTTTGAAAGATTTCGGGAAGCTGTGGATAATTTTTTAAATAATTTGAGTAAAAATGATTTTCCTTTTAATTTCTGTAATGTTAATTTTTTAATTAAGAAAATGAATGATTGAATTTTTTCTTTTAACAGGGCGCAATTCTAGTCTTAACTGAGCAGCCCCAGTTAAGCATTCTATTAATTTGTCTACGTATTTCTTTCTCCTGACCTTTTCCATTTCATTTTAAACTTCTTCTGCGCATTAAAATTGGGGGCGTTGGTTTTTCAGTTTTTAGTGTTTTCTTTTCTTCTACTTGCTTTTGAAGTTGATGCTTGACCTGTGACTTAGTGAGTTTTTTATTTTTCTGATGATTTTGATTGAGTTTCTTTTCTTAATTTGTTAATTATTTTGAATGTATCTTGTTTTTCCTGGACCTCTATACAAAACCATCGGGGTACAGAGGGGGATATTTTAAGCATTTGCTTCTCCCTCAAATAGAAATGGTTTTGTTTTTAATGGCTACCGAGGCCGGTACCCCCTGAAGACGTCGGCTTCGGTGGTCATATTTTTATTTTTATTTCATTCGTTTCTTGTATCTCTCTATCTGTGTTGTCTTCTGATGTGTTAATGTATGAATGTGGCCCACCCTATGAACGGGTATTTGTGGCAGTGTGGCGTGAGTAATGTTGTGCGCCTCCGTGACTTTGGTTCACAGGTGCCCACTGGGTAACGATAAATGAGCAACACTTCCGACATCTTCTAAGGCGAAGAACGAGAGTTCAGTGCCTGCCGTTATTAAAAAAAAGTTTTTTTTTAAGTCTCGTTCTTACTGAAGCACAGAAATGCATTTGATTTGTCTGTTACCATGAATTGGATCAAAAACTGAATTTGTGCAAAGGTAATATATAGAATATTGCTTATAATAAATAAAAGGTCGATTTTTAAATGCAACATTTTAATTCGATTGTTTTTAGCGAGGCTATTAACATTCATTGAAAAATATTAAATATACAGAAGGAGATTGATGGTTATTTCTAAAAATTTTTAGCCACGGACTTTTCCACATCGGATTTGCACACAATTATCAATCTAGGCAACAGAAAGATTTTTATATAAACATCTTCATCTGTCTTCATTTTGTTCAGAACTTTATTACATTGTTTTTAATGAAATTTTGCAAGAGTATGTCTGTTTTTTTTGGATGAATAAATATTACAACAAATTATTTTGATTATATTTATTTCATAGAAGAAACATTAGGACAGTAATCAATTGTTTGTTTGGTAAAATAAGATCACAGAAACGATTGGTTTAGTATCAGTAGAATTACATGAAATTAGTTTATTTACATTAATCTTAAAGTCATTCCTTTTATCTTAAATGTCAAAAATACAGACATTTTCTTTTTTAATATTTAAATCCAAGAAGTTAAATATTATATTATAGCAATGGTTACGAAGCATTATTAATTTTTGTCGAGAATTTACATAACTGAAATTCGAAGAAATATAAACTAATTCACTAGATTTGCTCAAAAATTACTTAATTTTATATAGAAGTGCGAAATATTGTTGAATATGTATGATTAAAAAATATTTCAGCAGTACATTTTAAGGAAATAACAATTTGTAATATAGTAAGAAACAAAACTCTCTGGTTCAAAAATGTCCCACGCCGTTAAAGATACAAAACCTATAATTTCAAATACGTATAAAAGCATGATTACACTACTTAATTCTATAAATATATTTCATATCCTAGTTACATTAAATTGCTGTAGATATTTAGAAGACTTGGAATGTGATTGAATTTCATTTAAATAACGTTTTTCGGATGCCAGTATTTTGTTTACTCCTCAAAATTGCGTGGAGAAGACCTTGGATTTTTTTTTTTTTTTTTGATGAGGCAGCAGTAAAAAATGAAGATAATACCCGATTCATTCATCCGTACCGACATAAATTGTGGAATTACTGCTGTAATCGATATGACTGAAAATAGTTCAGCGTATGTTGACTTTGCGCAGGGTAATCAAAATAAGCGTAAACTTTATCAAAACGAGGTATGCCGATTGGCAGTTATGCATGGAAGGTGAAAGTGGGTAATTTGTCAAAAATTTACCTCTTATATGAACTTGAAAGCATTGTTTTAATTTTTTTTCTTTTTTTTTCAATATTATCTTGAAGAAAACATCTAAGAAATCATATTCGAATTTGTCTTTGTCTAAGGAATATATGTTACCAGCAAAGTATGAAACGCCGGCATTCTATAAAATGCCTAGGCATTGTATAAAATACCTAGGCGTTCTATAGAATGACAAATGCTATTTAGGCAAAGTATGAAAAAAACGTCTTGATAAGGTTATTGTGTAAAAAAATAATGAGAGTGCCATTAAAAAAAATTGTTCAAAATGCGTAAAGAAAAATTAAAGTTGTACAAAACATAATTAATGCCTTTCTTATTAAGGGAAACAAAATTTTCGTATAAAAAATTCCCATTTAAGTCACAATTATTTTCAGTTTAGAAACAAATATTCCACAAAATATCCATTTCATCCATCTAGCATGACCACAGAAGATTTTACACTTTACCGGTTTCTCATTCGGTATTCTATAGAATGCCTAGGAAATGTGTGAAATATAAATAATTTCATCCATTGTCGGAGGCATTATATACAATGCCTAGGCATTCTATAGAATGCCGGATTTCAAACTTTACCTGTAACATAGACATAGAACCCATATAATAAGATTAAATAATAAGATTAAAATATAAAAATAACAAACTATTTTCATTATAATTTTGTTATTTTGTGTAGTTTTTCTGATTCTGCTTTAAAAATGTTTAACAAATTAGGAGGAGTAAAAAAAAAAAAACGTTATCGAATTTTGACGATGATCATTGCCGTGAAAACAGAAAAGTTGAAAGGTGGTTATTGGAAACACCTTCAAGTTTCCTACTACAATCAAATAGGTTTTTGTGTTCTCATTTTCTGCCTTAGTGATTCGTCCAGTGTCCATAGGAATGGTCGTCTACTCTAAGTAGGTGTCAACTTTTTATTTTTAATAACTGGTGTTGTGAAAAAATATATTACAAGGCAAAACGTCTGTAGCATTTAAATGCTGTCTTAAGATTTTCAGTCTGACAGCAACATTAGAAATAAAAACTAAGATGTAAAAAGAGTACAATACTCTTTCCTACACTGTAAAGAATTTCGGATCAAATTACGGTATAAAGTAAAAGAACTTTGGGTGCATCAACCGTAAAATCCATTTTTACCGTAAAATATTGTACCGTTATTCAGTTAGTGTGATTCAGTGATTTTGCTGTAATTATTACTGAAAAATTACGGTATCAGATTTTGTGAATGTTCCGGTAAAAATGGGTTTTGCAGTAAAAGGTATCGGCACTCGGGTTTCCGGTACCTTTAACTGTAATTTAATCCATAATTTATTACAGTGCATAGACCTTGTCCACAAGAAAACTCAATAGAAAAACGAGCTAAGAGCGAAGAAAAACTGTTTTGTCCTGCTTTTTTCCTACGAAGATTGGTAACTGTTTTTAATAAATCCAGTTTCCTCTGCATTTAGACCAGAGGAGACATTTTCAAAAATTTGTTATATCTATGCTTTTCTTTAAAATAAAAAGTAACATGAAAAATCCCTAAGAAAATAGAACTTCTGCAGTTCAGTTATTGGACATATTCCAATAAAATATTGAATTTCTTTTAAATTAATAAACTTCTTCACAATAAAACTGAAAAATTAACGAACTGTTTAGTTTTGATAAAACCAGTGTAAACTCTATTTCATTGTGTAAATTCTTTCAAGGAACGTTTTGAAGTTATAGAGAATATTTGAGATGAATAAGTTCTTGGAGTCAGTGCTGACATTTATAACCGATTGTTGTTCATAATTTTAGTGAGTTGAGTGTTTCTTTGTGAATACATTGCTGAAATATTTGAATATTTTTAGGTCAAATATCATATTAGTAAATATTTAAATCTTTATCCGTAAATTATTTAAAACTTTAATTTTTTTCTTAGTTGGACACATAAAAACGTAACATAGAGGAAAGAGGGAGATTTCAATTTGCCTTATCCAAATGAGATCCATCCGAAAATTACAATTATAAGTTAAAACGGTGATTGATAATATGAATAATCAAAAATATATCTTTCAACAATTTTATAATAAAGGGTTTTTTTTAAAATTAATTTTCATAAAATTTTTTATTCAAAGCCATATATAATTATGCTTTAAAATTTTTTAGTTGAAGTAAATACAAAACAAAAATAGTCTAAAGTACAGAATAATCTATACTGTAGGATAAAATAGGGCAGAAATAGTTTAAAAATTAGCTATAAAGTAACTGAAAGTTTCACAGACGGAAAAAAAAAACTCGGCATTCAAAGGTACGAAATATTTATACTAAACAAACCAAAGTCCAATTTCTCATGCTGCGAACAATGAATACTCTAACATTTTACACCAATTTCTAAACTATAATCACTTTTGGATACTTTTGCTCATTGTCTGTGTATTCTTTATTGAGAGCGAAAATTCCATCCATTCATGTAGAGAGAGAGAGAGACAGTGCAACAGCCGAGGGCAGTAAAATATGTCTGTGTCGCTTGGCAGCGGCAGGACAAAGAGCCAGAAATAAATATAAAAGAAACTTTCGAAAATATATGAAAAGCACGCAAGGCATAGTAAGGAACAATGGTCTCTTTGACGTCACATTAGAATACTGGATCAAATGGAAGTTCTCTTTTGGAAAAAAATGGTTAATTATGTTTCTGCATTGATCACAGTGACTGAAAAGAAGATTTACAGCAGGAAGTCACTGGTGGCCGTGAACACTTTCGTTTATTGATTTCCATAAACAAAACTTTATACTAGTATTCACTTGGTTCCATTTTTTTAAGCTTCATTTTAAAGGAATGCAAACTTATAAAATTTTGAAAATTTAAACACAGAATTAAAAACGTACTATTCCAAAGTCGAACTTTTGCTATTTTTTTCTACACGTATTAAAAATTCAGTATTATAAATTTAGATTTTTTTGAGCCAGCTTGGCTTTTAGATAAAGAGCAACAAGTTCGAATTCTGGAAAGGACTGATTGATTCTTATACTGCTTCAGACTCTTTTTAAGTCAATACAGGTCCAGCGAATCCTATGTACTCTAATTTACTGTACTTCGTATTGTGTAAGATTTCGTATGCAATACAGTTAAATCAACTTGTGTATGGTCTTTTGGGTTTAACATTAAATTCTGAATTCGATTGAATTAAATTTAATTTGTTTCATTCAGATGCATTAAAAATAATACTTTGAGTTGCTTACGTAAAAGTTATTAATGAATTTAAGTTATTTTTCAATGCATATAAGGATAAATACTTTTTTTTTTATCTGTAACAATAAAAGGAAGAGTTTATTCCTGTGTCTCCTTTGTGAATCCAGAATTATTTGTACTAAGATCCTGAAATTCAGAAAGCAAGAGGACCTGATCGTGGAGAAAATTGAATTAGTACGTTCGTGTGAAAAAAGCAGAGAAAAAAATTTTTTTCATAGGTTTACCATTACAATGAGTTATAAATTAAATTGTAAACAATTTTTTTTTTCTCAATAATTCCAAAAATGACATCAATTACGTTTGCTAGCTTACAGCTGCTGTTTAATCAATAGCGAGCATTAGCGTATGACGTATTAGCGTTTTAAGCAATTAACACTAAAATGATATTTTAGCTTTATCTAAATCGGTTTTCTTCAAAAGCTGTAGTAAAATTAGATTTTAAAAAAATCTAAAAACTGAAAAACGTGTACTTTTAAATTACTTACTGAAAATCACAAATCGCATCAAATTATTATTTTAAAGTGTTGAGAGGAAATTCATAGAAGTTCTATAAGCCTAGATAATGCAAAATCAACTGTAATTGGAATAAAATTGTGAGGAGAAAAATTAGAATTTTGGTGTCGAATTTTTCTGAGTATAACAACGTAAAATCGCAGCAAAGAACAACAAACAACAATACAAAATTGGAATTATTGTAATTTATTTTAAATTGTGTCAGTCTATTTGTTCCAGTTTTGTGCTTTTTATTACGCAATGCTGATTAATATCGATTGATTCATTATTTTCATATTTCCCTCTACGAATAACTGTTATTCAGCCAGTAATATATAAACAAATGTTTTCTTTTCAATGCTTTTATTTGGTGATCAATTTGATTACATCGCGCATTGTATTTTCAATGAATAAATTGGTGATTTAACTGTCAATTGTTTAAGAAAGTAGATGGCAATACTAAACTCATAACTGTCCATTGCTTGAAAATCGCCCATCGCGACAACATTAACAATGCAAATTAAGATAATTAGCAAACGAAAATTATTAGTAATTATTATACCGATGACATAGATTCAAATGAGATTCCCCACTGGCGTCACGCAAAACAAATCATTATGAAATTTAAACAAACAGGAGAGTTTGCCTAAAGCATCTAAGACATACAAATAAACATTTGAATTGGAAAAAAAAACTTATTTATTTATTTCAAATGGCAGAGGTGAATTGACACGTTAAAAAGCAAAAACACAGGAACAAAACAAGTAAGTAAAAAGTCATTTCCTCAGGAGTACTCTTGCTTCCCAATATCGCTCGGTGGACGACGACCCGCGGAGGGCCCTGCAGCACAGGATGTGGCTGCCATCCAAAACAACTTGACTCATGCACAGAGGGGGAAAAAACTAAATAAATTGTAATCGACAGTTAAAAGAAAATTTTCTAACATTTCTCTCTAAATTAAAAAATCGTAATCGTAATTTTAATTGATGCGCAAAAACTGTGACTTAGAAATTTAAATTGCTAAGGTCAATAGGAATAAAGTAAAATTGAATAAAAAATTTAGCATTCTATAATTAGTTTATTTATTACCTATTAAACTTATAGTGAAAAATAACATGCAGGCTGCTCTGCAAGCCTCAGAAATGCAACCATAATGTTGAAATTTAACGTATTGAAAAGGGTCTTTTTTATTCACCAACTTAAAGCGAGTTTTTTTTTTCGTAATTCTAATTTGTTTGTAAGTTTTTAAGAGTTAAAGTACGTTATTCTCAAATTTTTTTTCTTACTTTTTTGTTTTGAATAATTGCTATTAATTCATTGTTGTATAAAATGTTTTTAATCTCTCTCGAGATCTCCATTTTATTAGCTCACGCTTAACTTGCTATCAAAAGTAACAAAAAAAATGAATAAATATAATAAAAAAAGAACGAGAGATTACATGTTGCCAGATATAAACCTTAACAATTATATTGAAATTTTCAAAAATATAAAAAACTTAAGAGAGAAAACGCATTTTCAAATTTGAGCTGTTATACGATATAAGGTTATCTTTATAGATTATTAATAAATAAAATTGCTTCGTATCGTGTCACACATTCTTTATTCATACGTTTAAATATTTCCTTTAAATACTCTAGATTATTTTTCAAATCAATGTAATCTTTCATTTTGTTACGATTAATATGTTTACAAAATGTCCTTCACAAAATTTTTAACAGTTATATAATTTATAAACAAAGTGATCTATTTTTATCGACTTATTAAGGAAAAAAATACAATGATGAATGAAGAAACAATCACGAGGTTTGGTGAGTGAAGCTTCCTAGTATTTAAAAAAAAATGAAACAATTTTATTAGACAAAATGGAATTAAAAAAATTCTCAGCGAATTAATTACACTCAAGAAATGAAACTTTATCTTCATATATTCTTTTTCCTGATGCTATTCTCTTCTTAAACAGCATATATATTTATTTTTACCACGAAAAATAGACAGAAATAAATTGAGTAACAACAAACCTTGACTAGCAAATAATGACTCCAATGTAAAGAATAGTTACTTTAGCAATGTTGACTTTTATATTCATATTTGACAAGGGATTAGGACAGAGGTCGCCAAAGTGGTCTATATAGACCCCTAGGGGTCTATTTAACAATGGCGGGGGTCGAATGGGGGTCTACCCGAATCGGAAGGGTCGATTGGGAGTCTCTGAAAAAACAGTTCTTAATACGCAAATCACACATACCTAATTAAGTATGTAAAATTTGTGAATTTTTTTATNAGATTTTAGCTTTTTTGCTAATGAATTTTTAGACTCAGCTTAAACCCTGGTTTCTTTATAGAACATAAATCAATAAACGTATATTTATTAGGGTGAAACAAGTAATTACGTTCCAGCGCGCAGTGGTTTATAAGTCATGTGCATATGTGCCATAAAATTGACCAATTTTGAGCCAAATATAGCGAACCTTGCAAAAAAACACCAAGCACACCCATCTCATTGATTAAGAAGCAATAAATTTGTAGTTAATTTACTTATTATTTCTACTTATTTATAATTACTTATTATTTAATAAATATTAAGGTATTTAAATTTCAACATTAATATATTTTTCATAAAACTATTGTTACACAATGTACTATTACTTTAATAAATGTTTAAAATCATAAAATAAATGTACAAACACAGTATCTAATAGAGTTTTATGACAGAACAGTTTATTAACAGAAAACTACATTCATGGGGGTCGATGGAGATTTCGAAAAATTATATAGGGGTCGATGATCAAAAAAGTTTGGCAACCCATGGATTAGGACTTTATATCCGTCGTTGAACAGCAGACCCAATTTTGGGTTTACGACTACCAATGTTCCACTCCGTAGCCTTGTAATTTTGAACCAATCTAGAAGACGAGGAAACTCTTGGATCAGTACCCCCAGAGGTATTGATTTGTTATGGGAACATGGAGGACTTTGAGACTCGACAGATTTAACGTGCATCAGTCACCATTTACTACACGGAGAGTCTTTGGCCGGCGGGGATCGAACCCACGTTCTCTTGGACATGGGCCCAGTGCCCTACCAACCAGGCTCTCCCGGCCCAAGGGACTAGGATTGGTACTTCTCAGAAAGTATCCTTAAGAAATTGAATTTAGCTTAAAATTTTTCGAAAATCAAGAGTGTTGAATTTTAAGGAGGCGCATTATTAGTAACCATAAGTAATCATCACCTAAGTTGCCTAAGTCATGAAATATAAATTTATGATAAGGGTATATTTGATTAGAAATAAAGCAGCGATATGATTCTCTTCTGTACGCCATGTTCAATTTTTAGCAATGTATTTTAAACTCCGTTTAAATATTAGTTGATATCTAGTATCTATCATCTTTATAACATCTAATGTCATCATCACTATGATATTATTATTATATCATCAATATGATGAACAACACATCCTTCATGTCGTCCAAATATCTCATCAATCATAATGTTGATATAATCATTAACATGTCATTCGTAATAACTAAGGTCCGAATTTTGATGACATTTGCATTTTTTTGCATTTTTTGCATTTTTGGACATTTTTTGTCTTTTAGAGCATTTTTTAAGATTTATAGGGCATTTTTCTTTAAATTTTGGGACTTATTTTGCATTTTAATGCATTTTTTAAAGTTTTCCGTTAATTTTTTCAAATTTTTATTATTTTTTTATGAATTTTCATTATTACACTGGTTGTCAAACAATGAAGAAAATCTATAGGATATTAACAGGTGAAGCAAAATCTTTTCAAATTGAAGAAGAATTGTCAGTAAGTGTGACCGTCTTTTTCAAGTACACACCTATAACATCAGTAGACGTTGAAAGAAGTTTCTGCAGGAATGAAAATTTACTTTCAGACAAGAGACGCTCGTTTACATTTGAAATTATCAAAAAACATTTCATAATCCAATGTAATTCTGATATTTAGTAATATTATGAGATGGAAGTTGTTATATCCATTAAAGTTTCTATACAAAATAAAAATATTTTGGTGTCAATATATTTTCCTTTTTTTGTTATTTTAGGATATAAAACATATTTTTCAAACTTTAATGAACGTAGAACAAGTATTGCATTGCTTTATANTTGAGAGGAAATTCATAGAAGTTCTATAAGCCTAGATAATGCAAAATCAACTGTAATTGGAATAAAATTGTGAGGAGAAAAATTAGAATTTTGGTGTCGAATTTTTCTGAGTATAACAACGTAAAATCGCAGCAAAGAACAACAAACAACAATACAAAATTGGAATTATTGTAATTTATTTTAAATTGTGTCAGTCTATTTGTTCCAGTTTTGTGCTTTTTATTACGCAATGCTGATTAATATCGATTGATTCATTATTTTCATATTTCCCTCTACGAATAACTGTTATTCAGCCAGTAATATATAAACAAATGTTTTCTTTTCAATGCTTTTATTTGGTGATCAATTTGATTACATCGCGCATTGTATTTTCAATGAATAAATTGGTGATTTAACTGTCAATTGTTTAAGAAAGTAGATGGCAATATTAAACTCATAACAGTCCATTGCTTGAAAATCGCCCATCGTGACAACATTAACAATGCAAATTAAGATAATAGCAAACGAAAATTATTAGTAATTATTATACCGATGACATAGATTCAAATGAGATTCCCCACTGGCGTCACGCAAAACAAATCATTATGAAATTTAAACAAACAGGAGAGTTTGCCTAAAGCATCTAAGACATACAAACAAACATTTGAAATGGAAAAAAAAACTTATTTATTTATTTCAAATAGCAGAGGTGAATTGACATGTTAAAAAGCAAAAACACAGGAACAAAACAAGAAAGTAAAAAGTCATTTCCTCAGGAGCGCTCTTGCTTCCCAATATCGCTCGGTAGACGACGACCCGCGGAGGGCCCTGCAGCACAGGATGTGGCTGCCATCCAAAACAGCTAGACTCATGCACAGAGGGGGGAAAAACTGAATAAATTGAAATCGACAGTTAAAAGAAAATTTTCTAACATTTCTCTCTAAATTAAAAAATCATAATCGTAAGCGATGTGCAAAAACTGTGACTTAGAAATTTAAATTGCTAAGGTCAATAGGAATAAAGTAAAAATAATAAAAAATGTAGCATTCTATAATTAGTTTATTTAATACCTATTAAACTCATAGTGAAAAATAACATGCAGGCAGCTCTGCAAGCCTCAGAAATGCAACAATAATGTTGAAATTTAGCGTACTGAAAAGGGTCTTTTTTATTCACAAACTTGAAGCGATTTTTCGTAATTCTAATTTGTTTGTAAGTTATTAAGAGTTAAAGTATTTTATTCTCAAATTTTTTTAACTTTTTTGTTTTGAATAATTATTATTAATTCATTGTTGTATAAAATGTTTTTAGTCTCTCTCGATATCTCCATTTTATTAGCTCAAGCTTAACTTATCAAAAGTAACAAAAAATGAATAAATATAATAAAAAATTTATAAATATAATTTAAAAAAAAGAACGAGAGATTAGATGTTGCCAGATATAAACCTTAACAATTATATTGAAATTTTTAAAAATATGAAAGACTTAAGAGAGAAAACACATTTTCCAACTTGAACTGTTATATAATATAAGGTTATCGTTATATATTAAAAATGAATAAAATTGCTTCTTATCGTGTCACACATTCTTTATTGATACGTTTAAATATTTCTTTTAAATATCCTAGATTATTTTTCAAATCAAGGTAATCTTTCCTTTTGTTACGATTAACATGTTTACAAAATGTTCTTCACAAAATTTTTAACAGTTATATAATTTATAAACAAAGTGATCTATTTCTATCGACTTATGAAGGAAAAAAATACAATGATGAATGAAGAAACAATCACGAGGTTTGGTGAGTGAAGCTTCTAGTATTTAAAAAAAAGTGAAACAATTTTATTAGACAAAGTGGAATAAAAAAAATTCTCAGCGAATTAATTACACTCAAGAAATGAAACTTTCTTTTCATATATTCTTTTCCCTGATGCTATTTTCTTCTTAAACAGCATATATATATTGTCGTTGAACAGCCGACCCAATTTTAGATTTACGACTACCAATGTTCAACTCCGTAGCCTTGTAATTTTGAACCAATCCAGAAGACAAGGAAACTCCTGGATCAGTACCCCTAGAGGTATAGATTTGTTATGGGAACATGGAGGACTTTGCGACTCGACAGATTTAACGTGCATCAGTCACCATTTACTACACGGAGAGTCTTCGGCCGGCGGGTATCGAACCCACGTTCTCTTGGACATGGGCCCAGTGCCCTACCAACCAGGTTATCCCGGCCCAAGGGATTAGGATTGGTATTTCTCAGAAAGTATCCTTAAGAAATTGAATTTAGCTTAAAATATTTTGAAAATCAAGAGTGTTGAATTTTAAGAAGGTGCATTATTAGTAACCATCACCTAAGTTACTTAAGTCATGAAATATAAATTTATAATAAGTGTATATTTGATTGGAAATAAAGAAGCCATATGATTCTCTTCTGGACGTCATGTTCTATTTTTAGCAATGTATTTTAAACTCCGTTTAACAATATATTAGTTGATATCTAGTATCCATCATCTTTATAACATCTAATGTCATCATTACTATGATATTATTATTATTATATCATCAATATGATGAAAAACATATCCTTCATATTGTCGTCCAAATATCTCATCAATCATAATATTGATATAATCATTAGCATGTCTTTAGTAATAACAATCACGATATTTTTTTCCTAACTTTAATTATTATTGTACACATATTGTACTTAGTTATTGTACATAACTGAATTTAACACTTTAATAGCGTAAATAGAATCAATAACTTTTTAACAGCCTATCATCAGTCTGTCAGAAGTACACAGGATTACCATTTTACTGAGATTTTCGCACCCTCGGTTAAATAAAGTATTTCGATACTTTCATCATTTTTGCTCATCATCATCTCGGGTTCCGCCTTTCATAGAATCAACGAAGCATCCCTTCTTGACTCCAAAGAAAAAAAGTTTTTTTTCTAGTTTTTAAGTAATTTTGCTTCCGCCCCGACGTCAACGATTCTTGGTTACGGTCGAGGTTTTCAGGCGTTTTCTTACAATTAAAATCTCTTCGCACTTGGTTTAACCTTTAAAACGACAAAACACACTTAACTCCACCTTATACATATTTTTACAGAAAATAATTATCCTAAAATGACGAGGAAATTATCAAATACCAGCAAGTTTTGAGATAGGCAGGTTTTTTTTTATTTTAAAACGCATGTTTAAGAAAAGATAAACGCTTTGCATAAAGTAACTTGCAAAAATTTATTTACATACTATTTATTGAAAACATTTTAATATTATGAGAAAATTTATAACAGATGTAAACTGTAGTCGGGAAAACTACATGTTTTTGCAGTTAAAAAAAATGTAGTGACTACGAACTACTTTGGAAATGTAGTCACTACTATTAGGATGTGGACTGAATTTGCACTGATATTCAAGCTGGTTTTAAGTAATAAATTGGCTTCTTTAAACACGAGGAATTATTAAGATATATATGTTCACGTATACGTGCGCCAGTTTGTTATTCTACGCATTTTTTTCTCGATTTTGTTCTTTTGATATTCAGTATTTCATACATTTCTAAACAGTGAATATTTAAAAAAATATATCAAATTTTTGAAATATTGCTAAAGGTATAATGCACTTTTATGTCCTCTAGAAAATAAAAGTTCATAAAAAATTAAAAAGCAAAATATGTTCACGGCCATTAGAATAATATGCACGCATTCTTCTAGTATTTCACAAGTGTATAGCGCGCAAAATAAAAAACGGATCACCCTGTATAACTTTTGATCTAATGATTGAATCTTTACGTTTTAGAACTCAATCTTACTGGATCAAAGGGGTGACCTCAAATATATTTATTAATTTGCGCAAACGATGCGTTACGTTATGAAATCAGACACAAAAACGTACTTTCTCTAAATCAAGGGTCGCCAAACTTTTTTGATTATCGACCCCTATATAATTTTTCGAAATATCCATCGACCCCCACAAAAGTAATTTTCTGTTAATTAAAATAAAACTCTATTAGATACTGTGTTTGTACATTTATTNATTGTTACAGATGGAGGGTGGTCATAATGTAATGGCTCTTCGGTGTACATGTTCACGTATACGTGTGCCAGTTTGTTATTCTACAAATTTTTTTTTTCCGATTTTGTTCTTTTGATATTCAGTATTTCATACATTTCTAAACAGTGAATATTTAAAAAATATATCACATTTTTGAGATATTGCTAAAGGTATAATGCACTTTTATGTTCTCTAGAAGAAAAAAAATTCATAAAAAATTAAAAAGCAAAATTTGTCCACGGCCATTAGAATAATATGCACGCTTTCTTTTAGCATTTCACGAGTGTACAGTGCGCAAAATAAAAAACGGACCACCCTGAATAACTTTTGATCTAATGATTGAATCTTTAAGTTTTAGAACTCAATCTTATTGGTTCAAAGGGGTGACCTCAAATATATTTATTAATTTGCGCAAACGATACGTTACGTTATGAAATCAGACACAAAAACGTACTTTCTCTTAATAAACATATCTTTTTTTCGACGGATTTCTGACCGTCAAAATATAAGGTGTAGCTGCAGTCTCGAAAATATGACCCCAATGGCTAGACCAGGAGAGAGTTCCAAACTTTGGACCCATAAAGTTAATTTTACTTTGCGTATTTGTTCATATCTCGAACTTTTTAGGCGAATTCAAAAATCTCTACTACAATTATAAAATTTGTTTATCCATAGGTAAACCAATACAAAAAATAGTTTGTTTTAAATATTTATTATTTTATTTCATAAAGGTCGAAAATATTGTCAGTTTTAAAGTATACAAATTATCATTTAGTCATTTTAAAGAACATAAATTTATATGGAAAGATACAAAATTTGAGCGAAATCTTGAAGAATTTAAGAAAGTCGCATATTTAAAATTCAATTTTGCAGAAACTACTCGACGGATTTCGTATTTTTCTGGGTCAAATTTTGTATTCTTCCATGTAAAATTACATTCTTCAAAGTGATGCAAAAAATTTCATACCTTTCAAAATTTTTTGGTCAATTTAATAAAATAATAAAAAATAATAAGTATTTACCAAGAGGTTTTTCTTCTTCATGGAATTGAATTATCTTTAGACAAACGAATTTTATAACTGTATGCAAAAAAATTTCAATTCGCTTAAAATGTCCTCCAGATATGGCGAAATACACAAAAAGTAAAATTAACATTAAAGGGTTCAAACTTTGAATCGCTCTCCTGACCAAACTATGGGCATCCTATTTCCCAGATTGCCGCTACCTCCTTCATTTTGGAGGTCAGAAAACTGAATCTGTCGAAAAAAAGGCATTGTTTATTCAGAGAAAGTGCATTTTTGTGTCTGATTTCGTAACTTAAAATATTGTCTACGCTTAGTTGTTAGATTAATAATTTGAACCATTAAGATCGAGTCCTAAAACGTGAAGATCCGTACCTCAGATTATAAGTTATACAGGGCGGTCCGTTATTTACTTTGCGCACTGTATATTCTCACTTTAAAATGTGTAATTAATTCAATTAATATTCAATTTGAAGGCATACAACTTTGAAACACACAGCTTTTGATTAACGGACAAAGTACACGCGACAAAAAAAAATGTGTCAACTTTTCAAACTTGATCACACACTGAATTTTGAAGCCCTTTATGAAAAAAAAACAATCAAATCAAATAATAATAATATAATATCTATATACAGTTATTTTATTTTATAACCGTCGTTGAACAGCCGACCCAATTTCATGGGTTTACGACTACTTACGTTCAACTCCGTAGCCTCGTAATTTTGAACCAATCCAGAAGACAAGGAAACTCCTGGATCAGTACCCCCAGAGGTATTGATTTGTTGTGGGAACATGGAGGACTTTGAGACTCGACAGATTTAACGTGCATCAGTCACCATTTACTACACGGGGAGTCTTCGGTCGGCGAGGATCGAACCCACGACCTCTTGGATATGGGCCCAGCGCCCTACCGACCAGGCTATCCCGGCCCCTATATACAGTTATTATAACATATATTGTTATTATACTAAAATTACTCCTCCTTAGCGTCAGACGTAATTCTAATTAATCGCCTCAGTCATTCGCATCACGTTCTGTTACGGATCTTCGTAAAATTTGCACCAATCACATTGTATCTGAACCTTGTTTTTTTTCTTTTCTTAACTTGAATTAAATTAGTTGATAGTAATCGATTCTACACTACTATTTTAAAACGTAGAGCTCTGAGCTAAAACAACGAATAAATGTAGTGACTACAGTACACTGTAAAAAATTCCATATGACATTACGGTAAAAAGTAACGACAATCAGTGGAAAATATCGTATCTGACTTAAGGCCATTCTTACAGTCATATTTACTGTTAAATTACTAAACTAGGATACTTATAAAAGTATAACTGTGAAAATTACGATATTAAATTTTACGACAAAATTGGATTTTACGGTAGAATAGATTTTATGGATGATGCATCCAAGTTGCCAGTACTTTTTACCGTAATTTGATCCGGAATATTTTACAGTGCAGTTTCGCTATTTGTAGCGCACTACTTTCGACTACTGGATAAAAATTTAACTCGTTCATAGAAATTAAAAACAGTTTTTAATATTTTAACATCATTTCTGCTACTTTAGGAGTAAAATTTCCTCATATTTTCAAATTTAGTTCTCTTTTTTTAATCTCAAACACTTTTCTTCATATTTCATTGCAGTAGATCACAGTAGATAAACGAGGACATTTGTAACTTGCACGATCTCGTTCATTTATTATTAAACCACTTATTTTTAATATTAATCCGATAAAATTTTACCATTTCTAGTTTTACTTCCGTCTTTATCGTTTTTAATTTGTCTTTCATTTGCGCAACTTGACTTTCTAACCAAGATTTCATCTCACGATTTTATTTTTCTTAAAATAAATAACCATATACTTTTAATTTTATTTATTATTATTTTTTTTTTTGCCGACTGAAACATCACTCATTATGATCGTGTGCATATGGAGCGGATATTCGACTTAATTGAGCTTAACTTTCTCAGATCGTATAATGAAGATCGATGCATTCGATTTTACTACTAAGAAAAAAAGTGATCTTATAATATAATTAAGTCTAAAAAGAATTAAAGTTTGCATTTGTGAGCTGCGTGTTTCAAAAAGTTTACAATAGTATTTCAAGAAAATTTCGTAATGGCACCCCCATTCATCATACTTGGCCTCCCAGATCCCCAGACTTGAATCCTTGTGACTGCTATTTAACTACAGGTTGGAGGTATAACTCACATACATGATATACCATAATCCCATCACATTTGTCTCTGAGCTTTTAGATAACAAAGCATGCCATTTCCAGGCAATCATTACTTTCAATGGTTAAAACATTATTTCACACTTATATTATAGCAGACAATAATAAACATAATATTGAACATCTCTTGTAAACAGAGGATTGTTTAACTTTGCATATTTTTTATAGTTATATCTATATACAGTCTTGTTCGTGTGTATTTTTTTTCCAAATAAATTTCGCACCATTTTAGTACGCCATTACACAATTTTAATAAAACCGTACTGCATAATTTTGTTCACAAATGCCAAATATGGTTATGGACATTCAGTTCAATGTTTCTCAGTTAATGATCAAATTCTTTTGAAAACCAGTCTTAACACCTTAGTTAACACGCATTAATGACGTTTTATAATAGTATCTGTCATAATGAAGAGTTAGTTTAGTGGGAAATGCACATCAACAGTGCAGTAAACGTTCTTTTAACTTGGCGAGATGCGTTAACAAGCGCTGAGGTTGGCCTTTAAAAAGTGATCATAAATAGTCAGTTTTACGCATGATTTCTTGCTAGATATGCTTCACTATTGTTCGTAAAATCCTTTTTGAGGAAGCTTTTTTGACAGTTTTTGTTGATTCGAGAATGAGGAAACTAACACAATAGAGAAGATAGTTCTTTTTTTTATCCAATAATGCAAAAGAATTTAGTTTTCGTGAAAATTCAAAATCACGGCTGCTTAAGAACAATGTATATATATTGACAGACTTTGGATATCTATATTTGATTATCTTTTTTTTTTTCATATTTCCAATGAAGAATCGAGCCAAAATATATATTCCGTATAAAGAATAAATTGTGCATCACGAACATCAAATATTTACCGAATATATTACGAAATAATTTGTAAGCTTCATATAATTTTGACCTTGAAAAAACATTTACTTTTCTGTCCTGCGTATAGAAGAGAAGTTAAGCCCAATAATCAGATTGTAACTAGTTATTTTTTTTTGCAACTTATCCCGCTAAGTGAGAGTCAGTCGAACTTATTTAGCAAAGAGCCCTGATTTACCAAGATTCCAAATTCAGCGAGGAACCATTGTCTAAGTGGCTGATTTAAAATAAAAAAAGGTCTCGTGAAATTTATAATGTGTTTTAAAAAATATTTCAGTTTAATTAAAATATTAACAACGTAAATAAATTATTATGAAATAAAAGCCGTTTTTAAACCTGTAGGTAAGGATTATTGAGGTTCTTAAAGAATTATTGAGGTTTCTAGAGAACTATTAAAGCTGAGTTTTTTTTTAAAAAATTTATAAATAAACATAAAAAATACGTATTTGCATAAATAAATGTGGGTTTTGCAAACAGTTTTTCTTTTAATTTTGTGCAACTATTTCTTTTTAAACTGGTAAGAATTATATTAAAGCCCACTCGTAAGTAATGACGAGTGTACATTATACTTTAATTATTTTACTTTATATGCATTATACTTCATTTATTTAGTAACACAAAATACATTGTGCTTTATTTAACAAGTAGAAAAATGCATAGTAACAAGGCAAAAGAAAGCATTTACTACTTTTTTAACAATTAGCCGTCGGACAATGTACATTAAGAACAGTGCGACCTGAAAAATATTTTTTTTATAAATCAGACAGTGCTGAATTAAATGAGTTTTTATCACCTTTAATGTATTCCATTCATAAGTAAAACAACGTTATAAAGCGAGATAAGGAATCGTCAAAATTGTTTGTAAATTCAATTGTTTATAAATTCACAATAATAAATAAAAAAAAAGTTAATGGCTTCCATTTTGTAGATCACTCTATTCAACACTCAATTTAAAAAAAAGATTGGGGTTAAAAAAGAACGTTGGATTTGAAAATAAAATGGATGATTTCTAACCAAACTCCACAATGATGCATAGTAACTCCAAGATTTAAAAGTATATTGTGAAAAATTGTAATTTGCTAATAAATTTTGATTTTTTTAAAATTACATTTAATATCTGTTGAAAGATTTATTCAAACTAAAACACCTCTATTCAAATACCCGAGTCGTCAATGTTGGGGTTCTAAACTGAGAAAGAATCTTATATAACATCCGAAAAACCTCTGAGCTTTTTCGTTGATAATTAAAAATTTTTTTTTTAACAATTTATTATTGAAATCTAAAAGTGTCCATTGCAATATGATTTTAATGGTTGCTTATTTATTCCACAACTTCAATTTAAAAAGAAATTATTTAAAATAAATAACGTAGAAAAGCAAGCATAGCATTAGGAAAATACAAATAATTTAAAGAGTCTAAAACATTTAAAATGTAAGATTTTTATTCAATTTTTTTGTCCGAAATTTGCCTCTAAACGTATGGAAAAATAAATATAAGTTTCGATTTATCGTCAACTGACGAATTTCGTTTATTTATAATGCTAACGAAAAACAATTGAAAATTTCCAGCAGTATACAATGCCATTTAAATTTCAAAAATAAAGACTTTAGTATTAATAAAATTCTCGTTTGACTGGTCAAGAAAAAAAGTTGACAGTGCATGTCTAATTGCACTGAATGAAGGAAATATTGCAAACGAATGAAAACTTAAGAACTAATCCTAGGAGTTAATGAAGTAAAGCCCAAAGCAATTGGCAACACATCTAAAAGGCCAAATCCTTAAGCGTTTATAATAGATTTAAAACTCATTAACGACACAAAATTTGTCTTTTGCATATTTAGCAAAAAAAATAATAATAAATAAAATAAAATACAACAGAAAACATTTAATATTTGCCCTCACCAACTCTCGATTATTCACTTCATATAATTTGGAATAGTGAAAATACGACATTTCAAGAAGTAATAAACAATTTAAAGTAATAAAAGATTGCCTTATTATAAAATTTATCAAGCAAAAAAAATTCATATGAAACTCTACTAAATTATAAATAACGATGAATACTTCATTTTGCAAGTGTAACTGGTAAAGACATCAGTATTTTCTAATCATCCTGTTACTTAATTATTTAACTACGCCATTTAAAAAAGTTGTTTATTTAAAATTAGATTTTTCAGGGACTATTCGACTGATTAAGTTAAAACTTAGTACGAGTATTTTGCCGAGTAAAGTTTCATTCTTCAAAATGATACGAAAATTTTATATCTTACAATTCAAATGTTTCTCGACTATTATTTAATAAAATTAAAAAATAATAAATACTTACTAAAAGTTTTCTTATGGAATAATCTTTCGATAAACGAATTTTATAATTGTGTGCAAAAAAAGTTTTTAATTTGCTTGCTTAAATGTTCTCGAGATTCATTGAAATATGCAAAAAGTAAAATTAGCATTATAGGGTCTAAACTTTGGACCGCTCTCCTGATCAAACTATTGGGATCATAATTCCCAGATTGCAGCTGACCACTACATTTATTGGATCAAAAATACGAATCCGTCGGGGAAAAAAAGTATGTTTATTTAGAGAAAATACGTTTTTATGCCTAATATCTTAAATTAATTACATCCTCTGCACCAATTAATTATCTGGTTTGAGTTCTCCCTCTTAAACAAATAAGATTAAGTCCTAGGTATTTAGGATGGTCCATTTGTTTTTTGAGCACAGTACATTTAAAAATTCACAAAAATTTTTACCGTTAAAGAAAAAAAAAGTGTTCGATATCTTATTCTCAAGTTCAACTCGAAAACAGTATTTAACATTCATGAAAAATAAATGTTTTAAATCTGTTTAATTTTTTATTAGCTAAAAAACTTTTATTTAGAAATATTTTAGTAAATGCAATAATAAGAATGCATTTTTTCTCATTTGAGTCTCGCTTACTCTTTGATTGTGGTAAGTGAAAATATTCCCTACTGAGGCCTAGTATTCAATTAAACTTGGTGATTTAAAAATAAGGATATTTTTTCTTGTTAAGTTATAACCTAATTGCTGCGATGTTCTCCTATTCATTTTACTTATTTTAAAAATGTGACAAATAAAAATTTAATATGAAACTTAAAATCTGTACGAATAAAAACGTTACCGTGATTTAAAGTTGGGAAAGCGTCTCCTAGATAGTTTTTCCAGTAAGCTTTGGACATAAGCTTATAATAACACAATATTGACCAATGAAATATTGACCAATATATTAATACCAATGTAAATACCAATATTTTATTGGCTAAATACCAATAATTTTGGTGAAACATAACGATATTAAAATTCGGAACACAACGGTTATGGGAACTTATTTTTGTGTTAGCGACAACTCAAAAAGACAGACACACGATTCCTATTATTGATAAGTACCACTTTGACAAATACTTCTTGAATATTTCAATTTCAAAACTAAAGCATTGTTATTGAGCTAACATTTGAATATCAGTCCATCGAACAGAACTGTTCCAAACATTTAAAGTAACTGATAAAAGTACTGTTATTCAAAAGGATTTTGAAGCTAAGAAATCAATCGTCTTTATCTGTGAAAATGGACTTCTTGGCCGTCTCTTCCATAATCTTGTGTGACCAAGATATTAGAGAAAAAAATATTTAAGCGGAATTTTTCTGCCATGCTCCGCTAAGAACTCATTCAAGCGTCTAAATGTGGAAAATAATAAGTTTTTCTTCATGTGATACTCTTTCCTAATTTCCGTTTAGTTTTTTCCGCCAAGTTTGAAAAGTAAATAATTCTCTGTTCTGTTCCTTCAGAGATTACACAGTCTACTAAGCATAACTATGTTTTATTAATACAACTCATACAAGCATCGTTCAATCATATATTATTTAAGAGTGGCAACAATGAGGACTTCAACAAACCTCGGAGTCTGAGGACCACTTTCCGTTACTGAATTATTTTTTCTGAAAAACCTAAATTAGAATAATTCCTTAGAACTTTTGCGCTGCAATCGCGGTGGCATACAAAAAAAAAAAGAGTAAAACATAAAAGTTTATGTCTAAACAATCAGACTTCAAAACTAAATCGTGTAAATCTTTGTAATTTTATGTCGCTGTTCGAAAATATTGAATTTATCAGAAGAATTCATCGGGGTTTTTTTCCCTACCATTGCAGTGGTACACAAATGAAAATTTAAAAAAAATTATAACATCTTAAAAACTAAAGAAAACAAAATTAGTAAAAATGCCTTTTGAAGGAAAGCGGACGTGTAAATTACATCCCTAAAATAATAAGTATACATTTAAAAATCAAGAACTTCAGACTTAACAGAATCGGATATGTATTTTATGTATTGCAGAAAACAATTACTTAAACTGTAGTTTTTTGCTGATATTTCTCCAAATATAACACGAAAATTATCTACATTATTAAATAATTTAATGACTTATTAACTGCTACATTAACTTTAATGAAAACCAAAGAAAACTAAATGTTGACATTCTATTTTGCCCAAACTTTTGTTAAAAGGGCAAATATAACTTTTTAGACCATAAAAAAAAAAATCGAATTCAATAGATATATTTCGATATTTACGTATACACTAAAACTAATAATTTAGGTAATAGCTGATGCAAAAGCTTTACACCGTGTCACATTAAAAGCTAAAAATAGTTACTATGCATTGCCGGATTAGTAGCATTGTTGGTTATAATACGAAAAACAAAAACATGCATTTGTAAGCAGTTCATCAATCAAATACGCGTACGCTCTAAAATTATCGCTTAGAGTTAAAATTCTGTATAGCAAAACATAATTATTAAATGAAAACTAACTTCTACTTTAACTATTGGTTACAAAAATCTTTAGTTTAAATTTCTTTAATTAATGTATGCACTGAATAACAATCAATAAACGTAAATAAAAATGAAGGTTTAGTGTTCCTAATATTTCTCCACAAGACCATATAAGTGATTTTAATTGTTCGAATCCTTCTGCATTTAATTATAAAACAAGTTTTCACATATACACGTAATAAATTTGTAACTTGCATAAATAGTAGAAGTAGTTTAATAATAATAATTTTTTATGTTGCAGCGTTTTGCCAACTTTTCCACAACTTGTTAATTTTAAACCATTGATAAAAATTGTGTGAAATCCTTGACACATATCTTATGACAAAAGAAAAAAATGAAAAGGAACTGGAAAAGCCATCAAGCTTGATAATAACGGTGTGTCTTGGAGGAACGTTTCGAAGTTAACGTATCAAAAGATATTCTAAATTCGGTAAAACAGTAGCAGTAACGACGCACGCTTTAATGAGCACATGAGCTCCTAAGATATCCGAACAGCTATTGAAGCGGTTAAAAGAAATTCTATTCTATTGTTCTGAAGTTTTTGTTTGCAAGAGCATGCCAAGGCCATTTTAAGGAGAAAGTGACCAGATAAAATCGTTGACACAATTTTCAACAAACAATATCATTTGCAAAAACGTTGAAATAAAATGTTAAATCAAAGATATGAGGTATTTAGCATGCTCATTACATTAGTTTTAGCTCTGATACAGTAGTTGCCTTACGGAAATTTTGGATGACGGATATTTCACTCCCATTTAATAATGAACTTGACACTTATTAGCTTTTAAAAATGCTCAGAGTCAATAAATAGAATAGGAAAAACCGACTAACTTCACTGAAAATCTGTTGAGGATTACTAACTCATAGAATAAGATTGAAAAGCTAATTGGAAAAAAAGTATCCGATAATGTGAAAAAATGTGTAAGAAGAAACTTTGGTCATTTAAAAACTTATCTGATGACGTTGAAGACACTATCGAAATTAAACTTTTATAGTATTAACTATTTGAATGATTTGATTTAAACTGTAAGCTAAGTAAAGCCATCCATGCTGCAATTATTTGAATTATGAATCTTGTTTAGTTATTAAATTGTTTTCGTTTATAATCATGAATTCATAATCTAATATATATAATTTTCATTCGTGGCTCCCAAATTTTGGCTGTATTTCTTTTCCGCCGGTGGCAACGTTTGCTTTGTTTTGTTTACGTTACTATTTCTCTTACACGGCGACAAAAAGAAAACCCCATTACAACTCCCCGAATGGCAACACTAGAAAATCGACCAATGATTGCCGCTAAAAATGTCACATGCCAAATCTAGTTGAGGTGGCTCAATATAGTGCTCTTTTTAAAACTGAAATAACCTGAGAGCATCAGCTGCGGCAATCTCATACTATTAAGCTAGGCAGAAGTGAGTAGTCTTTGTCGAAAGATCTCTATTTTAGTATTTTTTCGAAAGCGCTTTTTTCACGAATTTATATATTACGAATTTATTTGACGATTTTTGATTTATATCACGAATCGTACTATAGCACATTTCTAATAGGTTTAACGAATTACATGTCATTTATTTGAATTCAAATTTATTTTAATGACTTAGTATTTACTAAAAAGNTTTTTTTCACGAATTTATATATTACGAATTTATTTGACGATTTTTGATTTATATCACGAATTATACTATAGCACATTTCTAATAGGTTTAACGAATTACATGTCATTTATTTGAATCAAAATTTATTTTATGGCTTAGTATTTACTAATAAGATGTTTTTTTTAAAAAAAAAGCTTTTATATGGATTTGAATGATTGTTTTGAATTCTTAGAATTTTGTGCATTTGCAATGTACCTAAGTTAGTGGCGAGCGAAGCTAACCATATAAGCTTGCGTAGCAATTTTCGGGGGTTGGCGAGCGTTAGCGAGCAGGGGTCGCAGCCCACTAGTTTAAATTTAATATGCTAACACTGAGAAACAACATTTTACCACCTTCAGAAATTAGATTTTGTTCAAAAGGCAAAGTTTGACTCAAAAAGCTTTACAAATGAGACATTTTTTTACTTATATATCTTTAAAAAGACGCTTTATAATGACAATGTGTATTCCAAACAGATTCCTATCATTGCTATGCATCTAAAGTTGATGTTTTCAAAATTCTTAAAATGTCAGTAAGATTTTTTTCCCCTAAGATTTACAATTATTTAACTTTATCTAACTGTAAAAGAGGATATTTTTGTTATTTTGCCGAAAAGCTTTCCACCATACTGAGAAAAATACGATTTTTAACTTTTATCAATTTTACACTAAAATAAAATCTTATTAAATAAAATCTTATTTACAACACCAAGTTATTTTTTTCAGCGAACTGTAATTAGAAATGTGTTGAAATAAGAGATTAAAATTTATTACTTAAAATTAGCATATCAGATAATAATACGTTGCGCATTTCACGATATTCATAATAATTTGATAAAAATTATAATGAAATAATAATTACTAACATTAAATAAAAATACCTCCTTAAAAATATTAAACTACATTTTAATTAAAATAATATTTAATTTCCATATTAAATAATTAAAAAGTTTAAAATTATTTCAAATATTATAAAAATGCATATTCACCCAAAAGGAAATATTTCATTCTATGTGAGCTTAAAGCAAAGCAAAAGTTTCATTAAAAGGGAACGCAATGTTGTGCTGAAAGTGTTCTTCTAACATTGAAAGTAGAAACACACCTGAAGATTAGAGTTCAAGGACATAATATAAGGCGCTAAATAACTTTTTTACAACTTCATATGAACCATTCTTTTTTACAATCTTTTTTTGTTTTAAGTCAATCAACCATTGGCGTTAACTGCGGGTGGTCTATTCCCTGGTATCTTCCATCAAGCGATTGTTGTAATAACAAAAGCTTCTGGAACATTAAGAAAGCAGTAATGTTCTTTTCATCTCGAGTTCAGCAAGCAACTCAGCAAGAAAAAATTAGATATTCGACCCACATAGGCATATTTTAATGGCGCATAGCGAGGTCAACTACGTTTGGTAAGCTAACTAGTGGACATTAAGATTTCATATCTGCGTAGGCCTGCTGACATAATGCCTTAGAAGACCAGTTCAGCGCACCTGATGTCTTGCTTACCTTGGATCAGGCTGCTTATTTGTTTATTTCAAAATCAAATTAGCACTGAAAAAGGAAGAAGGTTAATGTTGACTGACGTAGGGACATCTTCAGTTACTTCACTTGCATTCTAAATGGAATGTTAAAAATCCTTTCAGCATAGAAAAGAATGTTTGTAAACATAGAAGGTGTAACGCGAAAAATTAACGGGAAAGCTATAAAAAATCTTCTAACCTCATCCAGTAATTTAGGAACCTTACATAAATGTAAATAAATCCCATTAACGTAAAATAAAGTTTGTGGTAATTCATGTTCCCTGTGGTGTTCAAAGTCATTTTGTTTTCGTTATGCATGTTTAGATTTTTTTCGAGTGTCTCGGCCTCGTCCAAGTAATTTACGAATGTGAATAAAAATCGAATATTTTTGCAATAAATCTTGGATACAATTCATATTCTTTAGTTTCACAACTACGTCTAAAATCACTTGATTTTCTTCAGCGTGTTTTCCACGTAATATCGACTGTTGTGAAGATTTCGTTCAAGTAACAGTTGGAATCAAAACGCAAATATAGACTTAAAGTAATTATATAGTACATGAAATGTTAAAAAAAAATTAAAACAAAATAATGCTTTGTGTAATTTATATTTCTGCTAATATTCAAAATTGTTTTGTTTCTATTATGAGCATTAAATTTTTTTCTACGTAACTCGGGCATTTGTGTTGACGTCATCTGAGTAATTTATGAATACAAATAATGACTTAAAATAAAATTAATTGCATTTAAAGTAACTGTTGCTATGCACATTGTCTTTATGCTCAAAGACTTTTTTTTTTCATCTTGCGTATTGAAAAATTGTTATTGCAAAAAATGTAAATAAGGGCCTTTTAAGTAAAATATTGCTTAATATAGTGGAATATTGTATTGTATTGTTTTTGTTATGCATGTTAACATTTAGGTTTGAATTGATCTCTTAATCTAAAATTGACTTATTGCGAATGTTGATAAGAAAGATAGGCTTGTGGTAGAACATGTTATAAACATTTTGTAATCGATAGGACGTTACGTCCTCGATCAGTGAGACGAAGTTTGCTAACTGATTGCAGAATCGCATTGATTTCGTATTTCGTAAATATATAAATAACTACAAGTAAAGGGGCGTTAAATTTACCAAAAGCAATTCCTTCAAGATACCTCGAACATTTTCAGTATCTAATCAGTATAAGTGATTCTTCGCCATTTTGTTTTCAATGCAAATAAAGCAACATAGAAGATATTTCATACGAATTATATTTCAATTTTTAAAGATGTACCTCAAATATTGAAATCAATTTTAAGCGAGAAAATAAATTTATGAATGATACAAATCTTTAACCCAAATGTAAAAATAAAATTCTATAGAAATCACCTTCAGGACCAAGATTACATATACCTGATCGAGCGATTCTCCCTTGATGACCTACCCACAGTATCATATATGAAATGATCCTTCATGACTTTAGCGGCCCAAGATCATTCGGACGTGATCTCAATTCGGTACTCTAGTACATATTAGTATGTATTCTTTAATTCGTAAAAACTAGGGCCTAGGAAAGATCTTCTTTCAATCCTGAAGGGGTAATATGAACGCAATGGAACGCGTTATTTGTCAGTCAGAATGATGTTGAATTGCTATACATTCAATATAGTATTAGATTGCCAACTGATCATTTTTTCACATTTACTGATAAATCAATATATGAATGTATAATAATGCAATTTATACTTATGTATTTATATGAAAAATTGTCACAGTTTATTATCATAAAGACTATAAGATAATTCATTTATGTTGCTTTTTATGTTGGATCTTTTAATATTTAGAACGATTAAATGCTATTTATTTCAACCAGTTTACCATTGGTATTAATAATTTTTAAAATAATAAAAAAATGATTTTATTCCTAATTTATTTCGAAATTTTTGCTTTTGTATTAAAATATAACACTGTTCATCGGGGATAACAATAGTTCTAAATAGCGTATAGTTTCAAGAATATTAAACATCCCATTTCATACGGAATCTATAAAGGTTATATTGGAATTTGAGAAAACAGTTTTAGAATGACAAATCAAATTCCGTAAGTTTATGATTATTAAATAAAAAAAATAAAAAAAATGTCATTGTGTGATCCGCATAATTCCGCTAGAAAAACATTAAAAGAAAATCAAAACATACACAATTCCATTTGATTAACAATCAATGCAAGAGGTGACAAAGTGTTATATCATTGTTTAATTAGCGGGGCAACATGGCGAATTTTTTGTCATAAAAACAGCTGGCGTCATGAATATAATAAGAGAGTCACCGACCGTGTTTTGCAACGGGCTGCATTTGTAACAATAAGTTTTCATTCCACGGCACCAAAACTATGTCAAGAAAATCACGTTTCCGCAAATCCTATCTTCAAAAAAAAAAAAAAAAAAANNAAAAAAAAAAAAAGATAATTTTTTTTTTTTGCCTGTGATATAATAGCACGTATGGCTGCCTTTCATTACTGTGCTCTAATTTCATTTCGATTGCAATTCTAATTACACCCATCTTATCTATGCTTCCAAAACAAATACATTTTTTTTCATTAATTTCATTTTCTAAGAGAAATTTAATCTACTTTGTTAATTACCTGATGAATATTAACGTTATTTGTTAGTCATCTATAATTGTTAAACATAAATTCGAATCGCTGTCTTTTCATAACAATTAAAAGAGCAATTACGATTATTTAAATGAAATAAAACGATAGTTTTTCAATTGAAGAAAGGAATATCTGAAGGTTCGTTAAGACATCTTAGTAAGTGGACGCGTACATAATATAAAGATGATGCCTTGCTATTATTTCTCATGCATTCAATTTATTAATACCTAAATTTAACTGTTAACGTAGCAGCATTTGCAATATTGACGTTTTAAATTGCTTCTAATGTTATTAGTCTCTTTCTTTTTTTTTAGAACTTGGAACCTATTTTTCAACTCCAAAGTACTGGAAGAGTTTAACACTTGAAATCTTCATACACAGTGATCTCTGAAATTTAATAAATTAATGTTTTATAGTTAAATAAGAGTAAAACACATTCTTGCCGTTAGAAATCACAATTTTTTTAGGTCACCAAAAACTTTCATCTACTAAATTCTTCCAATTAAAAATTCTTGATCGATTTCTACTGTTTTGAAGTGCATATATTTCTGTTCTTTTCAGCTGTTTCAAAGGTTTTTGGCTTAACTTTTATACATTACTCATTTTTTTAGTTGAAAAATAAACAACATTTATAGAAGTGGTAAAAAGTTTTCTTATATATATTACTGTACTTTATATATTACTGTTTTCAATAAACGGCTTCTATAACAGACTATTCAAAAATCGTTACAGTCGTTGTTTTTTCGATTTACAAAAAATATATTCTATTTGCCATTCAAAAGTTGCAAATAAAAGTTATTAGCTCAACATAGGGTGGTTCGAAATATTTGTCATTCAAATTTTAATAAATTTATGAAATATAACAAATTTTGAGGAATTCAAACATCAAAGAAAAAAAAAGTAGAGTTTAAAAGAGGCACATGTTAAAAAATATTTTTTTTTACAATTTCAAATTAGGAGAATAAGTTTCAATCACTATCTCTTTCCAACTCTTCTTTTTTAATAAGTAGATTTTGATTTATAGTTCGGTCATATAATTACTTTCAGTTCGTCCTACTCGACAATTATATTGATCGATCTCGAAGTCAAATTTCACTCCTACTTTCTTCGATTGAGTTTATTGCCTTAAAGTAAAAAAGAAATATAATGATTCATTAATAGGAATTTTATGCTAAAATCGAAACCTGCGCAAATTCTAGGAAAAAATTTAGAAAGTATATCAATCATTAAGTTTACCATCGTATAGAGTGATTTTATATTTGATTTCCTATCAGGTGAAGTTCTAACCCACAGTGAAATATATTAGATAGTGATAACGATATCTGAATATTTATATCGCGATATCTTCCGAATTTAACTACGGTATAGTATTTGTACAATGTACAGCGCAGGAATTCGGAAAGGTCTTTTGCAAGCTCTAATTTTCTAAATAAGAATTTATATATATATATATATATACATATATATATACATATATATATATATATATACATATATATATATATCATAAAAATTACTCTTCCATACTATAAATAATTATATTCAAATAGAGATTTCATTATGTTGCAGAAGTACAAGTAAAGTACTGGTTCACTTTCATAAGAAACTACAAATCTCTGAAATACTGTATATTTTCATATCCGAAGACCTTCGACGCATTTGCGCATGCGTCATATCTGCTTTGATTTTATCGAAATAGACGTGAGATAAGTGAAAAAGTTACATACGCGTCATACTTTAAAAAGTGCGTACCTCAGCGTATCACCCGTTCTGGTAATCAAATCGTTCCAAGTGGTAGTT
>NC_092210.1:81181671-81196812 GCF_043381705.1 Parasteatoda tepidariorum
TATATATATATATATATATATATATATACATTGTTTGATGACAAGTACTATATCTTTGCAAGCAAATGAAGTGTTAATCCGAATTGTTTTGGGATTGACTTTTAATAATTGCCATAAACATTGTTTGCCATTGCTAATATAGTTGTTATATTTCATATACTGCAGTTTGAAATTTTTTTAAAAAAGTATGTTGAGCTGCACTATTAGTATTTTCTTTATATTAATTTTATTACATAATTATTAAAAATGTATATTAATTATGTGAAATAGATATAAGACTGAAATGTATCATTTCTTTGTTTTGTTATGTGTTAATGAAAAGCTAAAAACGCTAAAGCGATATTGTTTTAACGAAGTTTTAATGTTTGCTCTGTTCACATCTGGGAATGTGAAAAGTAGTACAAATTAATATTCAATCGAAGAAAAAATAAATAAAAAAAACTTTATCAATATTCAACTAATTACAGTAAAAAATGTAGCAAACATCAAAATAGGTTTATTTGGAGGTTGAAAGTTTTTCTAATCTCTTTCATTCTTAAAAAATTTCATGTTGTTTAAAACTTATTTCTTAAAATTTCGAATCCTGTTTGCTTTTTCATCTGTTAAATATTAATCTGTTAAACCCAATGTGTTCGATGAGAACTTTAAAATACATATTAAGGGTGGCCTTTACAGACCACCGGGTACGATACAAAACACTTTCCCGTTCTCGAGAAGTAGAAAACTCAAATCTTGCTTATCCGGTTGTAAAATTAAAAAAGATTAAAGACGAATAACTCCTCACATATTAATAAATAAACAGAATAACTTCAATATGAAACAAAAAGCATTTTCAAATTAAATAAATTTCGAACAAACGGTTATTCTTAAACATAATGTAACCAATAAATATTTGACTAATTTGCTTCATCGGGATATAGCTTTTTCAACACAATTAAGCTAATTCAGACTAAGATAACAAGAATAAAAGAGTTGATAAAATATATTGCCAGATGTTGATAAAATCAGAAAGAACATCTTTGATATTGTTTTCCAGCGTATGTGTCACCACGTAGAATAAGTTTCGCTAACTTTTGACCCGAAGGCGTAGTTTGATAAAGGAACGACGCGATCCATTGTTTCGAATTTCAATAGAAACTGCTTACATTTACTTATGTCCTTTAATAGTGCTAATTTCATAACATCGATTGTAAATTATTTTAATAAAAACTACGGGAAATGTAATTTTTGCATAAAAGATTTTTCTTCGTGGCTTTTTTCACCAAAGAAAATACAAAAAAAACTAGTTTGATTGCCTTGAACAACAAATAACGCTTTAATTTTAAACTACATTTACTATCAAAGAAAAGAAACTTTCTGGAGTTTAAAATAATAGCATACGTATTTTTAAAAAATTACAAAACTTCCTAAAATGTTGGAATTTAGCGATATTTTCTTACTCACAGGAAAATCATTAAAATAAATAAATGATTATCAACCTTTGCATTCTTATAAACCCCTGCCAATGCAGCATAAAGTTTTTGGAATAATAAAAAACACGCTTTTCATTTTCCATAGCTGTAGCTTATTGACATTTGGCGCGATTTTCATAGTTATCCTAGATGGTTAAATATGAACAAAACAGATATGAGTAACTGTTACAAGCAATAGCACATTAATTGCTAAAAAGTGTTAGGCCATGAATGAAGAATGAAAATTTTATTAGAAGGAAAGGACTTAGGAGGAATGAAATGAAAGACTTATAAGGAATGAAAATTTTATGAAAACTCATAGTAATTATGAGTCGTAGAAATATTTTTTCCCCATATCATTTCATAAAAGAAGATTTATAAAATCATAATATTACAGACTTAAATTATGCTAGCAGACCGACTTTACAAAATCGAAAAATAATCATGAGTAGAAGCAAGTTTTACCTTGATTTTTTTACTCACGTGAATTGTATAGAAAATTATATATTAACGTATTTAAAGAAATAGCTGTTACCAATTAAAATGAAGATACGTCACAAAACATAAAAAAACGCACTTGTAGAAATTTATCCTCGGCTAAGTTTCATAAATTTCAAATACTACTGATTAATATCTGAACTAATAAGCATAAAATGATAAAAATTAACATTTCAATAACTTTTTACTCGGTCATATTTCGGACTTTGTTTCGACAGGTACAAAAGATACCTGTGATAAAATACTGAATTTTAATTAAATGTATCAGGGAGAAAGTGTTGTTTTACAGAAAAAGATAAACAAATTTTAAAAAAAAAAAGATTCTGTTGCAGTAATAAGAATTTTACTCAATGAGTACCATTAACAAAAATTCGATTCGAACACCCAATGCAATCAATTTTTTTTCTACATAATTTGACATAACACTTTTAATTGCAAAATGCATACTTTAATACATTCAGTTTCTCCATGCATGCCTATTTTAATGTAATTTTTCCTTTTTAAACACATACCGTAACATAAGGCAGTGAATTTTTCAGCGCAGACATGATGTATTTTATTTACCAATTCATACAAATTTTAATATAATTCATGCATACAATAACGCAATGTAATTAATTTCTCAATGTTTGAATCCAATACTGCAAAAAATTATCTTACCAATTATTTTGTTTTCCTTATAAATATTCAATCAAATGGACCTTACCTATAAAAATAGAAATAGAAAATGTTAGAACGTTTTCAAAGCATACTGCATTTAAAGCAAAATAGTTATAACAAAATTTTACGGACAGATATTTAAAATAAAATGAACAAACTTAATTTTATAACTACACTATACATTCAAAATACAAATCAAAATGAATAAAATTACCTTCCTCAAAATTTTAGAATAAAAGTAACACTAGAAACTGAAATGTAGAACTATATAGTTTTGTTTAAAGACATACTTTTAAAAGAAATAACAAAAACGAAGAAATAATAACAACAAATAAATCATTTTGTTAGTTAAATCCCAAATTTCTTTTCGTAGGGAAATATAAAATTGAGGATCAATACAATAAAGCCTAGTTTACTAACTACAGAGACTGGATCGAATGTTCAAGGGGAAACTTTTTAAGGGCCGGGATAGCCTGGTCGGTAGGGCGCTGGGCCCATGTCCGAGAGTTCGTGGGTTCGCACCCCGCCGACCAAAGATTCCCCGTGTAGTAAAGTGACTGATGCACGTTAAATCTGTCGAGTCGCAAAAGTTCTCCATGTTCCCACAACAAATCAATACCTCTGGGGGTACTGGATTGGAGATCTATCGTTCTCCGATTCTGGTCAACATTACGATCTGTGGATGAATGAATCGATGTATGAATGGGTCCGCCCTATAAACGGGTGTGACAGAAGTCGAATTCTTGGCCATAGATGGCGCCACTGAGAAACAGGAAATGCACACTCTGCCTTAAATTTGCTCGGTTTCACCAAGTAGGCTTGCGTGACATTAGAAACAGCAACAACAACTTTTTCTGTACAGTTTAATTGCTTTGGATTAGAAGTTAAAAGCATATATAATATAACATCCAGCTATGTATCTAGCCGTAAAAAATATCTTTAGAAACAGACAAATAAATTAAGCTTTTAAAAAAATTGTTTTTTCGAAATTTGCCATTTTGGCTGGGGTTTTTGGAATTTTATGAGCCGAACAGCTTCGGAGTAACTTTTCAATTCTATTAACCGTTTTAATCACGAACACTTTTCTTGAAATTGACATATTGTGCGCTTTTTATTATTGGAATAGAGGGCGCTAGTTACACAAACACGACAGTCTTAAAAATTTGCTAAAAAGTGTTAATCCATATGAAAGACACGTAGTTTACAGGCATTTTCTCCGGCGTTTAAAAGTGAACCCTTTTTTGAGAGAAAGAGGGCAATAGAAACATTTATAATTTTATTAGTTGGTCACTTGAAGATCAAATTGGTGATAACGAATTTCGGCTTTTACCTGGCACATATTATGTTAAATAACTCTTAGTTTGGGTTAGGTCAAGTTCTAAGCAAATCCAATCAAACTCTGGAACATTCAGGTTTTCGCCAGTATATCAGACGTCATAATACTACTCACATAGCACAAATGATACCAAAACATGACAAATGTGTTACTTTTTGAAACGTTTGATTAGTTTCAGAAGATTCTTTTATTGAATGCACCTAAAACTTTCGAGATTCGTCCTACTTTTTGCAGCTTCCATCAAAACCTTACCGACTACGTTTTTGAAACGTAAAAAATGAATCCTTAAAATACACTATACCACAAAAACATTTTTGTAACCTACGTAACTTGTAAAATGTTAGCAACGTTCGAAATTTATGCCTTGTTTGGGGGAGATTAAAAAATATACCTGGTACATAAATCTTATTAAGTATCAATAATAAATAACTTAAAACACTTTATTTAATTATCTTATTAGTAGTTACGGTATTAACCTATAACACAGCGATTATTTAAGCACAATTGTTACATGACATATTATAACAAGGCACAGCTTTTTCGGGAATATGAGACATTTTCAATGTTTAACTCCGTTTAACCTAAATACAACTTGGGAACGCATATGGTGTACCAAAAAAGATTAAAATCATTTCTAATATAGATTTGCAAGAAGTGTGAGAGAATTATAAGCAGAGAAAAAATTATCGTTAACATATCAAAAATGAAAATAATTTTATAGATTGATGTCTATGTATACATGATTTCACACTATAATAAGTCATGAATTATATCCCCTTCCAAATTTAAATGCACTCTGAATATACATCAAAACCAGTACAAAGGATTGTTTAAATTTTGATTTCCTATGTTTTAGATGCGTTTTTCCCCCCTTTGAGTGACTCAATTTTTTGCAAACCTCATGATATTTGAGATTGTAATGAAATTTCATTGCACGTTCTGATGATAATCGAAAATTCGATTTGATTTAAATTTCTCTCTTTTCATACTTCACGAAATTCATTTCAAACCTCTAATAAATGTTTCTTGGAATGATCGAAATTAAATTAAGTTAAAACATCTGGTAAAATTACAGATTTTACTTCTTTTCTTGCGGCTAAATAATTTGCTTGTTATTCCGTCGTTGACTATTATTGTTCTTGATATAAATTGGATGAATATTTTCAAAAGTTGCATAGAATATTTCACCACAATGCTTATATCCAACGAATATTGCACCACAATGCACGTATCCAACTGGTATTTAATATTTTTTTAAAACTTCAAAAGAAAAAAATCCATGTTACGAATAAATGAAATCCTTTCATGATTGGGCTTTACGTTAAGCAAGTTCCAATGATATTTTTTTTTTAAAAGTTAGACTTAGTTTGTGACCCCGTTTAATCATTCTACCTAGCTAACATAGTACCGGTAATGTTTGGAGGGACATAACATAACCAATTTAGATTACTGTGCCATTATACTTTGTATTCAATTAATTTATCGCGAATTTAGAGCAAAATGTAAAGATAAATAAAAATCATACGTAATTTGAAACACAATTCTTTTGTTTACTTAAATTTATGATATGAAGTTGTTCTAAAATAACCTCGGTATCCAAAATTATATTCAATTTTACTCTATTTAATTCGGCAAATTAAATGGAATTTGGTTAAATGGAATTTTGATTCTATTATTTCCTTTAAATCGTCAAAGAATGCTACAGGATTGTGTCAGAAAATGTTTGGGAACAATATATGTGACAAATTCTTTGAATTAAAATTTTTATCTTGTGTGAGATTAAAATTTTCCTTTTTGAATGTAATTGAAATAAATTAATAAAGACGTGCTATTAAAAGTATATATGCTTGATTTTATTCAACAAAAAAAAAATGTCTGCAAATCTTTTTTAACGAAAAAAAAAATAATCTGTAAAGGGCAGTATAAAATTAATCTCGTATTTTATGAATAGATTCCTAAAAATTCGGAAGATGAATATTTAGAACTTTTCAAACTGCATTTGTCATTTTTCAGCGTGTATATTTGATAATTTTTAAAGCTTGATGCTTGAAATTTTCAATATGTATGTGTGGCATATGCGTATAGATATCCAGGTTATCTTAATTCTCGTCTTTTGCATGGGATAAAAAAAGTAAATTATACGTAATCGGTATTTATCAACACTATGAAATCCCGTACAAAACGGAAAGACTTAAACCGACATATTAAGCTAAAATAATTCCCATTTTTTTAAAAATTCATTATTATTTATCTCTTTTATGGTTATTATACATTATTATACTATACAAACCACCTTTTTAAAAGCTCATCCTATCAAAATAAAGATTCAGTATCATTTAGCATAGTGCTGTTGCTGTAGACCAACTAATAATTGTCAAAATTTACTAAAATTTACGCAATTTCCTCGGTATTTATCCCTTTCAGAGGACAGTGAGAAACCCATTACTAGAGTGTCTATAGTAGGCACTTTCGTACCGATTGAAATAGCATCAATTACCATAATAGCAGTGCCCATTGCCTTCAACAATGGTAGGGCAAATTTTTGCGGCTCTTAAAAACGAACGAATCTTTTCTCCAATAATTTTGATCGGTTAATACCTAACTTTATTATTGTTTATAATTTAAAATTATTAAATTAATTGAAATTATAGAAACACGTTTTAAAAGCGCAATTGTGTATAATATAAAAAAAAACACAACTACTTCCACTTAGTAGGAATAACATTTACCATGACGCAATGCTAAATTCTATGCCACTATCCACATAAATCAATTATTAATCAAAAATCGAATATCAATTACTTTTCTTTATAATGCAATAAAATCTGGCGAGCAGCTAGTTACACGATCAAACACTTCGTTTGTTTATTTGTGGCTTGAAGTTAGGCTCGCAGAAAATGCCGTTCATGGGTTAAATTTAGTAGGAATAACACAACCTGTGACGTAGGCTATAGTATACCCAATTGCAAGCAAAATAAACACGTTTTAAGAGCGTTATTATAATCTTTCGATGTCTTAGCCCTCACATGCTGTTCACGTTGATCATTGATCTTGCCAGAAATAACGTATAAAACATAAATAAATATTAAAGCTAATGAAAAAACTAATTTTTTGACTAAACAGAGTTGCAAGCTGGCAAACGGGATCTTTTAAATATTTGAAATATTTTAACAATACCTAATGCTAAACCAATGAGAAAATTCCATCTTCCCTGAATGATCTAATTGAAAATTGAGACCGACTTTTAGGATCGAAGGTTAATACAAAAGGTTCTGAAGTTATACGAGACGCATATAAATAAACTCATTTTTTTTATTATAGGCAATCTAAAGTTTAATAATTCAAAAATAACCATATTCATTTTAAATGGGAAAAAAAAAGAATAAGATTCATAGAGTCTTTTATTTCTCATGCTTGATGACTCATGGTCGTATAAGTGACGTAGTTTGCGCAACTAACCGTGAATTAAACGGAGTGTGCCACAAATACAAACCGATTACCGCTCTATTAAGGTCATTCTGATTGCTTCAATGACATCAACCAAATCGAAAAGCATTTCTTGTAAATATCCAAATGGGGAAGAATGAGAAAGAAAAAAAATTAAGGGTGTGGGAAACATATAAAAAAAATAGTAACGAAACTGTAATTTTAAGTTGTAGGATTCATTAGTTTCGCTAGTCTGGAAAAAAGATTTAAAAAACAGCGACAATGGTTACTCCTCATTCTTTTTACCATAAAAAAAAGTATATTGTTTCAGATTTCCCGAAGAGAAACAACACTTTTACAAAGTTATTTTTATTGTATGACAATGAAGTCTGATAATCCTCCAAACATAATGCAACACATGCCGATTGTCACTTAGCAGGTATATTTTACACAATAGGAAACAGAGCCGCTGAATATTACCAATACAAGATTGTGTTTACTATGTTTTATGTAGTACATGTACATTGGTATTCACACATCATCGCCTCAACCAAAACACCAAAAAAACTAACAAGAAAAGAAGAAAACAAGGGTTTTGATCTCCTTTGTTCCTGCTCTAAAGTTTATTGTTTCACAAAAAGAAAAGCCTTATCATCCTAATCTGATTACTTAATAGTTAAAAAAGAACAATTTCACTTCCAAAGACATTAATCTTCTAATCTCTTGGTGTTGAAATTGCTAACAGAAACATGAGCAACTTATAAAAAACAGTGAACAAAAACACTTTGCATTGTAAAAGAATAATTCGTCGACATTATTTGTTTGATTTGTTTTCATAAAATTAAAAAAAAATATTTTAGGCAAGACTTTTAGAAATTCAAAATATAGTTTAGTCATACATGAATATTTCACTTTAATCTAAATTAACAGATATATCTATTTCGACTCTTAACCCTTTATAATGACGTGGGAAGTATATTTTCCACCAAATTTATTTATTTTTAAATATCGAAGGGAAATTATTTTACCATCTTTGATTTGTTCTTATGATAAATTTGGAAAACCTAAAAAAAAATACCAATTGTTTACATAAAGGTGGGTAATAGTAAAGGCCAGCATGAGGTGAAGACGACAATCCAACACTGGCGAACTATTTTCTTTAGCGCGTTATGCACAGAAATAAAACTCAATTTTGACGATTCAGCACTCCTTGAGCTGTATTTGTTTTTTTTTTTTTTTTTTTTTTTTTTTTTTTTTTTTTTTTTTTTTTTTTTTTTTTTTNTTTTTTTTTTGTTTTTTTTTATTTTTTTAAATCCTTTCGACACGAAATCAAGTGATTTGTGACGAAACGCGAAATCTCAAACATATGACGAAAATGTTTCCTCAACTCGAAACCTCATCGTAGTGCATTAGATTATTTACTAGAATGAGAAAATTAGGATGAAGACTAGCTGTATGGTCGGACGGGTTGTGTGATGGTCAAGGTGTTGGCCTTGTGCCAGGAAGATCTCGGGTTCGAATATAGCTTTAGTCATGAGTGTAACTTATCTCTCTACTCTATCTGCCCTGGTGTTGTTTGGGTGATTTTGATTCATCTACGAGGGTTGTCCATAAAATAAGGTTCCCAAGGAGCTGCGGACGCTAGGAACGCTGTTAAGCGGGATTTGTTGAGACTGGCGTGTAATTTGGCTCCCATTCCCCCAGTTCCCGCCCCGGCGAGGTATCTACAACGTTAATTCTTGTCTTGGTAGCCGTGAAAGATGGAGCTTTCATTTGTTTCTCACGCCAGGTGCGAATTACGCTCTGTGATTTGTTTTTGAGTGCAAAAAACGTTCCTCTGGTGGACATTCATTCCCATCTCTGTGAGGCGTACGGGGAAGAGTGTATGAGTGTGCAACATGTGCGCAAATGGTGCAGAGAATTCAAAGACGGACTTACAGACGTCCATGACGAACAACGTTCTGGCCGGCCATCGTTTTCGGGCGAAGCGATTGCGAAAGTGGAAGAAGCAATGCTGAAAGATCGAAGGGTGACGGTTCGGAACCTCAGCGAGATGATCCCTGCTGTTGTCAGTAAGTCCTGCATTCACAACATTTTGAGAGACCGCTTAGGATATGCCAAGGTTTGGGCAAGGTGCAAGGTGGGTCTCGAAAATGCTGACGGATGACTATGACAACAAACGGCAACGTGTGGAAGCCGCCTGCGAATTTCTTCATGCCTACGAAAGCGATGGCAAGGAATTTTTGGACTCTGTTGTCAATACATGACACCGGAAACAAAAGAACAATCCCGTTAGTGGAAGCATCCAGGCTCGCCAAAGCCGAAGAAGTTTAAGCAAATTCTTTCTGTTTTAAGCTATCTTCGCGGATCGGCGGCAGAGTTCTACGACTCAGGCATAAAGAAGATGGTACACCGCATGTAAAAATGCATTGATCTAAACGGCGATTATGCCGAAAAAAAGAGGGAAGTCTAAGCTTTCCAAACATGTATTATTCAATGCCAATAAACATGTTTTTCATTGTGAAAATTCGTTGGGAACCTTATTTTATGGACAACCCTCGTATATGGTGCCCAAGTGATTATTAGAAAAATTAAATACCTTAGACACTGTGAGTTGAGTTTTTTTTTTTAAATAATAGAATGGCGAAATATTTCTTTGCTTTTGACGAAATTCGTTTCTTCAAAAAAGTGACGATACTTATTTCATCACTTTGACGAAATGTTCGCTCGGAGCGTACACAAGGAAAAGGCTTCATCAAAAACAAAGAAAGTTTCGCGAAATTTGAACATCGATTGTTTAGTAAGTGAGTTCGTTCATTTGATCATTTCTAATTGAGTTCATTTGTAGTTATAAAAACAGTTTATAAATTCTGTTCCTTATGAGCACAACGGTGACTATGAAATTCTGGATGTTAGCAGCTTGAAACTAACCCAGCATCAAATCGATTGTTACCATCTTATGTGGGAAGAAAAGGTAGCCAGTGGGCAGTGTTTAGGCCGTTGGCCAAATTGTAGAACTTTCACATTCAATACCGGTTATAAGAGCTGTGATCGGAATGCTTTATTTTTTTATACTAAACACTATAATTCTTATGACCGATAAATTACGTTCAATAAACTAGGAAGATGCAAAACAAAATATCATCCCTCACAGGTTTCTCGGAAAAAGAAACATAATATCTACGTTAAAAAGCAATCTTTCTTAAGAAGAAAAACAAAATTTTTTTCAGAATCTTAACAAATTTTCTCATGAGAAACAAGTGCGAATGTATTAAATAATATTCCATAAAAACTATAAAAAAAGAACATAAAAATATTCATATTGTTTTGTTAACTATCAAAAAGTTTCAGGATAATCACCAAAGAATAAAACGAATAACGAGAATTCTTCCGAGATGACTGTAATTTACGCTTTGGATCGTTGAACATTTCATAATGATCATGCAAACTAGGAAATAACTCATCTTTCCTTGAGAATCACTTTCCAAAGGATTATTTCAAATCTTTAAAAAATGCTTCATACCAGCATTGTACAGATTTTCCTTGTACATGACGAAAAAAAATTGTTCAGTCTATATTACACAAAACATTAAGGCGTCATAAAATAGATGAACTTTCTTTTATCAGAAATGAAATTTTATGAGCAGAAAATCATACCTTTTTACAACATTTCACAGAATGTGCTAGAATATAGGGCTTATAACTGTTTTGAATATTGTCCAAAACACTGAAATATATATATTTGTGCCTATAGAGGAATGCTATTTCAGAACGCTAGCTCAAAAGGTTCTGGAGTTATTCACACAGACAAACACCCAGACTCTTACTTTCATTATTTTAGATAGAGAAATTTTTGTAAAATGTCAGTTTTATCAACAATTTAAATATCTGTTTAACATGTAAACTCAATTTTGAAGTTTTTCAGAGGCAAATCATATCAAGACGTAATATAATTGTTCTCCATTATAAATATTTCATGACAATAAGAATTCGTAAATAAAAAGTTTCAAATACACACATTGCAAGTCTATATAATTGCACGCGCATATTGGATGCAATTTAACATTTAATTCTTAAATTTAGATAAAAAGGAAACTGTCAAAATTTACTGAAGAACGCTCCTCGGTAGATATTAGCAGCTCTATTTGCAGCTCTCTATACAATAAGGAACTACATCAATAATATGCGTGCTTTTATGTTCTATTTTTAAATTACGCATTGTTACTAAAAAAATTTAACATTCCTGCTTAATTTATCCTGCTAATGTTAATTAATAAATTACTTCTTGCTATTTAAAAAGAAAAAATTTAATATGATTGTTTTCGTAATATGTCACTTCAAAAACAACGTATGCATGCTTTTATGTTTCATTTTCAAACAACATATAAACGATATAATATGTATGGTAGAGCTTTGAGTAAATTGAATAAAACTTTATACTATCGTGACTATCACTAGATAATATCTTTAGAGAGAACATCCTTACATCCATGCGCGATTCACTTTCATGAAATTTTCAAAAGGCTTAAAACATCTCGATATGTTTTTGCAATATCTCTCTGTCCAAAGTTATTTTAAATACATTATAAACATGAAGTATAAAAATAAATGGTGTTTTTGCCTATCGTGCAAACATTAACTTTACTAAGAGAGGCATCTCACTGTGAATGTCTTTTTAAGATATTCATAGTCATGTCACCCCTTTAGAAATTTACTTTATATTCAGGGGTCTGTCTAGGCCAAATTTACTACCGTTTACCGGTATCTTCACAAATTCAACTTTAGGAAAAAGGGCAGTTTCACAAAATACTTTTTCTTGAAATTTCATTTTTTATGCCATAAGAAACGATAAATTCCTATTTTTAGCAAATTTTGTGTTGATTTTTTAACGTAAATTTTAATTTTTACCGTATTTTGTGTTGATTTTTTAACATAAATTTTAATTTTCGCAAATTATGTGTAAATTTTCACAAAATAGGTACCTCTCAGAAAAACCTAGACAGACCCTTGAGAGTGATTACACAGCCCCGAGTGTTGTCGGGAATCGTATTCAAGTTTAATTCTCGCATCACACTCGGTATCAACTGTTCGATTTGAATACATAAATCCATTTGGCAAAATATACAACACTTCTGGTTATTTTGTCATTAATTTCTACTCTTAATTCAACAAACCTATTATTTTGAGTTTTTAAAGTCGTTAACATTTGGCACAATATAGTCTCTTCGATTTAAAACCATGATACAAATTTTAAATCCTATCCAGCCCTTACATAATTTCTTTAATGAACAAGAAATTAGGGAATTACTTTTAATTTGTTTTAATTGGATAAACTTATTACTATTTCAAAGGCGTAAAAAATTGCTAATACTTATAAAGGAGACAAAATTTAAAGCGTTAACCGTAGCGTAAAAAAATTTTTAAATGTTGCATGACGGTGTGTTAGGAAACCTTTTTTACTAGGAAAATTCAATGGTTTACGCCTTGTCTACGTCACACTCTTGCACATTTATCACCTATTGAAACTGTCTACTATATAGTTATATCTTCAAGGCCAAACTCTACATAAAAGTTTGCAATTATAAAGAAAGCTTAGAAGGAAAATCAAAATATAAAGAATGAGAATTCAAAGGTACAGTCTTTTTTTAAATAAATTGTCATAAATCATAAAACAGCTTCCTTTTTCCTAAGCGGTGATGCATTGTATTTTAATTACTACTTAAAACGCCTTCCTGATTTTTTTTTTAATTGCATACACCAAAAAGATGACGACTTTTCTTAATTACAGCTAGTTCTCGATCATCCGAGGCGAATTGCCCACTATTTGAAATAACGCTTTTTAACGAATAATATACTATTTTGATACTGTTGTTACTTTCTAACAATTGTTAATGTAACTCTTATAATAGTATGTCTGTAGGGCTAAGTTTCGCACTCTATGCTAGGATGAAAACGGCCCGAAATGTCAACACCAGGATAAGCTACTGTTTCGTGAAAATTAAAAGTATTTGCGATCGAATTTTTGTATATTTGAAAAGTTACTACAAATGCTGTCGCAATTTGTAAATTAAAATCCATATTAATAAAAATGAAAAAAAAAAATATGCAAGAAAATTTTAGCATCTATTTTGAAAAGAGGGGAGGAGTGGGGGAAGGAGGGGAGGGCCCAAAAACGGCTATGCCTAAGGCCTACGAAAGGTATAATCCGGCTCTGATCGCATTGCTTCAACTTCAAATGTAAGGCAGTTAAACTATGGCTTTTTTTATTTTCCTTGGCGACAGAACTTCGAAAAACAGCGTTAATAATTTTCATTTAGGTGCAAAAATCTCGCCAAATTGACAATTTTTTTTTAAAGCTTTATAATTTTTTATATATAAAGTTATTTGTCTGTTCTAAAACCGATATAATTACTTTACAGGGAAGATACTACACATAGTTTAAAAATAGCAGCTTTACTTTGAGTTAAGGGCATTAAGATGAGTTTTTTATTTTTTATTTTTTATTTTACTTGGTGAAAACACATTAATTTGTTTGCGTGAAGTTCTATCCTGTGCTATTTTGTCAGTGCGAAATTTGGTCTCATAATATTTTGACCACACATTTATTATGAATGTCATCAAAGCGTATTTTCTTTATCATAGTGAGAAATCTCTGGTTTTAGAACTCATTCTTGAGTACAATTTTCAAAATTTACTTGTATTTTCTCGACATATTTAATCCAAACGATAATTTGTTTGTTTGAGATTCTAACATACGGTGTTCTGTTTACATGAAATTTGGTTTCATATTTTATAACTTTTACTATCAAGATGATAATGCCTTTTCCTTATTAGAGTGAGCAATCGATCGGCCAAGCCAGATTAAGCACTATTTAGGTTACAGGACGAATTCTTGCATGTGCAAAATGTTACGTTAAGTATAATTTTCAAACATTGTTTATATTTTGGTTATACGTTATTTCTCATGACAGTTTGTTTGCGTTAGAATCTAACCTACGATATTTTGACAGAGTAAAATTATGTCCTACGGTGTTTTGTCTATGTGAGATTCTGTCCCACGATATTTTGACTACATATCCATTCTTCGGATTATTCACGATTGTAAATTCCATGGAAAATCAGAAGTATACCTCCTATATTTAATTATTTTTTTTAAATTTTAAAAGAAAGCTCATGCATAATACTTTTTATTATATAGCTTAAATTTCATCGCTTTTTCTTATATTTAAGTTACAATCTGGTTCTTGTATGGTTGATATATAATTTAAAAAGAGACTACAAACCATTTCAAGAAAATGATTTAAAAATATGCAACTCGTCAAGTACAATAGAATTTTTAGTGACAATTTTTCTTCTTCTTCTGCGAACGATTTACTTATGCCTTGAAAATTATATGATAACAACTGTCCAATTGTCTATTCTTAAATCTCGCTATAAAAGATTAGGAATGGAATAAAATAAAAATGAATAAACTGTTCCTTAAAGAAAGAACTTTTCAATATAAATGATTTGTCGCGTGCGGCATTGAGCAAAATATTGTCCTTGACCAAATCTTATGAGCGCTATGGCTTCTTCATCCTCGAAAATACTACTTTTTATAACGGGAAAAGTTCGAAAATCCTCACTACAGAAGTTATAACCCATTGTTGGACAGCTATTAAACCGTTTGTGCTAAATTTTCACATTTGAAGTGGGTCAAGTGGGGTTTTTTTTCGTTAGGTGAATATCGAAGGGGAAAAAATTTATATTATATATTTATATATATATATA
>NC_092210.1:81196995-81236906 GCF_043381705.1 Parasteatoda tepidariorum
CTAATTAATATTTAATATATTTATAAACAATATATAAAACAATATATAAAAGTACGGAACTACATTATTAGAGATAGGGATCACTTTAAATGATATTAAATAATCAAGCTGTATTTTTTTGGAGTAATCAGAAAATTTATGAAAATAAGTATTCGGTCTGTGTATATAAATGCAAAATTCTTTTTTCAGAGTATATTCAGCCACATGATTGAATTTCTACAATATTTATTGGAAATTTTATTTCAAAATTATTTCCTTGTTTCCAGGTTTTAAATAATTACTATCTATTTTAAAATGTTTTGCATTACAAGATTAACACTCTATCCGCTAGTTAAAAATGTCGTGATTTCCATTCGAAATATAAAATAATACAACGCATTTAAAAAATTTAATGTTTCATAACTCTTGCAAAAAAAAAAAATTTTTTTCCCGCTAAAAATTGCAAAATAAGAAACCGAGACAACGTCTAATATTATCAAAGTAACTTAAGTCCTTGTACATTTGACCAATATTTTCAACACGAAATTAACCCTTAAAAACACTTTTCCAAATTATCTTCTAAGTACATGCAAGTGAAAAGCTCTCCAATAATTATCTCTACACCCAAGAGTGTGAATCAAGGCATTTAAAACCCCAATTAAATTACTTTAATGGCAGCAGCTGCAAATTCACCTCATGCCCCCTCAAGACTTCACCCCTCCCACCATAAATACTTTCACTTTTGATGGAGAAAACACATCTGAAGACCACAAAGAAAAAAGCCACCATAACTGGAAGGAAGAAAAAAATTACAGGTAAGATTGACAGAAATCTTGTTATGGCTATTTCGGTAATAGTTCCGCGTTTGTTGATGGTTCTTTTTAAGCACCTAATCTGACGCCATATTCAAGGTCGGATTGTCCATGCCGGATCAATAGGTAATCTGACATAAGAACTGCAGGTGCGCTCGGTGGATAATATGAAAAGAAAAAGCTTATGATGAAGGGGGGGAAGTAATAAGCGCTGCACGTGATGCGTGAAAAGCTTGCCAACACCCCTCTTTTACCCTCGTGTTCCGTCTACTATCAACTTCGTAACCTAATACATTGAGTGCCCCTTGGCTACTACTTATACAATCAAACGTAAACAGAATCTTAAAAAGCTTTGTCGTAGAGATAGAATTGGAACAATTGGAACATGCATTTCAAATAGATGTATTGCTAGAAAGAGTTGTTTTGTCTCACTCAAATATGATTAAATGAATGCTTGCCAGTTGGCTAATCTGAAGTAAATTGGAAGAGTGGATTCAAAGTTTATTTAATAAAGTATGTAATTTCTTGAATTGGTAAAATAAATGAAAATACCTCTGAAACAAAAATGAGACCTAACCCACATTCTCGAGTTACTTCTCGTTTTTATTGAAAACTAAAATTTATGCATTTTACACTTTTTGTTCTGATTCTATTACTATCCGTGACGTATTAACGTCCACGACCTTAATTTTTGCAATTTCGACTTCAAATTAGAAAACATTTATTGACAACGAAACAAACTTTTCTTGTAATTCTAAACCCAACTCAAAAGACGAGTTTTGAGAGTTCGTTTCCGATTATTTGTCGATGACAACTTCTTCGAAATTACCCAGGACCTCTATTGCAAGGAGTGGAAAACCGAGAAAATTCATCAATGGGAAAACTATTTTAACCCTCAATTTAACTAATATTGAGGATAGTTTTTTTTTTCTCCTGCAGTCTGATATTCGAGATTCAACAACTGAAAACTGTGTATTGTAACAGAGATTTGCAATGCATATAAAGTTACGGTGTGCACTGTTTGATGCGCAAATAAATAGAATACGGCTTCTTCAATGGTAGGCAATACAACTATTACCATACGGGTCAACCTCAGATACATCCATGACTGTGAACCAACTCTATGTGCTTACACTGGTTTTCTTATATTAAATATTTTAAATTTAGATACATAAGGAATATTGAAAGTTTATTATGATCAGAGAAACAAGTTTTTAAAAAAATCGATTGATTCGGGGCAATAATAAGGTAAATCCAATTTTTCAATTACAATTTTGTAGCTGCTTTGCTTTAGTACAAGAACTGAACCTGGTTTTCTAATCAGTCTTCTCAACTGTGTGGTAAATAATATTGTGGAATGTAAACGTTTACTTTTAATAGATTAAAACTTTAACTTTATTGACTTTTTAATTTTCATTTATAAATATTTCATTTAAATTTTCTCCAACATTTTGTGAATCAGGATTCAATAAACAATGGCGTTTCTCCTTAAAACTTTATGGAGTAAATAAAAATACAAAAAAAAATTTTTTATTGCTTTAAATGATAGAATCTGATATCATGTAATAAATAATAAATCCACTTAAACTTTTTTTTTAAAAAAAAAGAAAAGAAGAAAAAAACAGTAAAGTTGGATTTATTTTTTGAAAAATATTGTAGTTGTTCTTCTTCATTAACCACTTTTTTTTATTATCCATTATATTAAAGTGTATGAAGAAACAGAATGAATTTCATTAGAATATTTTCCGAATTATCGAAGTATTATCAGGAAAAAGAATATTTTTTTCCTAACATTATTTGATTGACCGCGTAACAAAATATTTATTTTAAAAGTGTTTGACCTTCAGAGCGAAAGAAAAGACTTATGCCTATTGTCATTGCTCGGCCATCGCTTCTCCATCTCATCTTTTGGATTGCATTGATGCCTCTGTGAGGCAACTGATGAGTGACGGAGAGACTGTCTATGACTTGCCGATGCGACATGATCTTCTGGACTTGGTCTAGGGCTCTAGACCAAGGGGATAAGCAACAACAAGCTACCAGCTTGGTCACCATTCGAAATTATCTTATACTTCATTCGTACTGTAATGGCAACAAAGCTGAATGCACAGTACAACTGTATTTAAGCATTTGAATTCTCCAACTACTCCTCCAATCTTAACATCTTAATTTGTTTCAAACAATATATTAACCAAATTTTGACACTGTATAGCCTTTGCCCGAGAGGAAGTGTTTTGAAATAAATTCTCAAGAGAGCTCTGCTATATTTCAGATACTATATGTATATATACATATACGAGAATCATTTTTTAAAAATAAGAACCGTTTTGTAATTGAGTAGAAACTTTATATATGAACGTAAATTGTATCAGAAACTAAAACATGAACATTTATTCACTTTTTAACATAGTCACCATTAACATTGAAACATTCCTAAAGTCGCTGCACCAGCTTTTAGAGCACATCGTCAAAGAGCTCTGCAACCAGACCGTTGAACCAATTGGTAACAGTTTCTTTCAAGCCCTTTCTACCAAAAAATTCCTTACGTTTTAATAACAGAAGAAAGTCTGAGATTGCTAATTCAGATTTGTAGGGTGGATGATCCAGTACTTGTCATTCATGACAACAGGCCTCCAGATCGTACTTCATCATGAACATTTGATCTTACTTTCATTAAAAAACCTACACCTTTTACGCCCATTTTCATCATTCATTACACCTTCACCGTAAGCTTTAACTAGCTACTGAAGAATTTCAGCAGGATGAACTTTTTTTTTTTGCATTTAAAACCCGAATAACTGAATGCACTTTACAATCGGCAGTACTGATTGACATCAGGGCTTGACATGGTGATAACGAAGCCGATACTAGCAGCGATATGAAACGAAATGATGACGTAGTGAGAGACTTGACAACAAGAGATGCTGACATTAAACTGACGTCACTTGACAGGATGTGCGGACACGATGCGCAATCAGTTCTTACTTTAAAGATGACCCTCGTGTATACATATACAGTAGAGTCCCGATAATCCGAGCCCCGGTTATCCGAGTTTCCGCTTTAACCGAGCTATCAAATATTTTAAGGTTTTTTTATTCTAGTTTATTTTTTATTTTCAAAAATACCGCCGAAAAATAAATCTGAATTTTATCTTCCAAACACTCGGGAAAACAAAATCTAACAACTTGATCCCATGAAATGATCGTTAATATCGTCAATAATGGAAATGAACCTAGCGAAGATGATGAAGACAGTGACGATGAAAATCAACGTATAAAATTCTCTCACACAGATGGACTAAAAGCTGTCGAAAATGTTACTGAATACATAGAACAACAAAAAGAGGCGACACCAGTCTTCCTGTTATCCCTAAAAAATGGCGAAACATTGCTGCAGAAAAGCACCAAAGTTATGTAAAACAAAAAACGATTAAGGACTTTTTTTAAGTAAAAACTCTTTAATTCTAGCAAAGTATACTTTTTAGGTTTTTTCAAGTAAGCTTTTTAATAATAATAGGAATTGTATGTGATATACTCGTATAAATTTTATATATCTTAAATATATTACATTTATACCAACTCTTTTTCTTTCTTTTTTTATACTCTTCATTTTAACCGAGTNAATTGAGTAAGAGAAACTTTATATATGAACGTAAATTGTATCAGAGACTAAAACATGAACATTTATTCACTTTTTAACTTAGTCACCATTAACATTGAAGCATTCCTAAAGTCGCTGCAGCAGCTTTTAGAGCTCATCGTCAAAGAGCTCTGACGCCATACCGTTGAGCCAATTAGTTACAGTTTCTTTCAAGCCCTTTCCACCAAAAATTTCCTTAAGTTTTAATAACAGAAGAAAGTCTGAGATTGCTAATTCAGAGTTGTAGGGTGGATGATCCAGTACTTGTAGGCCTCCAGATCGTACTTCATCATGAACATTTGTTCTTCCTTTCATTAAAAAACCTACACCTTTTACGCCCATTTCCATCATTCATTACACCTTCACCGTAATCTTTAGCTAGCTACTGAGGAATTTCAGCAGGATGAACTTTTTTTTTGCATTTAAAACCCGAATAACTGAATGCACTTCACAATCGGCAGTACTGATTGACATGGTGATAACACTAGCAGCGATGTGAAACGAAATGATGACGTAGTGAGAGACTTGACAACAAGAGATGCTGACATTAAACTGACGTCACTTGACAGGATGTGCGGACACGATGCGCAATCGGTTCTTACTTTAAAAATGACCCTCGTGTATACATATATATAGAAACAGTTCTATACTAACTCATTTTTACACATTTCTCAAGAAAAATTTTAATATTTAGTGAATTATTTTAAAACTTTAGGAGTGTTTAGCCCATGCGATTTATCATACATATCAATACAGTTTAAAGCTTTTAGTGGTTTGATTGACCGGCAATAAATTATGAACTAAAAATAATATTTTTGAACACTCTATGCAAAAAATAGCGATAAGCTTGTAACTTATGTCAATTGCGTTGGTTATCATGTGCAATAATTGCACAGAATTATTTCCTATACATACCTAAGATATTTTGGAGATATAGACAACGTAATTTAGCACACATGGTTGTGCTTGACGGGTAGGATTAATTATGTCTGACTCATTATCATGCTGAATCAATTGTCGGAACAGATTTAATTGGATACTTGTAAGCGCCGTCGATCTTGATTAGCTTCCACGATTTACCCACAATGTTTTTCGGTTGCCAGAATCCAATCGATACATATTAACAAAATTAATTAAGCATCATTGGCTCCAATGAGAGTAAGGCCATTTTCTACGCTTCTCCTAAGTAAATTAGTGCTATTTCTCAAATAATTTGACTTATCAGCACAAAACTTTAATTTTTTATACCAATTACCGTTGATTTTAAATTACTTAGTATTATAGAAGCACGTTTTAAAAGCGTAACTAGTATAAATAAAAGAAACACATAGCTTCAGTTACATTTATAGATACTAATTTCGTGACTTAATCCTCTTATACTACCGCATTCACGTTTGATCATCGTATTAATTTGACATAACGAATGAAAAATAATTTTACTTTTAGAGAACTTGCAATAAATTCATTTTTTGATTGAGAGCTATAAGCTAGGAAGCAACACTGTTGTTATCTTTGGAATATTTGAAAATAAAACGGAATCGTCTGCAAATCAATTTTTATCAATGATGAATTCCAAAACAAATTAGGAAATTCTATTCATTTTTCATTCATCCATTACCTCCTAAAACTGAAAGCCTCCACACGATTTCCTAAAAGTAGTCCGATCAGACCACAATGCAAGTAAACCAGTTTACACAAAACCCACTTGAAAGGAAATCGAGTAAGAATGAAAAAGTAGTAGTATCTATCTTAAACTGGTTTGTCATACTCTTTTGAAATACTCCTTTATTAACCACCACATTTTAATTCATCAAAAAAGTAAATATTAAAGATGAATTTCTCTCTGGTATTTTTATTATAGAAGCTAGTTTTAAGCGCAAAACAGCTTCACTTTTTAAATTGCCTGCGCAGTCTACTTCTAAAATCGCGTGGAAGCATACTTGAGTAGTAGGCGATGGCCCATCCAGGTTGGATGATTCGCAGCAGAAGTGCTAATATCGACAATGACCTTCCCTGTGTTTCGAACTATCAATGTGTCAAATTTCCTCCCTCTTGATCGGATGGATTAGAAGTATATAAAGACAAACAAAAATACAAATGAAAATATCTTCGAGTTTATTTTTAGACACTGTTTTAAAAAAGCAATATATATTTTCGTAATTTAATGATTTAAAAAAGGATCTTAGGTCCTTAAAACTCGATAGTTAAGAAAATTAATAGATCAAACAAATGACTAGTTAAGTTGAATTTCAGTGTTTGGGAAGCATGAAAATTGCCGAATAAATCAAGAGTGGAACTAAACTTTAAATTTCAAAACTATTTTTATCGAGGTATAGATACTTCATAAAACTTAATCTTAAAAATATAATTAAAATGTTCGATAGATATTTATAAATTTTCATTTTCACTAATGCAAAAAGGTATACAATTGAACAAATGCTAATAAAACAACAAGAACAATTCATAATTACCATAATAATATTGGTCCTATAAAAAAAAGAATGGCCAAACTTTTAAAACAAGCTATTTTAAGAGGCAAACTTTTATTACATATTCAATAAAACATGAAACATCACTCCAACTATAATCTGTTTTGATAAATTAAGAGAAAAGAATTGATGTTATTCAATTATTCTGCATTATAAATAGTAGAAGATGACGTATTAATTCCAACAATTATTCGAGGATGTTAAAAAGCAGATAAATAAAAATAAGTTAAACGAACCAATTGTATTTCATACCGAAAACACAATCTTTTTATCTTAATGGGGATAAAAAAAGGATGAGGAAATGGACACGGATCATAAGTCCGGCGAAGAAGGAAATTCATTAGAATAGTGTTCGAATTGCAGGCGGATCTAAATTTTTTTACTGGACTCACTTCAGAGCCAAATTTCGCAAGAAATTACGTCGCCTTAGTTCCCGCAACGTTAGTACGTTAGGCGTTATTTCTCTGAATGACAAATAAAACATTCTATTTTTATCAATGTAATGAATGATGTATTGTAGTTCATGGTCAAGTGAGAACGCTACTTTCATCATTAAAATAATAATAAAAAGGACAACAAAAGAATTGAGATTTCGATGCAATTTTTTAGTTGAAATGTTTGCCAACTACACTAAAAAAAATTTAGTTCAGCTATTTCAGTTTTGTTCGTAAAGTAAATCCAATTTTTTTTTTTTCTTTTTAAAATTTTTTTTTTTTTTACTTTAGTTAAATTTGACAACTAAGACAATCTTTTGCTCAATTAAAATGTTTATTAACTAAAATAGTTTTACCATTTTGTACCGTAATTTTTATTTTAATAATTGTTTACTTACAGTGATTAAATTTTCGGATAAAAATTCCGGTATATAATATTTTTGTTTTGTTTTGTTCCATAAGACTTTGAGATAAAGATAGATTTTACGGTAAAAAGTACTAGCACCCGGAGTGTCGGTACTCGGTTATTAACATTAAATGTCGGTTATGAACATTAATTTTATTTTATAACCGTCGTTGAACAACCGACCCAATTTAAGGCTTACGGCTATTAATGTTCAACTCCGTAGACTTGTAATTTTGAACCCAATCCAGAAGATAAGGGAACTTCTGGATCAAGTAGTAGGAGAAATTTGCCTGCGTGGAGGACTTTTTGATGGAACTGAGCCACATTTGCGTTACAGGGAGAGGAAAACTACGAAAACCTTCCACGGTTAGCCTGACGGCAAGGAGACTCTTACCCATGATCCATCTACTACCACTAAGGATGTTTTACGTCAGCACTGTGGTCGGTGCGAGTCGGGTGCGGAATTCGATTCCACCAGCTACTGCTGGGATCGAACCCGGGCCAACTCATTGGGAGGCGAGCTCTCTATCCCCTGAGCCACATTAACATTAATTAAAAATTATAACGATGAGTATTGAAACTTGCTTTTATCAACTGTGTTGTTGTTTGTTAATTGAAATTTCATTAAAACAAAATCTCGCAATACTTATTTTCTTAATGAAATATTTTTAGTATTAAATAAAAAATATTTAAAATAAAAAACGAAAAACATTTAATAAACAAAAAAATGCTTTTGATTTTAAATAAAAACTAAAAGAATTCGTGATATATAATGAAAGAGCATGTAAGGGGCTTAGATGCAAACACACAACAAAGTTGTTTTTTTCTTCTTCAAATAATGCTATTAATTATCTTTCTAAAGGTAAGAAAAACTATTAAACTATTAAGGCAAATCTCCCCTTAAAGTTCGTACGCGTAGAACAAACACGCTATATTCTTATTTTTTGAAAATTTCACGTAAACAGAAAATAAATTTACTCTGCTTTGTCGTTTCTGGCAAATATCAATGGAAACAGTTTTTATTTATTTGAATTAGGGATTTTTAAAAGACGCCCACAACACTCACGAAAATATGGTCAACTATAAATTGAAATCTGCCTTTTTGATGGATGGTTGCCAGTGTGTATATTATTCTTGTTGTATAACAACTAAAGAATAAAAATTATATTAAGAAATAAAGCTTGCTTATTTTGATATCCCCATGTTCTAACAACGTTTCCTCGGAATATAGGTTAAAAACAATGAGAAAAAAACTCGTTTCTGTTTGAGTATTTATTCAGCTTGTTCAGGGAACGAAATGATTCCATTTGGAGCAAGAATTATTCTTTGAAACTCGATTTCGAGAACATTTCATTACCTTAGATGTACACGAATTAAGGCACCTATATCGATAGTCTCATAATATACGAATTTCAGTTTCTAAGGTTTGACATTGTCCATCGCAAAACTAATGTGAAAATTTATGTGAAATACATAATAAAAATTATGATAATAAACTTTATCATACAAGAGTTTCAGGTCTTGTCCCCCTCAAGGGGAATACGGAAGATAAATCTGCATTAATGCAAGTAGAACACATGATTAATTTACTGTTGTTAAACAATTAATAAAATATCGTATTACTAAGTAAAAGTATTGAACAGACAAAAAAATCGCATTTCATAAAATATTACTAAAATAAAAACTTTTTAATTTAGTCAAATTAATATAAAATTTGTATTTGGAAGAATTAGTCGTTATTTATTAAAAGATAAAAATACTCCAAAACGTTTAAAACCTTAACAAGATAGTAAAATAAAACTAATTCACAAAATCTGTTCCTAGAACTTAATATTTTAGTTTTTGTAGCTTTATTAATGAGTAACTGATTTAATAATTCCGTAACAAATAAAACAATTTTGAATAAAATCGCTCGCTCAAAACCTTTTCTTAATAATTAGGTTTAGATTTTGCTTAATATTAAAAATTATAAAGAAAGAAAGTACTTTATTTATTAAAGAGGCATTACAACAAAAAATTATTACGTAGAGTGCTCCGAAATCGCCTTCAACTATATATCTTTAGAATCCTTGATAAAAATGCTGCATAAAAATTTACAAATTATGGATGGGAAAATATAATTGAAGTTCGATTTTTAAAAAAAACTAGCAAAAACGATATTGAAATTTGATTGATTGCTTTCAAAAAAAGTAGAATTAAAAACTTAAAACTTTTTTAATGTGAGAGAAAACAAGAGGGAGACGATTAGAAACATTTTTAAACTTTAACCAGCTATCAAAAAAGTTTTAATGTTTTTACACCCGCCTTCCTCGGTTATTTGTTAGATTTCGATAGCGCTTCTGTTTTCCTAATCTTTGATAATTCCTTTTCCGACTTCAATTTTGTCAAAGAACCCTGTAACCTGGAAACCCTGTAAAATTTTATACATTTTACAGTACGAAACTGTTAAGGAATTTAAAATTTATATTTGATTTTTATAATTCTTTTGATTTTAATATGCTTCAGTAAGAATTGCAGTGAGTCGCGAAAGTTAATACATTGTGATTACAAAATACTTACCATAAAAAATAGCATTTTGCGAAAGAAATATAGTAACTAAAAAAGTAAGTATATATTTCTATAGCAAAATACTAACTATAAAATTTTATATATTCCTACAGAAAAATCCTAATCATAAAGGTTTGTATAATCCTATAGGACAGTACAAACTATCAAAGTTAGTAGCAAAATAAATATAAAATGTTGTTTATTCTTATGGCAAAATATTAAGTTAAAATTATAAAAGTTAGTATATTCTCATAACAAAATACTAACTATAAAAGTTGGAATACTTTCGCAGCAAAACGCTAACTATGAAATGTTGTTTTTCCAAAGCATTTTTATTACTTATATATATAACAGGAGAATTTTATGTTCAAATATTACTTGCAATACCGTAATCAAGGGAGTTTGGAAATTATTTTATTGCAAAAAATGTAGAGTTTGTGCATGCTAAAGATTGGAAATGGGTTTTCTTTTGAACAACAGAAAATTTAAAGATACCCGTTTTTGTCGAATAACACATCTATTTATTTGACATTGCTTCTTTTTGCCTAAGAAAAGTTTTATTTAAGTGACTTATCTTTAACAAAACAAACATTTTAAAGCTGCCGTTCTTCAAAAATGTATATCTATCTTTAACCAGCAAAAATTAGACCTTAAAATAAATATTAAATGCTTCATTTGAAAACTTTGATCTCAAGCTCTGAAGTCTCAAGGTTTTTTATGTTTAAAAATTTTAATCTCCTGGCAATTTAATTTGGCTATCAAAATACAGGTTTTCTAAGGCTACATCGCACACTGATGGCTGTCAAATGCCCTTGTAGCCGTCTTTCACTCCAAAAACACTTATAATGCCATCCGTTGAGATCTCTAAATACAATAACGTAGCAAAATTGTATAATTTATTATGACAAAATATAAAATAAGATCTTTTTTCGTAAAAATTAAAAAAACTTTTAAAACGTCACTTATTACCTTCTATTAAATTCATCATTTGTTAGAACAACCATTAAGTTTTTTTAGCATATGCATGTCTCATATATAAGCGATAAAGTTTCTTAAAGTCTAAAAAAATTAATTTTGAACCATCCCATGAAGTTATGCTATCATAAATCCGTACATTTCATGTGTGAAATGATTTTTTTTGTACTCTAGAAGTCTGCAAAAGGAAACATAAATTTTAAATACGAGAATACTATTCAACTGTAAAACAATAAGTAGTAATTTTGGTGTGAACTCGGTCAGTTTTTCGAATAAAAGAGAGTTTTTTTTAAGAAGATAAGGCCCATTAGTTCATGTTTTTCTTAAGAACAATACGTTTATTGTTCATAATATTATGCTCTTACAAAATACCATTTATGTAATGATTTTTCATCTAGTTTTATGGGAAACGATTAAAATTTAAAACTTTTCCCAAAGAAAGTGATTGTTTTAATTACTTTATTGACATCGTATTCATAAATTTAAAAACAACTAAAAAAATCCTTCGTTTTGGTATTTTTTCTTTTTCAAAAATTGGTGAATAAAAATTGGATAGGATAACAATTGGATTGGAAATAAAACAAAGCAGTAAGCAAACAGAAATATTAAAATTATTAAAGATGCTGTGTCACAAAAAAATTTTACAAAAACTGCTGGTTATAACAATTTTTAGATTTTGAAGATATAATACTTGTATGTAGGTTAAAGGAATAAGATATCTGTTCGGTTATATAGTGGTTTGTTCAGAGCTACAATACAAAATGACAAAATATAATTTATTTCAGTTAATATAGTTCTGATTTAATGCCTTTTATTTATATAAATTATTGATTTCATATAAAAATTAAATTGAATTATCTCATAGCATTTATTTTATTCAACAAAATAATTACAATTACTAAAAAAAAATTGGTGCATTTAATATTGGAATTCCTAATATTTCAATATTTTATTTTAATATTTTATCGTTCGATTTGTGTTTTTTTTATATATATATAACCGTCGTTGAACAGCCAACCCAATTTTTATGGGTTTACGACTACTAATGTTCAACTCCGTAGCCTTGTAATTTTGAACCCAATCCAGAAGACATGGGAACTCCTGGATCGAGTATTGGGAGAAATTTGCCTTCGCTTAGGTCTTTTTGAGGAAGCTAACCTGCATTTGCGCTACATGGAGAGGAAGACCACGAGAACCACGAGACGGCAAGGGGCCTCTAACCCATGATCTGTCTACTACTGAAGATATTTAACGTCAGCACTGTGGTTAGCGCAAGCCGGATGAGGAATTCGTATCGACTGGGATTCGAAGCTGGTTCGTCGCACTGGATGGCGAACGCTCTATCCCCTGAACCATCGCGGCTCCGATTTGTGTTTTGTAAAAAAGTGTGTCTGTTATTGTATGTATGGATATATTTGCCATTGTTTTCATTAAAAATTGCAGCCAAGTTCCTTTCGTGCCATAGCTTTTGAGTGCTTCAAATTTACTTGGCGAACATTAAAACAAACTTATTCAAGCGAAAACTCATGCAAAATATGATTGCTCGATAAAAAAATCAATTGCTAAGTTGGCGGAAATTGAGTGACATTTACAGCGGAATGCTATTATAATCTTCTATATCTTTTCCATATAAGTTTTTCCATACCTAGAAAAAAATTGGCTAAGTTCGTGTATGAATTTGTCAGCTAGATCTTATCCTTAACCGCAAAATTCACTGGAATCAGCAAGCGCACCTGGAGAACTGAGCCTGACAATGAAAATTCGAATATTTTTTTCTTTAAATTCATTATAACGAATTGAGTAATTTTATAATTGCATTTCAAATAAAAAATTATGCATGAAAGTTATCTTAAAAAATATTCGAATCACCCTCATTCTGTAATTCTGTTTTTACTTTTTTAACAAATGCATATTGGGAAATTCTATCTATTCCATTAGAAGAACAATAGTAGAATATGGTGTGTGTTTTTTTTAAAAAAAGAAATGAAAATTCTTAGAACTTCAGTTTTAGATAATTTAATGAGTTAAATTCAAAGATTAATCTTTTGGAGAATGATAAATTATATTTTAATGCAGATTTACGAAACCTTTTCAGGATTAATCTTTAATGATTCATGAAAATGAATTTTCTCAAATGCTTTAAAAAACTATGATTCAAAGTGTACTATTACACATTACATTTAATTGCATTAAAATACTCTTCATAAATTACGCAAAAAATAATTCTTTTTCTTTTAAAAAAAAGCATTTATATTATCATATTGAAATAGCTTGGGAATTTTTTTCTTCTAATTTTTAAGTGAAATTCAGCGTTAAAATAATGATATTGTTTTTTAATGATCTACTGTAACTAAAATCTGAAAATATTGATGGAAACCAATCTATAATAATACCAAAGACATAAATTTAGAAATTTAAGGAGTTTGTTCAAAATAAAATTTGTAATTTAAATCTTCTATAAATGTTTTTTTTTAAAATTAGGAACGAGCACTTTTGTGTTAGACGAAAACTACTATCATAAAATATATTATCATCCATAAAGTCGAAATGATGTTCAGATCTGTTTTATAATAAATTCAGTAATCAAAAATTAATTGATAAGAAACAATGAAGTGATTGCTCTAGCAAATATTAGGGGAAAAAGTATTGTTGCATTTAAACTAGAATTTTTACTTTGTTTTGACGAGAAAAAAAGAAAAGAAAAGCTAATTGTGTTATAAATATTGAAAAAGTTAAATTAAGTTTTTTTTCTTTTGACAGCAGTAAAAATCGTTTAGGAATAAAATTTAATCTCATTCTGGATGGGATTCTCAAAATTTACCTTTAATATGAGTTTGTTCTTGTTGAATAAATGAGGAGGCTGCATCAGCAACCTTGGATTCAGCAAAGAGAAGGAATTCAAAGTGTGAAATTAAGCTTTTCTAATCAGTTACATAGTTAACATGAAAAATATAATCATAAATGACTGTATAATACAAATAATGAATAATCACAAGATATTCATTATTTGGACTGGATGTTTCATAAAAAGCTTTCTTTAATATACATTTAAATAATAATAGTCAAAAATTGGAAAAAAATGTATACATTTTAGAGATTGCAAATAAATATTTAAGCGAAGAGGAAACAAAAGCATTATTGCAATCTGAACAATCACAATCGAAGAAGGCAATGGTTTCGAGGCACCAAAACTAGTTTGATTGCCACAAGAAATTGAAAGACGATCATTTGAAACACCATTAAGTTTCAACCAAAAGTCGAACAGGTTTTGATGTGAATCTTCTTAATTGTGAATCTTTCTTAATTTCGAATTGTTAAGTTTCGATTTGGCACGCTTATATATCAATTTGCACACCTAAATGTCTTTACTTTTTTCCCCCTTTTTCGAACAATATTCTTAAATTATATAATAAGTTTCATCTCTATCCTGCATAACGCAATAGTGCACTATTTTAGACGTTTAGAAGCAATTTATCTACGATCTCTGATTATTTTATTTTAAAAATGTAAAAAGTTTTAAACAAAATTCTTGCGATTGAATCATTGATCGTGCTTCTTGCTTTACGGAAAGTAACGCAAGTAAGTTGTGTAAAGTATATTTAATTTAAATTAAACTGCAGATTTGAATTTCTATATTTCGAGACATCCTTGTACCTGAAGTAATTTTGTAAGCAATTAATTTAACTAACAATAAACTTTGCAAAATAGCTTTGTAAGTAATTTTGTCATTTTTCAAAGTTTCATGTATTTTATGAACGTTTTATCAATAAGCAAATAGAAAAAATAATGAATTCGCTTTAACAACTTTCTAAGATACTTTTCGTTGTAATTAGAAAAAATATCTGATTAGGTATCGAAACAAAATTCATTGAAATTATTTAAAAAAATAAAATAAATAACTAAAAATAACATGAAACTAAAATTAAGATTTCTACATTAACATTTATGAATTATTTAAACAAATTTTGCTTTTATTTCTAAAATAATATACGAGAAAAAAAACTTTTAAAGTAACACAGGCAAAATAAAAACATTAATTATTTGATTTATTGGATAAACATTTAGTTATACCTTTGATTTTATGAAATTCGTCAAGATAAAAAGAAATTCAAAAAGTGACAGTTTAATAAAATTTCATACAAAAAAAAATTCATAAATAAAATAAAAGTAAATGCAGATTTTACTTAATTAACTTCGAATGGTTGCTTTTCTTGCTTTAAAAATGCATTTTCAAATAAAAACAGAGATTTTCTAATAGAATGTTCCAGTTTAAATGTTATATTTTAACAGTTTGATTTTATTTTATTTTATAACCGTCGTTGAACAGCCGACCCAATTTTTGAGTTTACGACTGCTATTGTTCAACTCCGTAGCCTTGTAATTTTGAACCCAGTCCAGAGGACAAGGGAACTCCTGGATCAAGTATTGGGGGAAATGTACCGTTTTGCAGTTTGATTTAAACTATTTACAAATAATCATACATCGAGTTGAAATTGAAGATATTAACCAAGTTTTTCTTACAAATGTTTAATATGAGCATATACTATACATCTGAGTCCAACTCTTCCCAAATTAATTAATCTGGAGTAATGGAATACCATCGGTGAATGGTTCTGCCACATGGAAACCATAATAAAACTATTCACGAAATGCAGAATGAACTGAAATTATAGATTCATTCTCAGCAATTTGCCGGACACAAAACGCCTTGCGTTGATGAGAGGCGATTTTGCGGTGACAACAAAGCAGTAAACTAAAGCAAAAAATAACGAGAATAAAGCAAAAATAAAATACACAAATGGACATACTATAGTTTCGGTTCCATAAACAAGAACCTCTCTCAGTGTATGAACATTAGAAAAGTTATGGTCTTTCTACAGTTTCTTCGTGCTTAGACAATGAGAAAGGTTCTCGCTTATAGTGCCAAAACTATAGTATGTTCATTTTCGTATTTTATTTATATTTTATTCACGTTTTTTTTTTTTTTTTTTTTTTTTTTTTTTTTTTTTTTTTTTTTTTTTTTTTTTTTTTNTTTTTTTTTTTTTTTTTTTTTGTTTAGTCGACGCGCCATCAAGTATGACAAAGTCATTTCTTTGTACAAAGCAGTACTCGCGCATTCTCTTGATTGTAATTGTGAAAAGAATTTGATTTAAGAGCTGCTTTTAGAAAGCTTTTTCACATGAAACATCGCTTTTCAGTCAATTAATAAGTTGTTTTTATAACTGTTGTGAATTGGTAACAGTTACTTATGACTGTTAATCTATCTTTAGTGAGTATTCTAACTATGAAAACGTTAATATGAATAAAGGTCACAGTTTTGCGAAAATGATAAGTGTTTTTAATCTAAATTTTCAAAATTTAAGAAGTTACTCCGATTGCCTGAGCTCATAAAAGCTATCAAAACATTAAGAATTACTCATTGATTTCTATGATTTTCATTTAAGAAAAAAACCTGACCAAATTGATGATTTCTTAAAAAAATCCAAATTTTTCAAAAATTTTTTTTCATAATTGTGGAGGTATGGTAAATACAATTTAAGAAGTTATAGCTTTACTATAACTTTATCTATGGCTTTTTTTTAATTATTTTCTTTAGTAAAAGAACTTTGACGAACACAAATATGTTAAAAAACTAGGTTATTTTACCCTCAGTTTGATATATGATTTGTTGTAAATTAACAGTTAAAATCTACCATTGAACATTCTTCTAAGCACACATTGTAAATTAGATCATATACAGGAAAAAACTATAAAATTAAGAATGTCTTTTGTAATCTTCGAATTTTTCTAAAAAGAAATCTATCGCTTGAACTAGTATTTGAAGACATCATTAAAAACAAACTATTAGAACACAATGAAGTGAATAATTTAGTGGGAATAAAATAAATCTTGAAACAATAGGAAATGTTCTAAATCGTATTTAAATATAATATTTTTTTCTCAAAGCGAAATCAGACCAACAAAGCTAAAATATCAATCAATCCAAAGAAAACAAATTCGAAATAGATCGGAACTGCGACCACACGGTTCATTTCTTCCTTACCCGTTGATGAAGCCGTTTCTACTCAAAAGTAATGACATGATTTTCTTGCCTTTTACAAACAGTTTGACCATTTTCTTTAATTCACCGAAACGAAATCAGGTCAGGCTAAAGTTTTTAGATTAGCGAAGATCATGATAAAATAAATCGCTTTCCTTGGAAGCTTTATATTGAACGAGGATGCGGTTAAAATACCCAGAATTTCTTAATCGTAAATTAAGTATTTGAAATTATTATGAACAATATCATTTTAAAACACATCATTGAATAATTTACTTTAAATTGAACAAAGTGTAGCATTGTTATTTCAATATTTTTTTTCTTGCGATCCCACTTTTGTTTTTTTATTTGAAAATTGAAAAAGAACTTAAAACTAATTTAAGTAACTGTTAATCAGACTTTTTATTTGTGTTTCATGATTTTCTCAAAATTCTCAAGCGAAAACAAGCGATTTGCACAAAATCCTTTAGCGTGGGGTTTTTCCTTGTTTTAAACTCCTTTCGTAGTCTAGCGATTTGCCATAATTTCTTCGTTTGAGCAACTCAAAACTCCGTAGAATAAAATAAGAATTAATGCGGATTTTTTCAAAGGCTTATGTGTGCAAATGATTTGCCCAAACTCTGCTATCGTGGGTACCAGTGATCTGCACAAAACTCTGCTTTCGTGGGAAATAGTGGTCTGCACAAAACTCTGCTTTCGTGGGAAATAGTGATCTGCACAAAACTCGGCTTTCGTGGGAACTAGTGATCTGCACAAAACTCTGCTTTCGTGGGTACTAGTTATCTGCACAAAACTCTGCTTTGTGGGTACTAGTGATCTGCACAAAACTCTGCTTTCGTGAGTACTAGTGATCTGTACAAAACTCTGCTTCCGTGGGAACTAGTGATCTGCACAAAACTCGGCTTTCGTGGGAACTAGTGGTCTGCACAAAACTCTGCTTTCGTGGGAGCTAATGGTCTGTCTAAAGCTCTTTAACGCGAATTAGTTTCTTTTCTTTTAACGTTGACAAATGTTTCGCTAAAATATTTTTAAATTGGCTCAGAGTATTTCAGCACACAATTTCTCAATCATAAATCTATGAAGTAAAACATTCGCAAGAAAAAGCTTTCTGATGAATTGCAAAATAGCTGGGTGCATTTAGTCAGAATTAATCTTTCTTTTAACTGGGGAAAAATAGAAATGACGTTTGAAAGAGTTTCCTATTTTGGATACATCCCATTAATTTGTTCCTTTCGTTCGCAGCCTATCCTTGCTGAGTTCCTTAAAAAAATAATGAAGGCTTTTTATTTTAACCATTACTTTAAATAAAAGTACAACACAATTTGTGAATTTTTTTTGGTTTATCGTGTGGTGCCGCCCGTAAATCACATTAATTTTTTAACCGTAATTTTTTCAATATTTTACGCTATATCACATAAAAGTTTGCTAGCAGTTTATAAACAGAACACATGTTCTAAATCATCTTTAAAATTTTGTTACAATCATATTTCATAAAATGCTGATTTCAAATATCACACTTGCTCTGAATCGGGGGACATCACATTTACTATTATCCCCTCCACCTTACAACAAACTGTCACAATTTCATTAACTCTGTCCCCTCTAATCTTATACTTGTGAGCAGCCCCCATGATTTTTAAATGCATATTTGAATTTCATAATTAAGAGCCTGTAAAATATTAAAATTATAAAAAAAAGCATGATCTAAATTATAGTGAAACAAAAATTGTTGACTACAAAAAAAATATCTACCTAAAGATCTCTTATCATCCTCCCTCCAAAAAAAAAGAAACCCTCTGTTAATTTCGTTTTTTTTAGACATTCAAACAAATAGTAATATATATTTAAATAAATTCAAAGTGGTTGAAGAAACTCTTTAAAAAAATAGGGCATGGGGTTGCATAGTAATCGTTACAGTTTGATAAATATAACCCTTTCAATCTTTTAATATTTTTTATTATCATAAAACGAATAATCAAGAGTTAGTTTGAAGTTTAAATAAAAGAATAATAGAAAGATCCACTATATAAGTATTCTCATGATAAGAAAGTTCGTGAAAGCTTCTTCAATTGCGAAATAATTTTTATAAATTAAATAATTACCTAAACAAAATTAAATAAAAATTATTTATTTTTTTATCATAATTGACAATTCAAAGAAATAGGGAAAAACTTAAAAATAAAATAAAATATACAAAAAAGAATAATTTCAAATTTAATATTAGATTCAATATCAATTGTGAAAATATGTTGAACATTGTCAGAGTTAAAATTCAATCGAAAAATATTTATTTTATTTGATTGTTATACAAATATTTTTAATTAATATTCATGCAACAATCAAAATCGTTCATTAATATGTAAAATTATAACAGCAAAGCATATGCGTTTTAAAAAATTTAATTATCATTAAATTGTTTAAAACACATTTAAATATCATTGTAGTGAAACAATAATATTTAATAGTTTACAAAAAAATAATTGAACCGTTAATATTATCCTTTTTTAGTATTTATTCGTCGAATTTTCGCTCATAAAAATCTCCTAAGTAAAATTAGGAGGTGTAGTACACTTGGTAATTAAAATATTTTAAAAGAATTCAAAATCATTGTATCAAAACTATTGTTATTGTATAATTTTAAAATTAATTTAAAATAGCTTTATTCAGATATTTTTTTTGTTTTATTGTTTAAAAGGAATAAATGTAAAATAATTGTTAAAAAAAATTATATCTAGATTAAAAATTTGAAACTCACCTCTCTAGTGAATATCTCCAAAGTAAAAACAATCGTTGTAAACCACTTGGTTAAAGACAAGTGAGGAAGTGCACTTAAAGAAAATCAAACAGATTAACTAACAGAGATCAAAACAAGAACAAAATCGCGGAAACTAACAATTCTATCCTCCTTGGAATTCCCGAGGTGAAACGAGAACAGGTNGTGATCTGATCTGCACAAAACTCTGCTTTGGTGGGTACTAGTGATCTGCACAAAACTCTGCTTTGGTGGGTACTAGTGATCTGCACAAAACTTTGCTTTCGTGGGTACTAGTGATCTGTCTAAAGCTCTTTAACGCGAACTAGTTTCTTTTCTTTTAGTGTTGACAAATGCCTTGCTAAAATATTTCTAAATTGGCTCACACAATTTCAGCACACAATTTCTCAATCATAAATCTATGAAGTAAAACATTTACAAGAAAAAGCTTTCTGATGAATTGCAAAATAACTGGGTACATCAAGTCAGAATTAATCTTTCTTTTAACTAAATAAAAATGACATTTGAACGAGTTTCCTATTTTGGATACATCCTTTTAATTTGTTCCTTTCGTTCGCAGCCTATCCTTGCTGAGTTCTTTAAAAAAAATAACGAAGGCTTTTTATTTTAACCATTATTTTAAATCAAAGTATAACTCAATTTTTGAATTTTTTTGGTTTATTGTATGGTGCCGCCCGTAAATCACATTAATTTTTTAACCGTAAGTTTTTCAATATTCTACGGTATATCACAGAAAAGTATGCTAGCAGTTTATAAAACAAAACATATGTTCTAAATCATCTTTTAAATTATGTCATAAGCATATTCCATTAAATGCTGATTTCAAATACCACACTTGCTCTGAATCGGGGGATATCACACTTGCTATTATCCCCTCCACCTCACAACAAACTGTCACAATTTCATTAACTCTGACCCCTCTAATCCTTTACTTGTGGGCAGTCCCCATGATTTTTAAATGCATATTTGAATTTCATAATTAAGAGCCTGTATAATATTAAAATTATAAAAATAAGCATGCTATAAATTATAGTGAAACAAAAATTGTTGACTACAACAAAAAACATGTGAGAAAAATATCTAACCAAAGATCATTTATCCCCCCCCCCCCCCCAAGAAAAAACTCTGTTAATTTTGTTTTTTTTCTCGAACATTTAAACAAATTGTAATATATATTTAAATAAATTCAAAGTAGTTGAAGAAACTCTTAAAAAATAGGTTGCATACTAATCGTTACAGTTTGATAAATATAAATAAGAGTTAGTTTAAAGTTTAAATAAAATAATAATAGAAGGATCCACTATAAGTATTCTCATGATAAGAAACTTCACTACACTTGGTACAATTTCTGAAATAATTTTTATACATTAAATAATTACCTAAACGAAATTAAATAAAAATTATTTATTTTTTTATCATAATTGACAAGCTAAAGAAATAGGGAAAAACTTAAAAATAAAATAAAATACTCGAAAAAGAATAATTTCAAATTTAATATTAGTTTCAATATCAATTGGGAAAATATTCTAAAAATTGTCAGAGTTAAAATTCAATCGAAAAATATTTATTTTATTTGATTGTTATACAAATATTTTTAATTAATATTCATGCAACAATCAAAATCGTTCATTAATATGTAAAATAATAACAGCAAAGCTATTATTAAATTGTTTAAAACACATTTAAATATCATTGTAGTGAAACAATAATATTTAATAGTTTACAAAAAATACTTGAACAGCTAATATGATCCTTTTTTAATATTTATTCATCGCAATGCTTCGTTTCTAAAAATCTCCTAAGTAAAATTAAGAGGTGTAGTACACTTGGTAATTAAAATATTTTAAAAGAATTCCAAAATCATTGTATCAAAACTATTGTTATTGTATAATTTTAAAATTAATTTAAAATAGCTTTATTCAAATATTTTTTTGTTTTATTGCTTAAAAGGGAATAAATGTAAAATAATTGTTGCTAAAAAAAGTTATTTATCTAGATTTAAAAATGTGAAACTCACCTCTCTAGTGAATATCTCCAAAGTAAAAACAATCGTTGTAAACCACTTGGTTAAAAGACAAGTGAGGAAGTGCACTTAAAGAAAATCAAACAGATTAACTAACAGAGATCAAAACAAGAACAAAATCGCGGAAACTAACAATTCTATCCTCCTTGGAATTCCCGAGGTGAAACGAGAACAGGTAGACGTTCAATGGATTGAAAAGGTAACTAATCCACATTCAAACAACCGCTCACTCGCTCTCAGCTGTTTTTATCATCGCCAATATGTTGGCGCTTTGTCGCCAAATCATTCATTTATATTTTGTTAAAGGTTGAATGCGAAATGTCCACTATATTTCCGTTTTCAATTCATAACAAATATACAGGATGCATTAAATAACAAATTTGATTCTAGAAATTATGAAAATAGTCGGATCTCTATATAACGAAGTTACTAAATCCCGATAATAAGTTCGTTATATGGGAAACTTGTAAAATAGAAAATCACCTTTTGAACTACTTAAACAACACAAAACAGGTTTTAAATTCAGGAAAGCTAGTTTAAATTAAAATAATAATTGATGCACCTTTATCTTGTAAACTAGTATCTACTATTTACTTTATAAATCTTAGACATAAAAGAAATCTGCATGGAAAGCAAGAATAGAGCAAAACAATGTTACACTGCCATGCTACATACTTTTTAAACTAAAAAAAAGCTAAATTCATGTATAAAATTATAGTTGCATTTATTTGCCGTATAAAATTATAACTGCAAAGTAATTTTAAACACACATTATAACATGCGTTCTTAAGTTTAATTTCTACTGATAAAATCCGTTAAGTTAATTAAATAAAATTAAAAAAATAATTACAAATGTCGCGATAGATAAAACAGACATGCGTGGTGAGTGAATGAAACGTATTTTAGTTTTTTTCTATTAAATGTTAATGATGGAAAACCCGTATTCAAGAATTAAAAAGTTTTTCTCCCTCTTCAAATTTCATTCAGATCAAAATTTAAGTAATTTTACTATTTAACCCCTTGATACATATCACAAATTTCAGAGATTGTAGAATATAAAAAAAAAAAGTCACATCTATTTTTTCTCATTGTTTTTTGAGCAATGGGATGCCTGCAAGTGAAGTAATGTAGGTATCTAGATCTTGATGGGTTGTTAAAACGTGGCATTTGTTTACGTTAGCAACTGTTCTTTCCATTCTATTTCGAGTAAGCCAAACCCGTCAAGTATCAATTCTCTTACGTGACACATGCGATACTCTTACACAAAAGTTTTAATTCTTTCACTCTATATTTACTACTTAACACAATGAGAGGTACGAAGCCATGCAGAACATAAGCAAACTAATTTTGCATCGAAGTTGCCAGGTACACAAAACAGAAATATGTCAAGGTTACAATAAAATAACGTAAACAAGTCGTAAACAACGATCCGCTGGCGATGACGTCGTAGGTCACATGTGTGGGTATTCGTAATCTGCTTCTTCTTGAAGTGCAAGTACTCAATGACGAACATATTGTTTTTTTTTATTATTTTTTTATTAAGTACACTTAGAGCTTAGTTTAATATCATCTGTTTACAGTATTATTATACACTAGCTGAATACTCGTTCTTCGTACCGAGAGAAAAAAATAGCATCCATTAATCAGTACTGAAACAACACTACAAAATCACGATCATTCAGATAACTTGACATAAAGAATGAAAAATAATTACGTTATTCAGAGCGCGCAATAAACTACCTTTTTTGATTAAAGCTATAAAACATCACTGTTATCTTTAAAGCATTTGAAAAAACTGAATCGTCTACAGCTTAATTTAAAACAATGGCTCTCACTAAGCTAATGAGAAAATTACTTTTCTAAAATGTCTCTATATTAAAAATATAGTTCAAAAATCGGTCTTCGTCATTTGCTTACAATTGTACTCATTTAGTTTGGTAATGAACACAGTATTTTTAGAGCCTACGGTATACCCGCAATCCGGTATGCAGACACACACAAATTCCTTATTAGATACTTTTTGAAATATAATGGAAGTATTATAATTACTTGGAAGATAAGTTTATGATTTATTTGTATAAGTTTTGCATATACATGAGACCTTGTTGAGATATTCTAGATCCAATTGTTTTACGTTTTGAAACGTATTTTAAAAACGTCTTAACTATTGTACAACTTGTCTGAATCTAAGTTAAATTTTGGTAAATATGTATACACTGCAATTTATGTATCAATACTTAGCGTAATTCTGTGGAATGTGAAATGGCCCAACTTATTTTAAATGAGCCATGCTTAGATCTTTCTTTTTTTCATTTTATTTACTTATTTATTTTTACCCTTTACTTATTTGTGTTAGGGCAAACCATTTGATAATAAATGCAGGATGTTTTTTCTAATTTTCAATTTAAAACTCTGCTTGTAAATAAAAGATGATGTATGAGAGCATTTTAAGTTTTAATCTGTTTTTACGTAAAAATTAGTTTTGCAAAGCTTTTCAAAAGGTAAAAATTCTTGTCATAAAACATTTCTTTACGTGAAATAATTTGAAAGCCGAGTAAAAATGTAAAGCTTATCTTACTATATATGAAAATCTAATGATGATGTTTTCCATTGTTGTCCGTGCAGTTTTATTGGGCGGAGTTTAAAACTAAGACAATTGTTGTTGTTTTTATTATTATTGTAGCGTAATTCTGCGCTACATTTTAAGATAAAGTTATTTAGAAAGGTTGTCCAATCTTATTAACCCTTTTACAATTATTATTTTTGTGCAAATAACATTAATAGACTGTTATAAATTACAGTTAAAGAGATCTGTTAAATGATTTAGAGCTTAACAATTAGCTTCATGCACAATGAGATGCAAGCAAAAATAAAATTTATTATATCTGCCGGCCTGGATAGCCTGGTCGTTAGGGCACTGGGCCCATGTCCGAGAGTTCGTGGGTACAGAACCCCGCCAGCCAAAGACTCCTCGTGTAGTAAAGTGACTGATGCACGTTAAATCTGTCGAGTCACAAAAGTCCTCCATGTTCCCATAACAAATCGACAACTCTGCGGGTACTGGATCGATCGTTCTCTGATTCAGGTCAAAATTACGATATGTGGATGAATGAATGCATGTATGAATGGGTCCGCCCTATAAACGGGTGTGGAAGAAGTAGAATTCTTGGACATAGATGGAGCCACTGGAAAACATGAACAATCGCACCCCCTCTGCCTAAACAGGCATACGTCAACAACAACAACAACATTATATCTGCCCGTTTGGTAAGCGAAAATATTTAATTAAGGCTGTGAACTCATCAAATTTGTTTGAACGCTATTATGTTACGTAATGTTATAACAATATAAATGTTATTTTTTAAAAAAAATATTACTTAGAAAAATTACTCTTCTGTTCACTAATAGATCTAAATATTTATAATACCAATAGGGGATAATATTTGGACTTGGGAAGTGGCAGCACAAGCGTAAATCAATAGAATTCCTTTTATCACATACACCGAAGAGCCATTACATTATGACCACCCTCCATCTATAACAACGGGCTCGTCCAGGTTTTCATGGTTTCTCGCCCAGGAACAATGTTTTCATGAGGCACATTAGGACCCATAATCCTCACAGAACAATCCCTGACGTCCTGTAAGCTACTTGAACATAGTTGCAGACCAGGTTCACCCATTCATGCCAACAGCTTTTCCTGCAGGGGATAGTGTTTACCAACAGGATAATGCACCATGTCATAAAGGTCGAAGCGTCATGGATTGGTTCGAGGAACATTCCAACGGCTTTCAAGTCATGTCTTGGCCCTCAAATTCAGCTGACCTTAATCCAATAGAGCATTTGTGGTCCTACTTCGAAAACCAAATTCGTGCTGCTACGCTACCCCCTCGCAATGTGAGGGAATTGCCGGACCAGTTGTTGAGGAGCTTGGTACCACATACCTCAGACTACCTATCAGCACCTTGTGGAATCAATGCCACGGCGGGTGCTAGCAGTTTTAAAGGCTAAAGTGGTCCTACATGTTATTAGCAGAGTGGTCATAATGTAATGGCTCTTCGGTGTATATTAAGTAAATAATTTTAACTTTAGTAGAAAGACTGTTTTCTGCCAAGAAGAAACAATTATTCTTCATCGGGGTTGGTGAGTGGCAGCGAATCCCCTTAGCCCCCAAGTATAAACTAATTTATCTTAAAAATGCTAATTATGAAGTTCAACTTTTTTCAAGGAAAAAAATGAAAATTAGAGAAATAAAAAGATCTCCTTCTGTAAAAGACATTTTTTCATGATAATAATGGGTATGACTGCCAAACTTATATCTATAATTTAAGAATAAACTATTATTCATTAATCAGTTATTATTATTTATTTATCTGTAAATTTTTCTTAATGATGCAATAAACTCAAGGAAAAGTGTTAAACTCAAAGTTAGTATTCCTTTTATTTTCACAGTTGACTATTAAACTTAAGCATTATTCGAACAAAACAAAATTCACCTTTTTATAGATAACCGTTAAAGAAACTAACATTTAGGTCAAGGTATGCTAAGTCAAAACGCAAACGCATTTTTTTCTGAGAAGGTTGGAATGATGTTTTTCCCTACAGAACTTTCCCTAATATCCATACGCTTTTTGCTAATAAATGTGAAATTACATATTCGGGATTTTGTTTTTAAATTTCTTTCATTATTTATTGAAATTAAATATAAATTTTAAGATTTTAAGGAATTTTTCGACTCAAAAGAAAGAAGAAAAAAATTGAGGTTTCAGTTTGGAAAATAATCTACAAAGTAAGCCGCAGTTCCATGTTTTGCGAATATGTTTAGGAAAGAAACGGTTTGATTTGCGAAACTTTGCGAGAAAAGTAACGGGTAAGATGGCAACACTAATTCTTGTTGGGTTTTTTTTTTTAACTCTATCAAAGTACATAAAATGGTTCAAACAAAATAACTTGGCACACTGAATCAGAAAATATTTCCTGTTACTGAATATCGATTCGAAAATTACTGAATTAATGAGTATTTTTATACAAAACCTAGCTGAATACCCGATCTTCTCACTGGGTCATTCAGTACTGAGAAACACTACGAAATAATGTTTTAAACTGAAAGGCATATACTGGTCTAATTAAAGAGCTTGATGGAAGAACCGGGTAAGTGACATTTTTAGGGGAATTAATGAATCAGAAAAAATAACAAAAAGTGGTTGCATCAATATGGGTACGTTTAATGTATAAGAACTGTTTTTCCCTTCACTTTAATCTTAACCTAACAAATCTACATTAGTTTTCAGTATGCTTCCATGATTTTTATTTCAAAATAGGCAGTGGTAAATAAAACAAAGCAAGGAATTATACCCGTATTCTATTAAATTTGTAACAAAATTGTTCAGTTACAACTTTTTTTTTCGCTCTGAAAATGTCACTTACCTGGTTCTTTCACTAAGATTTTCAATTAATGTAGCTAAAATAATTTCAATTTTTTTTTATATTTAATATTATTTGTTGCCCTTATCGGTGGCTTTACGTTATTGAAGTCTCGTTTTTTGTAGCTCTTCTCATTAAAAATTAAAATAAAGATAAAATGCTCTCGGCCAGCTCATGATTGTCAATATTTACCACTTTCAAGTAATTTTTTCCTATACATATCCCTTTCGAGGGGACGTAAAACACTTATTTCCACAATATCGGTATTAAAACTGCTTAGTATTTGTGCAGTTTTAATAATCAGCAAGTATGTCGATATAATACTTGATACCTATATTAGTATATTCAGCCCTTATTGCATAATCCTTCAACGTTTGAGTTTTGAGCAAATACATTTATCAGAGGCAGTAAATTGAAGGCAAAATTTTAAAATCAAATGGAATTCTTATAAGACTTTGATAAGAACTTTGGAGCATGGCCATTTCTCTATTCATCTTGAATTAACTATTGAATATACTACTTAGTGAAGGAAAAAGCTCTTTCACTTTTAATTCATTAACATATTAATGCACCATCTTTGCTACCAGTGGAAAGAATATTTTCTGAAATGACGGAAAACCCGTTTTAGAATTCTTATCAAAACTGCACCAATTACCATAATATAGTAGGGAACCGATTATCCGGAACGATCGGGACCATCGCTATTCCGGATAACTAATTTTTCCGGTTTTCTGAATCTCTACAAAAAGCCGTTTTTTTTCTTGTTAAACCCAACTAAAAAAAAAAGAAAATGTTTGGAAATAATATTAAATAGAAGAAAAAAACGATGAAGTAATACTCTAATGATTATTTCCAAAATGATGGCAAGGCAAACAAACATCCTTAAAAAAAGATCGAAAAATCCTGAAATCTTATGAGGAAAAACGCATTTTTTGGAGAAAAAAAATGGCTGGAAAATTTACCGAATTTCGTTCCGGTTTTTTGATTTTCGGATAACGGGTTCTGTACTGTACCAGTTTACCGTCAGTAGAACACATTAATTAAGCGTCATCTGGGAATGACGATTTTCTCTGGTTTTCCTAAGCGAATTTCCCAATTACCTTTTCACCCTCTGCGTTTTAGCCCATTTCATTTTGTTTCGATTTGTGGCGTAAAATATTATACACTACGAATATTAAACATCAATTCACTATTATATATGACAAGCTAACTTGATTCAATCACGAGGTATCTTTTGATAGATGAAGGTTGGCATTGTCGATAACTCCCCCCCCCCCAATTGGTGACGCGGACGTGATGCGAAAACGTTTATCTTGACTGTAACGCCTACTTCGCTCTGGTAAGGCCTACTTCGTTGGATGGTCCACATTGAACAGTTGACTTGCTGCTTGTGACGACGACATTATCCCCCTCCTCACGTTGTTGCTACTCAGTCTCGATCATACACAACGTCAGCCTGCCTACACTCAACTGCTAATGGCAACACAGGAACGTCAATGATAGAATAACTATTTCTTATGGTTCTTCTAGACAAATAAATACCCTTACTGTATTACTTTTGCTTTCTAGTACATAAGCTTGTTTCTTTTATTCTAACATGCATATATTACTTACATTAATCATTGGTGTCCATAATAATATACCGATTTTTTACGTTTTTCTTAAGCGAATTAGTACCATCAATTGGGTACTTGCACTTCAAGAAGAGGATGACGGATATGCACACGTGACCTGTGACGTCAACGCCAGCTGGTCGTTTATACGCAAAATGGCGTGTTAAAGTTGAGCTACGTAACATAACGAGTAACATAACAAGTTACATAACAAGTAACATAACATGCTCCACATAAGTTAGAATGTTAATTAAAGAGAAGTTATTTAAATACAACGCAGTATCGCTCATCGAATTTGCTGAAATATACATAATTCTTTCTCGCCTACGTCTTTCACTTAACTTAGATTTATTATTTGTTTATGTATTTCATTGTAACTGTGATATATTTTGTTGTTTCGTGTGCGTGGCAACTTCTATGCAAAATTAGTTTGTTTATATTCTACAAGGCTTCACGCCCGTCTTTGTGTTAAGTAAGAAATATATAGAGAAAGAAATGAAATCTTTGTGAAAGAATCTTCGTGTAATAATATAAAAAGTATCACTTAAGAGAATTAATGCTTGACGGCTTACTCGAAATAGAATTGAAAGAACAGTTGATAACGTAAACAAATACCACGTTTCAACCATTTATCAAGATCAAGATACCCACAGTACGGTACTTGCAGGTATCCCGTTTTTCTTTTGAATGTGTAAATATTTTTACCGTTAATTTTAAATACTTAAATTTTTCGAAACACGTTTTAAAAAAATTAATACAAATTAAAAAAAAGCACGAGGTATCATACAACTTTAAAAGTATAAATTTGGTGACGCAGACCTAGCGTGCTACCATGTAATGTTGTTTATTTAATTTATCTGACACACCGAATATAAAAAAAAAAATTTAGGTAATTGCAATAAAGTAGTTTTTTGACCAAATCATGCAATAAGCTGGTAATTATCACTTATGTTATCTTTAAAATATGTAAAAAATTTAATCGTATGTAGTTGCAAGAGCGGCTAGCGCTTTAACCAATCAGAAAATTTCTTTTCGTTTTTCGCTCATACAACTTGAACGGTTCGTCGTAGAATACTATAATGACCACAGTGACTTTCCTTGTGTTTCAAACTATCTGTATGCAAAATTTTATCGATTTCGACTGGATGGTTTAGGAGTCTATAAAGGACACACCCACAGACAGACATTTATTTTTATCTATATAAAAGATAATCTATTGGGCAAATTCAAACAGTTAATGGATTTCTAACATTGCTTCATTAAAAAATTTAATTTAAAGAAAATCAAGTAAACACGATCCCGATTAATCCGATATTATTGACAGAGTTTTTAGACTAAGTGGCTTCTTTTCGTGCGAAATACAAAATTCCCGTACAGTAAAAAAGTGTTACGTTGTCGAAAATTTTATATATAGTAAGATGTAAGATTGAATAAAAATAAACTAATGGAAGATACACTTATTAAAATTTAAATATATTTCTTAAATTTAAGAAAAATTTTATTAACCTAAAATCCTGTAGTTTTGAATAAAATTTAAATATATATTTAAAATATACAAGAAAATGGATATGAAGATAGATGTGGAAACCCGTATTGAAGTTGTTACTTTATGTTGTTAAAATAATATAGACATTTTGTTAAAAAATATTTATAAATGAAGATTATTAAAGTTTACCACGACTTTTAAATGTAACCATAAGACAATGCTTTAGTGCAATGATCTGAACAAATCAACTTAATAGAAAAAAATGCAAGACTCAACTAAAGAACTTAATCGAAGCAAATTCTTATTTAGCAAATTCTTTAATGACATAGTTTTTNTTGTACAACTTGGTAAAACTCTGACAGTAATATTTAATGTTTCTTCAAACATAAAAAGAGTCCTACAAAAAATTTTGATAAAGTTGCACCCCGCCATTTGATTTGTGTGTTTAATTGTGGCCCCCGGCCTCATGTAAGTTGGAAACTCCTGATCTAGATCTTGATGGGTTGTTGAAACGTGGCATTTGTTTATGTTAGCAACTGCTCTTTCCATTCTATTTCGAGTAAGCCAAGCCCGTCAAGTATCAATTCTCTTAAGTGACACATGCGATACTCTTACACAAAGGTTTTAATTCTTTCACTCTATATTTACTACTTAACACAGTGGGAGACACGAAGCCATTCAGAACATAAGCAAACTAATTTTGCATCGAAGTTGCCAGGTACACGAAACAGAAATATGTCAAGCTTACAATAAAATTCATGAACAAGTAATAAATAAAACAAATAATAATTATGATAAGTTCAGTAAAAGAGGTAGACAAGACAATTTCAACAAATTCGATATTCTGACTAATGTGGAGAAATTTTGCTCAACTTTAACGCAACATTTTGCTTATAAGCAATCTTCTGGCGATTACGTCATATGTCACGTGTCACACGTCATATGTCATACGTGATCTGCTTCTTCTTGAAGTGCAAGTGCCCAATTTTCAATTACGAACACATTGTTTATTTTTTTGTAATTTTAGCATAAACATGCAACTTTCTTGTGATATTCCAGATCTAATTGTTTTAAGTTTTGAAACGTCTTTTAAAACTATATTTAATCTTTTAAATATAGCCCTTAATTAATGGTATAATGTACAGATATTGTGCAACTATTGTACATGTTGTCTGAATCTAAGTTAAATTTTTATAAATATGTATATATTGCAATTTATGTACCAATACTTAGCGTAATTTCTTAAAATCTCTGGAATGTGAAATGGCCGAACTTTTTTAAAATAAACAATGCTTAGATCTTTTTTTTTTCTTTTTTTATTTATTTTTACCCTTTACTTATTTGCATTAAGGCAAACCATTTGATGATGAATGCAGGGTGTTTTTCTAATTTTCAATTTAAAACTCTGCTTATAAATAAAACATGATTTATGAGAGCATTTTAGGTTTTAATCTGTTTTTACGTAAAAATTAGTTTTGAAAAGCTTTTCAATGATAAAAATTCTTGTCAAAAAAATTCTTTACGTGAAATAGTTTGAAAGCCGTGTAAAAATGTAAAGCTTATCTTATTATGTATGAAAATCTAATGATGATGCCGCTGTTTTCCATTGTTGTCCGTCCAGCTTCATTGTCTGGAGTTTAAAACTAAGACAATCGTTGTTGTTTTTATTATTATTATAGCGTAATTCTGCGCTACATTTTAAGATAAAGTTATTTAGAAAGGTGGTCTAATCTTATTAACCCCTTTACAATTATTATTTTTGTGCAAATAACATTAATATACTGTTATAAATTACAGTTAAAAAAATCTGTTAAATGATTTAGAACTTAACAATTATCTATAGGATAGCCTGGTCGGTAGGGCGCTGGGCCCATGTCCGAGAGTTCGTGGGTTTGAACCCCGCCGGTCGAAGACTCCCCATGTAGCAGTTCAGAATTACGATCTGTGGATGAATAAATGGGTCCGCCCTATAAACGGGTGTGACGTATGGTGTGGCAGAAGTCGAATTCTTGGCCATAGATGGCGCCACTGGAAAACGAGAACAATCGCACCCCTCTGCCTAAACAGGCATACGTCAACAGCAACAACAACATTATATCTGCCCGTTTGGTAAGCGAAAATATTTAATTACTGTTGTGAACTCAAATTTGTTTGAACACTATGATGTTACGTAATGTTATAACAATATAAATGTTATTTTAAAAAAAAATTACTCTACTGTTCACCAATAGATCTAAATTTTTGTAATACTAAAAGAGAATGATATATGGACGTGGAAAGTGGCAGCACAAGCGTAAACCAATAAAATTCCTTTTATCACATATATTGAGTATATACTTTATATATACTTTAGTAGAAAGACTGTTTTCTGCCAAGAAATACAATTATTAAGCAATCATGGCAGCATGGTGAGTGGCAGCGAATGGGGGGCTTAGCCCCCTAAAATAAACTAATTTATCTTAAAAATGCTAAATATGAAGTTCAACTTTTTTCAAGGAAAAAAGTGGGCATAAGAGAAATAAAAAGATCTCGTTCTGTAGAAGACATTTTTTTCAGGATAATAATGGGTATGACTACCAAACTTATATCCAAAATTTGTGAATAAACTATTATTTGTTAATCAGTTATTATTATTTATTTATCTGTACATTTTTCTTAATGATGCAATAAACTGAAGAAAAAGTGTTAAAACACAAAGTTAGTATTCATTTTATTTTCAAAGTTGTCTATTAAACTTAAGCGCTATCCGAACAAAACAAAATTCACCTTTTTGTAGATAACCGTTAAAGAAACTAACATTTAGGTCAAGGTATACAAAGTCAAAACGCAAACGCATTTTTTTCTTAGAAGGTTGGAATGATGTTTTTCCCTATAGAACTTTCCCTAATATCCATATACTTTTTGCTAATAAATGTGAAATTATATTTTCGTGATTTTTTTTTTAAATTTTTTTCATTATTTATTGAAATTAAATATAAATTTTAAGATTTTAAGGAATTTTTCGATTTATAAGAAAGAAGAAAAAAATTGAGGTTTCGGTTAGGAAAATAATCTACAAAGTAAGCCGCAGTTCCATGTTTTGCGAATATGTTTAGGAAAGAAACGGTATCGTTGGAACGGAAACGATTTGCGAAACATTGCGAGAAAAGTAACGGGTAAAGGCCTGGTTTCTTAGGACAGGACGCCGTCAGCTGGAAATCAGCGCTAACCTCTGATTGGTCCATTTGTGAGTTTGATAGTATACGTCATCGAACGCTCATTTTGAACTACAATTGCCGTCCAACTCAACTGCAGTTGGATTACAACGTGACGTTAACCACAGAAGCAATGGCGGACAACATCCAACAGCACATTGAAATCAGCCAAGATTTTGATTTTGACATTAAACATAGCTTCTTCATTAAACATAGCACTCTTCATTTAGCTCAGCTATAATGTGTTTTTTCTTGGACAAAGTCATTATTTGTTCTCTAAAACACTGGTCGACAATAACAAAATCAATACAAATTCAAAATAAATATTTGTTTACGTTATTAACGCATGCGCAATGAGAGATAATGTCTGCGTTGGACCGACTGCTCACGCTGAGCTAACAAAAAAGTATTTTTTTGGCGTCAGTTCTACGTCAACTTTCCGCTGACGCCCAGATAAGGCGCTTGTTCTAAGAAACCAGACCTTAAGATGGCAACACTAATTCTTGTTGGTTTTTTCTTAACACTTCCAAAGTACATACAGTGGTTCAAACAAAATAACTTGACACACTGAATCAGAAAATATTTCCTGTTACTAAATATCGATTCGAAAATTACAGAATTAATGAGTATTTTTATACAAAACCTAGCTGAATACCCGATCTTCACACTGTGTCAATCAGTACTGAGAAACACTACGAAATAATGTTTTAAACTGAAAGGCATATACCAGCCCAATTAAAGAGCTTGATGGAAGAACCGGGTAAGTGACATTTTTAAGAAAATTAATGAATCAGAAAAAATTAGAAAAAGTGATTGCATCACTTCACTTTAATCTTAATCTAACTAATCCACATTAGTTTTCAGTATGCTTCCATGATTTTTATTTCAAAATAGACAGTGGTAAATAAAACAAAGCAAAGAATTATACCCGCATTCTACTAAATTGGTAACAAAATTGTTCAGTTACAACTTTTTTTTCGCTCTGAAAATGTCACTTACCTGGTTCTTTCACTAAGATTTTCAATTAATGTAGCTAAAATAATTTCAATTTTTTTTTATATTTAATATTATTTGTTGCCCTTATCGGTGGCTTTACGTTATTGAAGTCTCGTTTTTTGTAGCTCTTCTCATTAAAAATTAAAATAAAGATAAAATGCTCTCGGCCAGCTCATGATTGTCAATATTTACCACTTTCAAGTAATTTTCTCCTATACATATCCCTTTCGAGGGGACGTAAAACACTTATTTCCACAGTATCGGTATTAAAACTGCTTAGTATTTGTGCAGTTTTAATATTCAGCAAATATGTCGATATAATACTTGATACCTTTATTAGTATATTCAGCCCTTATTGCATAATCCTTCAACGTTTGAGTTTTGAGCAAAATACATTTATCAGAGGCAGTAAACTAAAGCCAACATTTTAAAAACAAATTGAATTCTTAGAAGACCTTGATAAGAACTTTGGAACATGACCATTTATCTATTCATCCTTAAAATAAATATTGAATATACTTAGCGAAGGAAAGAAAGCTCTTTTACTTTTAATTCATTAACATATTAATGCACTATCTTTGCTACCAGTGGAAAGAATATTTTATGAAACTACGGAAAACCCATTTTAGAATTCTTATCAAAACTGCAACAATTATCATAATACCAGTTTACCGTCAGTACAACATATTAATTAAGCGTCATCTGGGAATGGCGATTTTCTCTGGTTTTAATAAACGAATTTTCCATTAATCTTTTCACCCTTTGCCTTTTAGCCCATTTCATTTTATTTCGATTTGTGGCGTAAAATATTTTACACTAAGATTATTAAACATCAATTCACTAGCATATAAGACATGATAACTAGATTCAATCACGAGGTACCTTTTGATAGATGAAGGTTGGCATTGTTGATAACTCCACCCCCCAATTGGTGACCCGGACGTGATGCGAAAATGCTTATCTTGACGGTAACGCCCACTTCGATCTGCTAAGGCCTATTGTCGTTGGATGGTCCACATTGAACAGTTGACTTGCTACTTGTGACGGCGACATTATCCTCCTCCTCACGCTGTTGCTACTCAGTCTCGTCTCGATCATACACAACGTCAGCCTGCATACACTCAACTGCTAATGGCAACACAGGAACGTCAATGATAGAATAACTATTTCTTATGGTTCTTCTAGACAAATAAATACCCTTACTGTATTACTTTTGCTTTCTAGTACATAAGCTTGTTTCTTTTATTCTAACATGCATATATTACTTACATTAATCATTGGTGTCCATAATAATATACCGATTTTTTACGTTTTTCTTAAGCGAATTAGTACCATCAATTGGGTACTTGCACTTCAAGAAGAGGATGACGGATATGCACACGTGACCTGTGACGTCAACGCCAGCTGATCGTTTATACGCAAAATGGCGTGTTAAAGTTGAGCTACGTAACATAACGAGTAACATAAGTTACATAACAAGTAACATAACATGTTCCACATATGTTAGAATGTTAATTAAAGAGAAGTTATTTAAATAAAACGCAGTATCGCTCATCGAATTTGCTGAAATATACATAATTCTTTCTCGCCAACGTCTTTCACTTCACTTAGATTTATTATTTGTTTGTGTATTTCATTGTAACTGTGATACATTTTTTTTGCTTTGTGTGCGTGGCAACTTCCATGCAAAATTAGTTTGTTTATATTCCACGTGGCTTCACGCTTGTCTTTGTGTTATATAAGAAATATGTAAAGAAAGAAATGAAATCTTTGAGAAAGAATCTTCGTGTTATAATATAGAAAGTATCACTTAAGAGAATTAATACTTGATGGGCTTGGCTTACTCGAAATAGAATTGAAAGAACAGTTGCTAACGTAAACAAATACCACGTTTCAACAACTTAACAAGATCAAGATACCCACAGTACGGTACTTGCAGGTATTCTATTTTTCCTTTGAATGAGTAAATATTTTTTACCGTTAATTTTAAGTAATTAAATTTTTAGAAGCACGTTTTAAAAGAATTAATACAAATAAGAAAAACATGAGATATCTGACAACTTTAAAAGTATAAATTTGGTGACGTAGACATAGCGTGCTACCATGTAATGTTGTTTATTTAATTTATCTGACACAGCAGATATATAAAAAAAAAATATTTAAATACTTGCAATAATGTAGTTTTTTGATCAAATCATGCTATATAGCTGGTAATTATCACTTATGTTATCTGTAGAATATGTAAGAAATTGAATCGTATGTAGTTACAAATAATGGCTAGAGCTTTAACCAATCAGAAAATTCGTTTTCGTTTTTCGCTCATACAACTTGAACGACTCGTCGCAGAATACTATAATGACCACAGTGACCTTCCTTGCGCTTCAAACTATCCGTATGCCAAATTTTATAGATTTCGACGGGATGGTTTAGGAGTCTGTAAAGGACACGCCCACAGACAGACATTCATTTTTATCTATATAAAAGATAATCTATTGGGCAAATTCAAACCGTTAAAGGCGTTCTAATATTCCGTCATTAAAAAATTTAATTTTAAGAAATCCCTTTGTAAAGACGTTTCTAATAATACAACATTTTCAAAATACAATTGAAAAATTGTGATGTGGACATTGATAGATTAATCAGATACTATTGACAAACTTTTTACACTTAGTGGCTCCTTTTCATGCGAAATAAAAAGATTCCCGTACAATAAAAATTTTTATGCATAGTAAGATGTAATATTGACGCCCAGTGGCTGAGTGGTAGCGCTTCGCGTTCCCATGCCACAGATCCTGGGTTCGATACTCGGGCCAAGCAAGGTTGACTCAGCCTTTCATCCTTTCAGTGGGTCGATAAATGAGTACCAAGCATGCTTGGGAACTAAACATTGGGGGTACCGCGGTCCACCTGACCGGAACATCTGCTCCTGCACCCCAGAGCCCAAGGTCAAGAAAACTGAGATGGGCACAGTAGGCCTTGGCCCTTTATGGGCTGACGAGTCACTGAGTTTAGTTTAAGGTGTAATATTAAATATAATACTGAATAAAATAAACTAATGGACGATACGCTTATTAAAATTTAAATATATTTCTTAAATTGTGGAAAAATTTTATTAGCTTAAAATCTTGTAGTTTTGAATAAAATTTAAATATATAATTAAAATATACAAGAAAATGGATGTGAAGATAGATGCGGAATACCTTATTCAAGTTGTTACTTTATGTTGTTAAAATAATATGTACATTTTGCTAAAAAATATTTATAAGTAAAGATTATTAAGGTTTACCACGACTTTTAAATGTAACCATAAGACAATGCTTTAGTGCAATGATCTGAACAAATCAACTTAATAGAAAAAATGAAAGACTCAACTAAAGAACTTAATCGAAGAACATATTTAGCAAATTCTTTAATGACATAATTTTTTATGCCTAATCTAATAGTTTTGCCTAAGCTATAAGAATAATAGAATAGGTAGAAAATTTTGTGGTTAGTACGTTTTAAACTATAGAAATAATCATTAAAGTCAAATTTTATAATTCAGCGGAATTTTTAAGAATGAGTTGAATATGAGGTTTACATAAGTTTATATAAGTGAGGTTTATATAAGTTGATTATAATTTGAGGTTTAGAACTTTATGGAGGTTTTAATTATAATAGTTCTGGTAATTCTTTAAATAAGTCTTTTAAGAATGGTGGAATACGTAGTTAGTAAAGTAGTTAAAAGGCTATGAACAATAATAGCCCAGACAAATCTTATAATAAGTTATTAATAATAATAGAAGGTTAAATAATAAGCGGGTATTGAATAATTATAACGCCGGCAAATCTTTCAATAAAAATTTAATAATGGAAAAATATGTTTCATAAACAGCTCTTTCACGTGTTTCAAGGCATTTTAATAAAATTACTCTTTTTCTAAAATTCTGTAACATTTCTCCACCACTAAGCTCGTCATTTATTAGAATGGGTAGAAAAAATATATCGATTCAAACTACGTGAGCGGTTGGGGCATTATCAAAACATGTAAACAGTTCTGTTTCGAACTTAACTCAATAATTCCTAAATGACGCAAAACATGATCTTAACGAGGTAAATTGAAAAGATTTCTTTGTGTCATTTACTATAATATATTGAGCGATATTCATTTAGTCATTTAATTTTGGCAACTCGCCGATGTTTACGTTCGAAGGTCATGTGATGCCCGCGTGCTTTTCCAGAATCCATCTCTTTTCTTTCTTTTTTCCTTTTCTGTTCATAGGAAACGTCGGAAGTAAAAGGTTAAACTTATTCCTTTGTTTCATGCATACGATTTACTATTAGATTTTCACGGAAACTCACTCTTTTCTAGACGGTTAAATCGTCTCCTTGGCGACTATTTTTTTGTAAAATTCTATATTCGGTCATTCTTTCTAGGAAGAATTTCTCTAAAACAAGTGTCGTTGTGTCCTTCATTTTATAGCTATTTTTCAAACACCTATGTGCGAATGTTACCATAAACTCTTTTTTTTTAATAAGATATTTCCGATGACAATGCAATATTTTATATAATTTATGACGATTCTTGAATCAAAATACATTCCGAAGGCAAATCATTTCTTATAATACACAATACTTGTAGCTTAGAAGACGAGCATTGCCTTTGACAGGGTATATGTTAAATCAATAAGAAAATCATTCAGTCGTACCGTTTCTGCCAAGTTTTATCATTTTTTGTAATGATGACCCCTGAAGAAATTTGCATCCGCCTGCTCCGTGAAACTCAAGAACCATCTCTCAAAAATGTCTGCTACTACTGTAAGAATTTACCCATATTTTTTAATGGTGATAATCTAAGAAAAAATTACTTTAACTTCAACTCCTTTGCTTAGAAAAATTCAAAACAGTCACTATAACATTCGATGTCAGTAACTCGTGGCAAAGACAATTCATCGTAGGCACAACATGAGATTCAATGAAATGCATCTTATTGCAGTGATTATAGCAATAAAATGGGTCTTTCTTCGGAAAGATTAACACCAAAAGTATATATATATATATATATGTGTCATTCTCACGAAAACTGTCATTTTTCAGTTCAT
>NC_092210.1:81237181-81300441 GCF_043381705.1 Parasteatoda tepidariorum
CATAAGAATTATAAATATAGCTTTGAGAATATTTTGAGTTTCAGATTTTAGTGCCATTCAAACAGAATTAGATATTTTTACCATGCCTTTCAAAGTAAATTGTGAAACAGTGAGGTCGGATTTGCAGCTTTGAATTAATTGAGTTGCAATACAACAATCTTCTGAAGCAGTTGTTTCGAAATATGTCAAAGTTTGAGTTTTACAAATCATTACCAAAAGCTAGTTTCCAAAATTTAATATCTCATGCCCAGAAAATCAGTGCTATGTTTATGTTTGCTTCATCTTATATATGTGAACAAATGTTTTCAACTATGAACCTTAGAAAAAATAATTTCAGAAGTATAATAACAGACAAGCATTTAGACTTGAAATAAGTACATCTCACTTCGAACCTCAATATAAGGAACTTATATAAATTAAATCGCAATTTTATTCCTGTCATAAAATATTTAAATTAAAACTTGCATATTGTTTCCTTATTTTAAAAATTTTCACTTGGCCCAACGAACTTTTCTTTTTCGATTTTTGGTCCTCGACCAAGAGAGTTTGCCTATTCTGCTCTAGTTATTGTTATTGTTTTAACATTAAATTATAATTCAATAAAAGTTCGCAATAACGACAATCCGTAGTAACAAGTAGATTGTCATCTTAGCAAGCCTGTCGTTATAAGCAAGTACTCATATTTAACCATAAAACAACCTTACAGTATAGTTATTGCTGTTATTTATATTTATAAACCGTCGTTGAACTGCCGAACCAATTTATAGGTTTACGACTACTAATGTTCAACTCCGCAGCCTTCTAATTTTACACCCAATCCAGAAGACAAGGGAACTTCTGAATCAAGTAATGGGAGAAATTTTGCCCTCATGGAGGACTTTTTTGAGGGAACTAGCCCGCATTTGCGTTACGTGAAGAGGAAGACTACAAGAACATCCCACGGTTAGTTAACGGCAAAGGGACTCCAACCCAGGCTAAAGAGAATAGAAGGGCTAGTTCACTCCTTTGAAGAAACTCTCGCCGCGCCAAACCTCCGATTTTTGCCTGTGACGTCACGGTGGCGCAACTTTTTTTTTAATCCTAAGATACAAAAAGTTGGCTAATAAAAAAAATACAACTTAAAAAATAATAAAAGATTGAAAAATTATAATTTTTTTTCATTTTTTTTCTTCAGAAATCTTCGTTATGTCATTATAAATGATACCTGAAAACTCCTCTCCTCCTCCCTCTCTCTAGGGAAATAGGGATGATTGGAGGGGGGAGAAATGAATTTCTTCCAAAGAGGCATGTGAAGCTTTGTCTCCGATGTATTTTTTACACTGAACTAAATGAAACCAATGACAAAATAATCGGACTAATAGTTCACAAGTTGTATGAATTTTATATACCGAAAGTGCCTTTTTACGCATCTGTCATTGATATCTAAACAAACAAGCCATTATTTCGTTTGAAGTTTTTTTTATGTTGAATCGAATAAGACTATAGAAATAGTAAAAAGAATGAAAAGTTTAAAAGTTAAAAACGCTTAATGAATAAAAAGTATTTATATTGACGAGTGCTTATGCACACCTTTTGTACTGCTATCTAGAAGCTATGCTATCTGAAGATGTAAGGTACATTTTTCTATGTATATTTTTATACGGAATTGAATGAGATCAAATTTAAGTCGATACGAAGAGTTTGAAATGAAAGGAATTTTTTCATAGTAAGTAAAATACGAAAAATACTACTTTTTACATAAAAATGTTTTTTTATGAACACCATTGCAACTTTTGAAATACTAGTCCTTTTTTGTTTTGTTTTTTTCCACGCGGTTAAGGGAGAAAAAATGAATAGGAAATACCTCACTTGTCTGTACAGCAATAAGAAATGCGTACATAAGTGCAAGTACAAGCTTATACTTTTTATACAAAAAAAAATCTTTATGAATTCTCGACTATTTTTCTTATCAATTCCTGTTTTACAATCAATTCAGCATAAAAAATTACATAGGAGAATAAACCTTACATGTTCAGATAGCTCTTATATAGCATTGTAAAAAGTGTATAAAAGTTCATTTCAATAAAAAATTATTCTTATACACAAAAACCCTTTTAAATTTTGAACTATTCGCTCTATTGACTTGTGTATAGTCGCATACGTGAGAAAATACATAAAAAACAATACTCCATTTGTTTACATAGCAATGTCTATTTCGTAATTTGTACTTTTTCTAAATAAAACCCTTATACCTCCAAAACTGTTCGCCAGGTAGCTTCAAGATTAGTTTCATTTAAAGTTGTGAAAATCAAAAAGGATTTTAAACATGTCTTAAGTTGAAAAAATAAAATAAAAAAACACTAAGAAGCTTCTAGTTAAACTATTTAGACTACATTTTTGTAGCTAATTCTTATAATTTGAGTAAATAATATGAATCCGTCTTTTTAAAAACAATGGTAGTCTTGAGAGAAAATGAAGGAAATGAACATAAGTCCGTTATAACGAACCTCTTTTTCTTTTATATTGGATAGGTATTTTTATTTAAAATACTTAGTTTACTGTTTTTTCTTTATACAGATTTTACACTGAGTGACGCAGCTCTTAACTTTATAAAATATAGAAAGGTTTGAACAACAAGTTTCCAAATCGTTATAAGATTTTGTAAAAATATAATAAAGTGCAATATCTTTTGACGTCATTGATAACAATGATTGTTAATTTTAATAGTAAGTTGTAATTTAGAGAAATAAAAGAGATGCAACTGTTCGTACTAGAAACTGTGATTCCGACTACCTCCTATTTAATTTACTGAAACACATAAAATATAGAGGGCCGAGATAGCCTGGTCCATGTCCAAGAGGTCTTGAGTTTGATTCCCGCTTGATCAAGACTCCCCGCGTAGTAAATTTGACTGGTGAAAGCTAAACCTATCGGGTCACAAAATCCTCCTTGTTTCTAAAACGAGCCATGCCTGTGAAGGTACTGAATTGGAGATTGATCGTTCTCTAGTTCAGGGGAAAATTACGAACTGTGGATATATGAATGGGTCCGCCCTATAAACGGGTTATGACGTATGTGTGTGACAGAAATCAAATTCTTGGCCATAAATCGCGCCACTGACAGGCAAAAAGTGCATCCCCTTTGCCCTAATGGTATACGACAACAACATAATTTGGAGCACATATAACAGTCACAAAAATACACAATTACGAATAATATTAATTAAAATGGAATGAAACATTTATTGATATTACGGACACGACCTAACAGTTCAGCGACTGGAGATGAATTTACAATACTGTCGGTAGATGGCGCTCAGAAAATTGTTAAGTTTAGAGGGGAAGCCATTGCAATCTGATCTGTAGTCAGATCTGTTACAATGTGGTCAACATGTCAACAAAATATTGGTCGTTATATGTGGTCAACAAAAGTTGCATTCTTTTCAAGTGCAACGGCAGGAATTTTAAAAATAGCAGTAAAATTTTTCTTTTGTGGCGAAGAAGATAACGTACTCGGTGGTCGTCTGCACATTGCTTTATTAAAATAACTACCACTATAGATCTTTTTCGAAAATTATGCTTTATGTTAAGGATAAGCCACAACATGTCTTACGCAAGCATACACCTCCTCCTGGTAATTAACAATAAACGAATCACAAAACCCTCTTATGAATGTTTGTAATTTTTGAACGGTGACACTTAAATATTTAGATTGCTTTTGAAGGCAATGCAAGAGTTTTGTCTACGTAAAGAGATGTATTTCATCGAAGCCGCAAGGAATTGTGCTCGCAACGAAATATGTCCACGCCGTATTGTGCTTGTGATGAATTGTGCTCACAATGAATTGTCGCCCACTACGATCTGTCGCTTCGACGAATTGACGAGACACCAATCAAAAAAAGGTTAAATATTTTACTACACAGATTAATTCGTTCACGAAAAGTATCCTATTTCCTAATTAAATACGAGTTATAATTTTTTTTTAATGCTTTGAACTCTTCTAAATAATAACAAAAATTGAGCATTTTATATTTTGTTTATATTCAAAGAAATAAAATTTGAATCGAAGTCGAAATTAAATATTGATATAAAATAAAGGGAAAATGTAAACATAAATAAATAAGTCAATTCTTAATCTCTTTTTTTTTCTTCCTGAAAACATTTTTTGCAATTCTAATAAGAGAACCATCTTAACATACTTTTCATGTAAGTTAAGTTTTCTTTTCTGTGCACGTTGTCTCTAAATTTGAAAGAAAAAAAGAAAGATCAAAAGAGTAATGATCAAAAGCTTAATGATCAAAAAATTATTAAGAAATTATGTTAGATTCTTTTCCTAGCTTTTTTCACTTTTTTTTATCTTTCAATTTTGCCTTGTCACTATAATCTGGACTAAAGTTAAATATCACATTAATAATCTAATGATCAATGCTCATTCAAGTGCTTAAATGGTTTTGAAATAAATTTTAAATCTCTATTTCCGTGCGTCATCACTTTATGCGGGAAAAGATTGTACTTAAAAAGTTAATATTCGATAACAAATTAAAACGAGAATGAAAATAACCCCAACGCATCACCAGCGGCAACCCTGTAATTTCCTTTGACCCATTTCTCTGATGCTCTAGTCTACAGTGCCCTCTTGTGGCGATAAATGAAACTTTTGGTTTGGGTTTCGATATCCTTTTCCCCCGCTAACCACGATTTTGCTACAGTTTAAAATAAGATTAATTCGAAGTCACGTTTTCTCCTCATTTTTACGGAGAAAAAGACCCAATTTTAATGATACTTAACATTCTTAAACAGCAGTTTCATCACCGATGGGAAAATAAGTTAATCTTTCCTTGTAATTCTTCTCTGCTTCTTTATTTATTTAACAATTGGAAAATTGATACGAAGAAGGAAATTATACGCTGAATTACAACATGGAGATGTAATAGCGGATGTGCAAATGCTTCATGCATTAAATTATTATTTAATTAAGTTATATGATTACGGGGCTGTCAGCCATCAGACAAGATGGTAGTTTTACCGCAAAGCTTAAAAGTCAGAAAATGCTGAAAGTATGCACTTAAAGCCGAAATCGATTTGATTTCGTTTTTTATCTGGGGGACAAAACTTCGTTGAATAATGAAATTAAATTACCATGATAAAATAGTGTCTATATCTTTAAACAAGAAAAAATGAATAGCTAAAAAATGAGGTTACATTCAAAAACGCACACTTTACAGCTAATGAACTTAGGTTAAAGCCACTCGTAAAAAACATGTAAAAATTTTATGATCCAAATTACATTTGATTTTATAATTGTGACTTTTAGTAAACGTCGGATTGTTTGTTGTGAGTATAGTTATCTAATACATTATTATAATTTATCAAAACTTATGATAAAAACTTTTGTAAAGTAGAAAAAATCGCCAACCTCAAAGACCAGTATGCAAAAAAGAAATACAAGTTGCTTTAGAGCAGGGATGGGCAAACTGTTTTGGGCGTGGGCAAAAAATTAAAAAAAAAGTTTGGTGGGCTAAGTAAAACTAAAATTAAAAATAAAAAAAAATAGTGCGTGGAGTCCCTACGCGCGGAAGAAGTGAAACTTCGTAATGTGGAAATGAAAATAGGAAGGGGTAGAAATTGATCTTAAGTGAAATCATAGTGTTTCTTTAAGACAAACTTTATTAACATTGCTTACAATTCACAATTGATCGCATCTTTTAATTATCATTTTCGAGTGGAGAAATATCCAAATCTATAACATTTACAATGGGATTATGATAACTAAAGTAAGATACGAAATGTTTGAGTTCTATTTTTTCAATATTTCTTGCAAAAACTGCATCAATGGTAGTTCCCCCTTTGGTTGTTGGATCATTCCTACCATTTATCATTTCCAATCCAAATTTGTCTTTAAGGAAGGTTAATAATGTTTCAGCTTCAGGTAACGAGAAATTCACATTAAAATCTCCAGCAAGGATCACAGGCCGCTCGTTGCCATGGTAGCGTTAAACGTTTAACGCAACCTTGTTGGAAGTCGTATTAGAAGTTTCACTTCAAAAAACGATATACAAATTTTAATCCAAATATTTAATAAGATGAATGAAATTGTGCTTTTATTTTTAAAAGTTCCTTATATTGTGGTTCGAAGTGAGATGTATTTATTTTAAGGAACGAGACTAAATGCTTGTCTGTTAGTTTACTTCAGAAATGATTTTTTTCTAAGGTTCATAATTGAAAACACTTGTTCACATATATAAGATGAAGCAAACATAGCACTGATTGTCTGGGCATGTGAAATTTGGGAAACTAGTTTTTGATAATGATTTGCAAAACTCAAACTTTGGCATATTTAGAAACAACTGCTTCAGGTGATTGTTACAACTAAATTAATTTAATCTAGAAATCCGACCTCACTGTTTCACACTTTACTTTGAAAGGCATGGTAAAAATATCTAATTCTGTTTGAATTCTGCATTCAAACTCAAAATGTAGTTTTTTCGTGTTTCGATTCTTAGTTAAATATAAACGTGTATTATTTAACCAGCCTGTATTACTGAACGAAACGAGTTTCGATTCTTAGTTAAATATGAGAAAAATTGAGGTTAGATATGACAATTTTTCAGGAAATAATGCTATTTTAAAGTTATAACAGTGTTTGTATAATATAAAATTTAGACAAAGTTTTCGACAGAAAAAAGTTTATTAAACAACTTAAAATACGGCCTGCACTAATTAATTAACATATTTGAATTCTTTTAGTTTGAGTCCTAGTACGTTAAGATCCGATCATTAGAACAAAAGTTATTCAGGGTGATTCGTTTATTTTTACATGTTGCAGCTGCATTACCTAGCTGATTAGTTTGGTTTGTGGAAGTTTATTACTCTCCTTCTGTCAACCAATTTATTGATTGAAAAATGAATCAAATACATTATGTTAATTGCAATAATGTTTTAAGCCGTTTGATGCTTTGTAGTAGAGTTGAGATAAATGATTGATTTGCTCAACTAATATGTTAATTGATTGATTGTAGTAGTTTTTCAGATGGCAAAAAATAAATAGCATGATGTTCATTTAAACGTTCCAACAAAGATCTGATATTCACTGATACTTTCTAGGTAGTTTGCAGACTATCTAGGTAATTTGAGAAATTATGCAAGGCACTATAACGGATCACCTTAGTTGATCTGCACAGTAGCTTAACTAATCTGTAGAATTGTTAATATTTTTTTACACATTAGCCATAACATGTCGTGCCATTCGCCTAAATCCCACGGATGATCACCACATTTATATACATAGTAATCTAGACTGGAAAATATATTTATTAATATGATTTTGTGAAGAAGATGTCTGACATGGGTCAACGCACTCCAAAAATCAGATAATAAAAAAATGTTAAGTACTTTTGTTCTTTGTTTATGATTCCTAAGATAAACACATTAAGCGTTTTATAAGAAAAGTATTTCTCCAAGTAATAGATATGCAATTCGAAGTATTTTAGATTGTTAATTCGTCTAGCTATATGTTATCAAAACATGCTTTTAGAATAATGTTTTAAAAAAATACTAAACAAACAAAGAATGTAAAAATATCTGATATATTGATAAAATATTTTTTAACGTTATAAAAAAAAGACAAAAACAAATCTTATTTTTATAGATTTTATTTAATTTTACTTTTGATCGAAGAACGTTGGTGACGTTTTTTATACTTATATTTTATACAACACAAGAAAAGTTAATAAGACTCTGAAGTTTTACAGATATCCATATAACACTTTTTATTGTGTACAGAATATTTTTATTTTCATAATTTAATCACGAAAAGAATAAATTAAATTAGCTTGCTCTAGGATGATTGACTTATGATTAACTTATGAAGTATTACATAAGTAAAATTATTATAAGTAATAATATTACATCAAGTAAAAAGTATATACATCAATACAATAATATTTACATCAAGTAAATATTATTACATCAAACTGGAGTAATAATATTTTAGCGTTTCACTGGCCTCAAGAGGCACGATATTTCAGTTACCCGTTCTTATTAAGTTTGATATGAAAATGAAGACTGTTTATTGTTTCAGACAATATATACGTGGCTGATGTTTTTTTAAAAAAATGACAAATTAATTATGTGCTTCATTAACACAGAATTAATAAAACGCTATAAACAGAACAGCGCAAAATCGATAACAAGACCACAGTTGGCAGTTCAGATTTGGAGAATACTTACAGAATTGAAACATTAAATATTACGTATGATATTGATGCTTAACTCGAGGGTATACACTTTGAGAGACAGAAATGTCATTTATGCCTTTCTTAATTTAAATAATATTTTGTTTGTTGGTAATGAAGTCACGTTTAGTTTATCTGTATAATATTTTTTTCTCTTTCATATAGTAACAAAATTCTATGAAATGAATTGACTCAATTTGAATTTTATTTAAATTCTAAACAAAAGTTTTATTTTTCACATGATTTTTAATAAAATTGTGGGTTAAAAATCACATTTAACGTATATAGTACTTACGCTAAAATTAACTAATATCATCTTTTTCCCAAGGAATTGTTTTGCCTAGATTATCTATCTGGTGTGTGACCTGTGAGATTTGAGTAATGTGGCTCTCGGGCGCAAAAAGTAGAAAATTCGAAACTCTATATCCAGTATTTCAATGAATAACAAGTCAAAGACACCATGTGTTTATAAATATTATCACGTTGAAGTGGTTTAATACAGATGACAAGATGAGGTTTAAATAATGAATTTAATAAAGTGCAGAAAGTACAAATGACGAGAACCAGTCTGCACTAAGAACTGGCTGTTTATAATGAAGGGATCGCTTCGAATGAAGGGATACTAACACAGAACGTTCTAGAAACTTCCTAGAAATAACTAAAGAGGAAATGATGTAAATTGAATGTACTAGAAGCTTCTGGAATGTTCAGATAATTAAATAAGAAAAATTGGGAATTAGTGTCCGCATCCCGTATCGAACCTGGGACCTTCTGCTTTGTAGATTCGAATTATACCACTGAGCTACTGAGACTTAGACTGCTCGGCAATATATTATCAGAGAATTTTTTTAAAATAAAATAGTAAATGATATAGAATGTGGGATTTTATAGCCACCACAGAACCCTCCTCCAAGAATGGAAAAGAATTCGAAAGAAAAGCAAATACTATTATGAAAAAGGGAAGAAAGAGATTTAAAAATTATAAAATTCATTTTGAGAAGATGATTTAAGCAAAACCGTTGTACTACTGAGCACAGAAAACGTCGCTTGATGTTAAAACATGTTTTCGTTGAGTTGTGAATAAGTTCCGCTTGTGTATACATTTGTATTTTGATTACATTAATTGTGCCGTTTATTAAGGCAAATTAAGAATGTTGTACTTATACAACTATACGGTTTAGCTGGTTTCATTATAAGCGATGTCGAAACCATGTCGATTCTTTGAGATACTAACATTCAACTTTTTTAACAATATAGTTTTGACTCGATTTCCTAGTTTAAAAAGAAAAAAAAAATCATTTACGAGAAGAAAAAAGAACAATGGTGGATTAATATTATTATGTTATTGTCTTAAGAGCAATGTTTTGATTATTTAAATTGTTATTTTCTTCTTGAATCCTATCGTATAATGATGTAAACAAAACAAAGCAAAGAAAGCAGACCAACGACTTTAGATAAGGAGCTGCTTGTTAGTCTTGTTGCGTCTGAATATATTCCCAAGGACAAATTATTTTATTGCACAATTTTGATTACATTTATTGAGGAGGCGAGAATGATGACGTTTAGCCTTTGACTGAGCTTCTTTCTTTCTCTCTCTTTTTAGTTGTGTTTCAAGATGAAGATAAATATTTTCTTTTTTTCTCTTATGATTGTGCATAGTTTATATTGGGTAAGTTACTTCGTTGTGGATAACAATGGAAAATCTTATTCTGTAGAAATCTTTGTTTGAAATAATTTCCTATGCTATTTTAATCCATTGCCAAGGACAATACAGTAAGTGTTAGCAGTATTTTACTGTTATACAAAAAATATTGTATCTGTTTCTTCATTCATACAAATATTGCGCGTTTTCAAAACATTTCGCAAGTCCTGAGCACCATGCCTTTCATATTTATAAACATTTTTTTCTGAATGAATTTATGATAGTTAATTATTGTCTGCTTCTGTCGTTTAAAGGTCGTATAAATATTTCTTTCGAACTAAATACCTATAAGCATTCACAGTTTTGAATAATCGCGATTGACATTGTCTTTTTTATATAAGAAGTATTTCAAACATTTCCTTTCTTCCAATTGTTTTTTTATAACCGGCGTGGAACAGCTGACCCAATTCTGAGTTTACAAACATAAATGTTCAACTCTGTAGACTTGTAATTTTGAACCCTATTCAGAAAACAAGAGAATTCCTTGATCAAGTTATCGGACTAACTAGATTTCGTGGAAGATGTTTAGATGAAAGCAACGAGCATTTACGTTACATAGAGAGGAAAACTGCGAAAACCTCCTACGGTTAGCCGACAGAAGGAAATCTAATCCATGATCCGACAATCAGTGGTAATGTTTTACGGGAACACTGTGTTTGATACGAGCCGCCCCTGGGATTCAAACTTGGGCCATCCACTGAGAATTGCGGCTCTCTCCTAATTGTTGGAAAATTCTCAGAATTGTTGTCCACGAGAGTTTGTTGGATGTGTCTACAAGCAGTGTTATTAAGTATATTCAAAGCAATTAGTTCCCGTACCAAATTAAGGAGAAATAAGTCCAAAACGCAATTTTAATTTTTCATACAAATAACAATTTTTTGTTTTGTTCGCGAACTTTCTTTTAACCCTTTCGTTACGGCAGTCCGCTTCTCTGAAATGATGCCACTGAAGGGTGCACCCTACCGCAAACTATGCACGTTGCATGTTGGTAAGCTGATTTGCACATTACACATTGCATGATGTGAACTTACTTTCAACTTGATGAGTGGAACAATTTGCATTAATGTTGAATAAAGAAAAAAATTACGAAAACCTTCAAAGGTTAGCCCAACGCAAATGGGATCTAAATTCAGTATTCGTAGCGTATTTTATGACATAAAGACTCTAATCGATGCCAGGACGATGATCTAAATCGATACCATTCCATATACAAATCAACCCATCATATTTGCGACTTAAATTGAGTCGCCTGAGACAGAAGAAAGCTGTACATCCCCAAGCTCAGGGATCGATCAAGACAAATTCAGGCCCAAGGCCCACCAAATTCTCCAGGCCCGTTACAAAATATTTTGAAATTAAATTACTGAAGTTGAAGTAATATTTTGAGTAATTAGTCCTAACAATAGAAAAGAATCTATTGAACTACATGATTCAAGATAAACATTCTAAGAAATTTTGAAATCGGATAATTGAAGATAAAGTTTATGTGTCTATAAATTAAAGCAAAATATAAAAACTACAAAAGAATGTTATGTCAAAATAAAAATAGTTTGGTGACCACAAATAATTGAAATCAGTGATTTTTGCTATAAGTCACTGATTAGCTGAATTATTTTTTTATTGTAAGCTATAACTATTTTTTATTTAGTACTTAAACCAACACAAAGCCATCCTACCTTTCATTAGACTTTTTACTAATGTTTGAGGCCCCTCAGAAATTGTGGGTCCTAGGCCCATGCCTATAGAGCCTAGGCAATAATCAGGCCCTGCCTAAGCTGCATTAACATTGGAAATATTTTGAGAACAATTATGTTGATCAAATTATAGTCTCTGTAAGCGTTCCAATAGGTTAGTAAATCGTTGGGGGAGGGGTACACTTTTTTATATAATTTTTAACAATTCCAAAAATTTTAATTTTCATAAATTCATTAATATTTGGTAAAGCTTCATTCGTAAATATTTGGCACAATACTTACCGCAAAACAAATATACTAATCAAACCAAGTGAAATGTTTCACTCATAAAAAGTAATATGTCATGACAATGCACGAATATTAAGACAACGTACAATGATAGAGGAATATAAATCATTACTCAATATTAATTTATGTCAGATCAGCTTGCAGGATCAAATTATCTACAAATCAACGATAGCACTTTTTCTCTCACGTTTTCGGGCTTTTTTTTTTGTAGCAACAACAGAAATATATCATGAAATGGCCTCACGCGAACCCTGCGTTTTTATTTTCTTCCGCTCAATGTCAATCTCTGTAAAGAATTAAAGTTATCTGGCAATGACACTGAATAGATTATGGTATTATTTTCATCTTAGGTGAGATTTGGGTGGTCAGTGGACGAGAGGTAAAGCCTTCAGCCGCAGTTCCGTATTAATGAACAATATGCTCTACAATATAATACCACCACGCGTGAAATGGTCCCTCGTAAGTCAAAAAATCAGATCTTTCATCAAATTTGATAATAAAAAACAAATGTCGATGGATTACTTGGGTGTTTCTATGATCCTGACTCAGTTCGTACTAAAGCATAAGATTAAATCAATGCTACATTATAGAAGGACATGGTGACAAAAAGTTCAAATTTTATCACCGCATGCTCTAGGTTTAACACTGTGTATGATACTGGGATACATATATATATATATATATATGTATATATATATATATATATATATAGAGAGAGAGAGAGAGAGAGAGATCTAAACCTCTAATTTCAACAATCACTAAAACTCTAAAACTAGCAGCTAAACATAATCAGTTTTGAATTAAGTGCTTTTCTTAAAATAAGTTAATGCACCATCAGTTGATGAAAACTTGTGGTGTTTCCAGTTCAAGAAATGGTACCAGAAGTGTAATGTGATTTCGATGGACTTAACCGACAGGGCTGATTGTGCTCCGGAAAAAATCCGGATTTCCGGAATTTTCGCTAACAGTGATCCGGAAGTTTCCGGAGATCGAAGGTCCAGATGTTTCAAAAAATCATTGATCGCAGAAGTTTCCGGAAATCAAATTTTCCAAGGTGGAACTTAAAAACACAGTTTATTTTATTTGTTTGTAAGGAAGAGTCAGAGAGATACTTTATAAGCTTATATTCATGATTGATATTCCTTTTTTATCAGTAAATAGTTGTTATAATCATAAACTAAAGAAAGACATATTTGTAAATTTTAATTACTTCTACAGGTCATCATAGGTATGTGTAAAATTTTAAATATATTTTAAGTAAACTAAGAAATATTGAGAAAAAGGAAGAAAAAAAACCTTGTATAATTTTTTTTCAATTTAAACTGTCTTTTTTTTAAACACAAGAAATTTTCCGGAATTTTGACATGGGCTCACAATCACCCCTGACTTAACCACAACCGGGTCTCAAATCCTTTGAAACAATAAAAAAAAACTTTCTGTGTTCTTCGAAACTTACAGCAATTTGTCATAAATGTCGAAAATTTATTTTGCACACTAGGAAGAAAAAATTGGGGTCAAACAAAAATTTACAAGTATTTCAAATATAAATAAATAAGCTCTATTCATCCTTTTTTTACTTCGTCAAAGTGTTTGCCTTTAATACATAATTCTTCGAATTAAACTTTTTAGACTAATTAGTAACTTGTTTTTTTAAAATTATTTTTCATAAATTTTTAAGTCGTTTTTCCGTATCTATCGTTCGTAAAGAATGGTTCCCTGAGAAACGATCGATCGTGGTTCTATCGTATTACATGAAGCACAAAAGAGGACCATACTTAATCATAACTTTCCTTCGATTTGCTAATACTTTTGAGAAAAAGTATACGCAAAAGGGAATTTACAAATTTTAACTGTTATTAAGAGGTTTCAAATTCATATTCAGTGGATACCCTCACACGTGGGTCTTTTTGTCAACGAACGTGCTGATCAGTTGGCAAAAGAAGGTACTTCCCTCCCAGCCTCTCCAAACACGACCCTCACTTACTCTGAATTATTTTCTATCCGCAAATCTAAAGTTAATAAAGCTTGGCTTGTTCCACCGGATCACAATTGGTNCAGAAGTGTAATGTGATTCCGATGGACTTAACCATAACCGTGTCTCAAATCCTTTGAAACAATAAAAAAACTTTCTGTGTTCTTAGAAACTTACAGCAATTTGTCATAAATGTCGAAAATTTATTTTGTACACTAGGAAGAAAAAATTGGGTTCAAACAAAAATTTACAAGTATTTCAAATATAAATAAATATGTTCTATTCATCCTTCTTTTACATCGTCAAAGTGTTTGCCTTTAGTACATAATTCTTCGAATTAAACTTTTTAGACTAATTATTAAATTGTTTTTTTAAAATTATTTTTCATATATTTTTACCTCGTTTTTCCGCATCTATCGTTCGTAAAGAATGGTTCCATGAGAAACGATCGATTGAGATACTACCGTATTGCATGAAGCACAAAAGAGGACTATAGTTAATCATAAATTTGCTTCTATTTGCTAATACTTTTGAGAAAAAGTATATGCAAAAGAGAATTTACAAATTTTAATTATTATAAAGAGGTTTCAAATTCATATTCAGTGGATACCCTCACACATGGGTCTTTTTGGCAACGAACGTGCCGATCAGTTGGCAAAAGAAGGTACTTCCCTCCCAGCCTCTCCAAACACGGCCCTCACTTACTCTGAATTATTTTCTATCCGCAAATCTAAAGTTAATAAAGCTTGGCTTGTTCCACCGGATCACAATCGGTATCCCAGCAAGCGTCCTGGAGGAGCCCTTGTCCTTCAAGGTACACGTGGCGACCAAACCGCTACCTGTAGATTTGTCAGTGGGCATACTAAGAGCCTCACTTTCAGTGGACGAATTAAACTTTTTCCATCTTGTAAAAAGTGCAACTCCAGGGAGGCTAGTCCTCACCATCTACTTGATTGCCTGGATTTCACCATGGAAGAGGTTCTTGAGAAACCTCTCCTTTTCCTCGATTTTTTGAAGATTCACGGTCTCATGGATCTGGTATAGCTGGGATTGGAAACAACAACAGGTTTCAAATTAGCTTTTATGGTTTACTAATTATTAATAGACGCGACAAGGATTGATGACACTTCTGCTTAATTCTCCGACTCCATATTTAAAACAAACAAGAATAAATTTATAAGCTAAAATTGAAATTTTAAAAAACCAAAAATAAATTATTAAATTAAAGTAAATATTTCAAATAAGCTGAAATAATTAATACTTCTATCTATGAAAAGATTACAACAAAAAGTAACGAATCGACAAGATAATATAAGACGAATAAAATGTAATATCTGAGTTCACTTATAAAACAAACTTTTAAACTAACTCTCTAAAGGTCTGGTTTCTTAGGATAGGAAGCCGTCAGCTGGAAATCAGCGCTAACCTCTGATTGGTCCATTTGTGAGTTTGATAGTATACGTCATCGAACGCTCATCTTGAACTCAACTGCAGTTGGATTACAACGTGACGTTAACCACAGAAGCAATGGCGGACAACATTTAACAGCACATTGAAATCAGCGAAGATTTTGATTTTGACATTAAACATAGCTTCTTCATTAAACATAGCACTCTTCATTTAACTCAGCTATAATGTGTTTTTTCTTGGACAAAGTCATTATTTGTTCTCTAAAACTCTGGTCGACAACAACAAAATCAATACACATTCAAACTAAATATTTGTTTACGTTATTAACGCATGCGCAATGAGAGATAATGTCTGCGTTGGACCGACTGCTCACGCTGAGCTAACAAAAAAGTGTTTTTGTGGCGTCAGCTCTACGTCAACTTTCCGCTGACGCCCAGATAAGGCGCTAGTTCTAAGAAACCAGGCCTTGAGCTAACAAACCAGTATTTTGTTGGCGTCAGCGGGAAGTTGACGTCCCGCTGACGCTCAGATAAGGCGCTTGTCCTAAGAAACCAGACCTTAAGAGCTTCTCCTTTCATCATTGGTTAAGTTGATTTGAACCATAATTTCGATGAAAATTAAATGTTTCCATTTCGAAAGTTATATGTGCCTAATGTCAAATATTAGCTTAAATCTCATAACTTCGGGAGTTTGGTACCGAAACAGAGAGATACCGAAGCGAGAACGTGTCGTATCGAGTTGACGAAGACCACGTAATAGGGCACCTCGAGATGCCTATTTTATTTACGAAAAGTATAAATAATGAATCATGATTGAAATAAAACAGTCCGTTTCTTGAAAAATCATCGTAATATGCACAAATATACATTCCTTAATTTCAACAAATTTCGCACCCTATTCCTTTTTTTTTGTAATAAAGCTCCATGATATACTTATTCTTTTATTTTGTTAAAAATAAGTTCTTGACGAAACATTTTATTAGATAACCCAAACAGTTTCATTGAAGTCTGTGTGAATTTTTCCTTTGTCAACTTCTTTTTAGTATAAACTTAGAAATTCATAAATTTGGTTGCCACAGATTTTATACATAGTTCTCTTATAACTCAAGTCTTCACAGATAAAAAAATCTTAAATTTCAAACGAGTTTTGATAGAACCAAACGATTTGTATATTATTGGTTTTAAGAGACTGTAATAATTCATTGGTTAGACTTATACAGACACCTGTTCTGACCTTGAACTTGTAAAAAGGATTCAAGGTGTTTTGTCTCAACCAGGAACTTGAAGAAACCACAATTGACAGAATTTTATTCTAATTTTTGTTTATTGTTCTTAACTCGTTGAGCAAGAGTAAAATTAATTTGCTTTTTGTTTCTTTAATTCCAAAAAAAGAGTTGCCAGGGATTATTCTAACCAAAGATATGGCAACAGAAAGATTGTTTCTGTCCTACTAGGCATGGTAAGTTGAATGTTAAGTATTCGTATGACGTCAATGAAATATTTCTATACGGGCTGCAACCTTTACACGTGATAATATATCTTTAAACACCCATCTAAATGAAGATCGTTTAAAGTTCAAGAGACTAAAACTCTTGTTTACTTGAGAACATGAACTGGTCGTTTTGAACATCAGAAAAAATTACAGATGAGCCGGTTTAAAAAAAAAAATAGGGCCACCATACTGAAAAATTAAAAGCATAAGCCCTTTTAAAAACATGATCACTTCTAAAAAAATCCGTTGAGGTACGTATTAGCTCGTATCGTATGAAAAATTGTTTCATTTTAAAATATTTTATAGGTCTATACTATAGAAATTCAGAGAAACAGCTATGAAAATTTTAGCATTTGCCATGGGGAAACAAAATAGTTATGTTTTATCCACCCATAACAATTTGCTTTTTCGTTCGAATAGGCACTGCAATATTGATGTTGTACAGCTACCTGCAGCGAATGTACTGCCCCGCGTACCTCTAAGTGCACACTAGTGTTTTACTTAATAAAATTCCACTTTATTTGGTCAACAGTTCGAAACTCTTCGGGATGTTAACTCTTCGAAAATGAGTTAATTTCCTAACTTTTGAGCATAAGTGTACGTGAAATTTTGAACGATTTAAGTTATTATGATCAAACATTATTTAGATTTGAGTATAAATTTTATCTTTGAAAGGATTGATGTTAAATGCTTTAAAAGTTTTTACTATACTTTAATAATAAATGGGAAAAAATAAATAACAAGATTTCAGTGTGGACCAATGACTTTAACAAAATTTTCTTTAAATACGAAGTTCTTCTATTTTTATTAAATTCAAATTAAACAACAGCAATACGACATTATCATATTAAGATGTAACTAAATCTTATAACGTACTTATAAATTAAAAAATTTACCCTTATGTTTGCAAGATACATACAGCAAAATTTTGTTTATTTTCTAACATAATTTCTAGGCTTCAAAAAATCTCAAAATCATAAAATATTTATACAATACGTGCTCGAATAAATCTTTTACGTGTCTAAACATTTATTTCTCAAATTTATATAATTGAAACGTATGAATGAACAACGTATGAATGAACAAACGTATGAACTATAAGAATGAAATTAACTACATATCCAACACTGTAAATTATTCTGGATAAAAATTTTAACGGTAAGAAGTACTGACACACTTAGTGCAACATCCGTAAAATCCATCATACCGTAAAATTTTATAACCTAATTTTGATAGTAATAATTGATTTAATTACAGTGATTCAGTAATTTTACAGTAAATATTACTATAAAAATTACGGTTAATCACATTTTTTGTTCCATAAAATTTTAATTTAAAAATAGATTTTAAGGTAAAAAGTATCGACCCTTAGCAGTACTTTGTACCGTAGTTTGAACAGGATTTTTTTACAGTGACTGTTACTAACATCATACAGTATTAAACACGAATAAACATTGCCGAAACTGCAGAGTATTATCATTAATGAAAAAGTATTATCAGCTGAATATCCAATTGCTGATTGATCTAAGTTAAAAGTTAATAAAAAGTTAAATAAAAAATTCATGCCGGAATTCAAGTCGGAATTTTTTATTTAGTTCAGAAATTATTTCATATTTATTGGTGTATATCACTTCTCAGATTGGTTGTATACATGCAAGCATATTTATAATTGCTTTATGACACTACTTAGTTTCATAAAATAATATTAAACATTTATGGAGATGTTGTTTAAAACACCAATTTAAACACGGATAATTAAAAAAGTCTCCAGCTCTAAGCTTTCTTAAACAAATTCATATTTTAAAATTTTTGATCACAAATTAGTTCTAGAACAGATATTACTGAAAAGGATTATAAAGATTTATTTTTACATAGGTAAATTAAATAAAATTTTAAATTCGTTTCCATAAGATATTATGCATAAAAATACGATTCCAAATGCTCTTATGATATAAAATTCACAATCTAAACAATAAATCATCTCCTAACTTGCTTAAAATCTTATCTGTGATCAAATAAAAAATGAAATTATTGTTAAAACACAGTAGAGCAGCTTCAATTTTAAATTGAGTGTAACTAAAAAAAAACTGTTTGAATAAATATTTCCATGATTTAAATTTTCATTTTTATATGCCACAAAATAGTTAGATATCTAGCGCTAAAAACTACAAAAAAAAAATTCGGTAAACAACACACCGAAATCACGGAACACCAATCTAGAAAAATCGAATTTAGGAATGAATCTGCATACTCTTTAATTTTAATTTGGTTTACTACTGATTAACTTCAACTGTTGGTTTATAGAGTGAACTAATAGCTTTAATTTTAAAGATATGTTCAGAAAATTATCAGTGATATATTCTTTTTCTTTCACTGAAATTTCGATGCATTGATCGGATATATTTTGTATTTTTAACGAGAATCTCTGAAAATTATTTTACTATAATTTATATGCAATTTAAAGTTAATTTTATTTGATTTATAAGTAATTCGTTTTCACTAATTTAGTTAATATTAAATAAACTATTTCACATCTAATTTTTTTTTCAAAAAAATCCTTCTGCAAAATCCACTATAATTTAAAAAGTTACGAATGGGGTATTTAAATAAAAAAAAGTGTTTAAAAAATTGTTACGTTAGAGATTTTATGTTTATGGAATGCAGAAATATGGAATGTTAAAAACATATAAAACACGAATTTTTTTAAAATTCAAACCAACTAAACAATATATTTTCAAATGTTTATTATACTTTTATATTTAATAAAGCTTTTTAACTTGCATTTCGTAAAATATTTTATACCAGATAGAGAAACGAGAAATAAATACTAACCTCTTAAATCTATAAAAATAACTTCGCAATTGAAGTGATACTTAGTTTGATTAGTTATTCGGGAATCTGTCTGGGTAAGAAGTTAAATTTAACTCGAAAAGAACTAAAAGAGTTTTTTTAAGTACTGTAATCTCATCCTGTAAACACATTCCTTAAATGATTTCGCGTTTAAACATTGATAGCATCTGTCACTTTAGATGAGTGTTTTTAATCAACCAAAGAACCCTTGAAATCCCTCAAACGGTTGAATCAACTTTCACCCGTGACTTGCCTACACTGTCTTTTTAGTTGCTATGTTTTGTTACGGAATATTTCGCCTTAAAACTCTTTGATATTAAGTATCAAAATAGGGCTTACTCGTAAATATCGTTATAAAATTTTTTTTAAAAAAAGGGATCCCTTTCCCTCTTTAATATCAATGTGAAAACCACCTGCCCTTAATAATAAAGTGATCCATTGCTAAAAAATTTTCATTTTGTTCGAATTTTTATATTAAACTCTCCGGTTTTAAATAGACATCATCGATTAAGAATAAAAGAATTTTTATTTTGCTGGAATTTAATTCTAATTTTTATTTTAAAATTTTGAAACGATGATATAGTTATCATTATCAATGACGAATGTACGCATTTTTATTAAGTTGAACTTTTATTCTAATTTTTACATTTAGCTCTTTAATTTTGTATCGATGATATACACCGAAGAGCCATTACATTATGACCATCCTGCTAATAACATGTAGAACGGTAGAACGACCCTTCGTGGCATTGATTTCACAAGGTGCTGATATGTAGTCTGAGGTATCTGGTATCAAGCGCTCACCAACTGGTCCTGCAATTCCCTCACATAGCGAGGGGGTAACGTGGCAGCACGAATTTGGTTTTCCAAGTAGGACCACAAATGCTCTATTGGATTAAGGTAAGGTGAATTTGGAGGCCAAGAGACTTGAAAGTCACTGGAATGTTCCTCGACGATTCGACCCTCATGACATGGTGCATTATCCTGTTGGTAAACACCATCCCCCGCAGGAAAAACTGTTGCCATGAATGGGTGAACCTGGTCTGCAACTATGTTCAAGTAGCTTACAGGACGTCAGGGATTGTTCTGTGAGGATTATGGGTCCTAATGTGCCTCATGAAAACATTGTTCCTGGGCGAGAAACCATGAAAACCTGGGCGAGCCCATTGTTATAGATGGAGGGTGGTCATAATGTAATGACTCTTCGGTGTAGTTATCAGAGATCAATAAACATATTTTAGTTTTATTTTTTCTTTATTTTTCAATCTAAGTCTGTTTTGTATACTAGTATCTAGAGTCCCTATTTTCGTTTAGGTGCAGTATTCTGAAATGATCACTCTTAATTTTTAGAATTTTCATAAAAAGTAATTTAAAAAAAGTTGGGAAATTAGGGGTCCAAATTTTTTTTTATCTCAGCGAGAAAAAAAGTACGATTTAAATTTGCCGTATTATTCCAAAGGAAGGTAAGATAAAAAAAATTTTTTTTTTTAGATACCAATACCAATTTGTAAAACTTGCAGGTTCTTGCTTTTCAACTCCCTTCTTTCTTTCGGGAATCAAACAGGTTTTGATGTTCTCAATTCCACTTTCCAGATGAAGTTTAATATAAAATATAAATTTGTGTCTCGAAAATTAACACTTTTCTTACTTAAGGATTCTAAAATTATCCATTAAGAATGGTCTTTACGTAACAAGCTGAACATTTATAACACGAAAAACTGTTTTTCTATTTGCTACTTTTTTTGTTGTGTTTTTCATTTGCAATAAACATATTTTTTTGAGAAATCATTTTTCAGAGGTTGCTACGCAACCTATAAAAAAGACTTCCTTCCTGCCTCAGTAACGTTTTCATTTTCGTTTATACAAGATAATTGTGGGAAATCATGCCTCAAGAAAATTTTTCAACTTCAGAAAAAGCAAATTTAAGAAAAGGTTATTGTTATGATACTCTTATAGCAAAACCATAATAGTGTTAAATCAGTGTAAATAAATAAAGAGCAATCTTAAATAGCATTTTTTTAAAAAGAAAGCTTTAATAATCTAAGCATGGTAAAGACAAATAAAGGAGACCTTTTTTAAAGAAATATAAAGCAGGAAAAACCTTCCAAGAAACTTGGATGAAGTAACTACTTTTATTATCAAGTTATTCGAGAGACTAGAATAATAAGTGTTGTACTCAACACTTGCAAGTTTTGTTTTTAACGTTTCCTTAAGGGGGGGGAAACCACGTGGTTCTAAGAAACCGTAAGTAAACGGGCTGGAACAGCGATTAAGAAGTAGTCATTACGAAAGATTATTCAAGGTTAATTTGGAAAGAATTACGTAAAAGGGCAAAAATAAAGTCATTGAGTTAATAAGGTTTAGGTGCAGTATCCATACAGCTGTTAACTCTGAAACTAATTAACAAATTGAATCACCCTGATTTATTTTTATAAATTTTGGATATTTTGTAAATGGGTCAGCAAGGTATGGAATTAATATTTAACACATTGTCTTGACTTTTTTTTAATTAAAAAACTTCAGACAGAGCAGTTGTAAGGGTGGAGCAAATGGGGGCTTTTGTACAACGCTCCGCATTTCTGGTGAGTATGGGGGAAACCTGGTTACATTTTGACAAAAAAAATTTTATAACACCTCAAAAAATTTGATTTTTTAAAAATTACTTTTAGCATGGAAAATATGATAAATGTGTGTTCCACTTAAGGCAAATATATTTAATATCCTAAACATGTTATTCAAAGGTGTTTATATTTCTAAAGATCCCGCATAAAAAAAATATTCATAGAAATCAAAATGATCGCATTTTTTTTAATTTTATAACCGTCGTTGAACAGCCGACCCAATTTCATGGGTTTACGACTACTTACGTTCAACTCCGTAGCCTTGTAATTTTGAACCAATCCAGAAGACAAGGAAACTCCTGGATCAGTACCCCCAGAGGTATTGATTTGTTGTGGGAACATGGAGGACTTTGAGACTCGACAGATTTAACGTGCATCAGTCACCATTTACTACACGGGGAGTCTTCGGCCGACGAGGATCGAACCCACTACCTCTTGGATATGGGCCCAGCGCCCTACCAACCAGGCTATCCCGGCCAAAAAAAAAAAGTGATCGCATTGGAAAATAAAATGTTACAAAATTTTTAATGCATTACATAAGCAGAACCATTGAACAAAAAAATTCTCTATTCTTTTTTTTAACGCCTAATAAATCACTCATTAAACTAAATATATAGTATATGATACAAAATAAAACAAAATATTATTTTTTAGAAAAAATTTAATTGTTCATAAGAATGAAGTTTAAAAAAAATTCGTAAATAAATAATATAATTTATTTTAATAATTTAGGCAAAATTCTAGCAGTAATGGTCCAGCAAAATATTTAGACCAGATCCCCTGAAAGTCTAGCTACGCTCTCCTGAAAAGCTAGACCACTCGCAGAAATTATATACAATACAAAGCAAAAGTATAGAATAGTTCTTATATTTCATACTTTGTCCTTAACCTAACGAGAATTTAATTATTTTGTTTTATTTTCAGCGTTGAACAGCCAATACGTGTTAGACATGAGGTTGTATCAGTACCAACTCCATAGCCTTGGAATTTGGAAATCTGAACAGAAGATAAGGGAGCTCGAGATCAAGCATTGTTACAAAATCGTCTTTATAAAGAACTTTATGGGAGGGGGGGGATTAAACCGTATTTGATTTTCATGGAGCCCATGGTTAGCCCCTCCGCAAGAGACTCTAATCCATGATCTGCCATCTATTTTTTTCTTCTTTTTTTTAATGATTTTTTCAACAGCCCTGTTAGTTTTGGGACATAGAGTATGGCCGTTTTAGTAAAGCTGTGTCTCCTAGTAATTTCATTCTAAACTATCTGGTCCAAACAGGGGTTTATCAATCTCCCTTGTCAACAACGTGCATTATTACAAAAAATATTCATTTTATCTAGAATTATTTGTAAGCAAATTTTATTTTAAAAAAAATTTCTGCGAAATGGTTCTCGCTGGAGAAATAAATTATGGAAATTTTCCGGCATCACTCCTGTGTTAATTAAACCAAATCTTAATTTTATGTATTCATCTTTGCTTGAAATTTTAAAAGTAAGCAGTTAAAAAGGCATCAGTGCACAACTTTTTTTTAGTTTCTATAAATTATCCAAAATTGAAATAAGGACTCGAGTTTTTATTCTGGGGTTCAATATAAATGTAGTTATTATTTTAATGTAAACACTTTTGAAGAGCAATAAAAAAATTTTTTATAATGCAATTTTTTTAGATCTAAAGTTTGTAGATAAAAAAAAACTATGATGTCTGCGCTCGATAAAAGTAATAAAAATCATATTTCAAAAAGCAATAAAATTCATGTTTCATGTTCAGTAAAAAAAAATCATGTTGTCAAACCAATTTTAATATCCAGTTAAATGCGCACTTTTTAAAGCCACACTAGCTAAAGTGAGATTCAAATGTAAAAAGTATATTTTAAATTTAAACACAATTATTATTAATTTAAATATAATTATATATTATTTCTTAACTCATATTTCCCCCCTAAAAAACCGAACATTTTGTTTGGAAAATTCCTCTGGATTCCTTAAGTTAAAAATAGCAATTAAAAACATTCGGCTGAAAAATGCTGAATACATAAATTTGTGGAGTCCAAGAAAAATGATCTCTGACGTTGTTTATTTGATAATCAATAACAATATTGACAGGGAGATGAATTGGAAAGAGGAGAAAGTGATTTTGTTCAAATACTATGCCTCCAGTACATCCTCTCCGTGATGTCTCCGCCAAGGACAGAAAAAAACAAAAATACATTTACGAAACAAGTTATAATTCTACGAATCGGCAACTTTCATCTTTTGACACCTGACAAGGATTTTGTGGCACTTCATCATTAGTCAAAGGCCGTGTCTTAAATTACAAACGTTATAACATAATCTATAATAAAAATAATGAAAGCTTGAAAAAAGAGACTTAATGAATTAAATTGAAATGAAAATTTTCATTATAAGTTAGACTTTTTATTATTACTAGTGGGCTGCGCCCCCTGCTCGCTAACGCTCGCCAACCATCGAAAATTGCTACGCAATCTTATATGGTTTGCTTCGTTCGCTACTAACTTAGGTCCATTGCAAATGCACAAAATTCTAAGAATTCAAAACAATCATTCAAATCCATATAACAATTTTTTTTAAAAAAAAGATTACATCTTTTTAGTAAATACTAAGGTCATTAAAATAAATTTGAATTCAAATAAATGACATGTAATTCGTTAAACCTATTAGAAATGTGCTATAGTATAAAATCTTAAAGCGTAACAGCACGACTGAGACTCATTTTTCAATGAATAACTAATAACAATAATAAAACAAATAAATTCGTGATATAAATAAAAAATCCCAAATAAATTCGTGAAAAAAAGTGCTTTCGACAAAATATTAAAGTAGAGATCTATCGACAAAGACTACTCACTTCTGCCTAGCTTAATAGTATGAGATTGCCGCAGCTGATAGGGTGAATTTCGGAAGAGATCACATTTGGTGAGAATGCTCACTCTGGTTATTTCAGTTTCCGTTCTCAAAAGCGCTATATGTTGAGCCACCTCAGCTAGATTTGGCATGTGACATTTTTAGCTGCAATCATTGGTCGATTTTCTAGCGTTGCCATTCGGGGAGTTGTAATGAGGCTTTTTTTTATCGCCGTGTTAGAGAAATATATATATATATATCGATTTTTTTCTTTTTAGTTTATATAAACATGTATCTAGGACAAAGATCCTAATTCGTAAAAGATGAACTTTCACTATCAAAAAATGTCAATTTAAAAAAAAGATGAAGGAATTTATTGAAAAGGTACCAAGTAAAAATCATCTTCTATTTTAATTGACTTACTCAGATACAAATAACTCCTAAAATGTCTCCATCATGGAGTTAAAATCTTTATAACTTAGTGAGTCATCGTGGTGCAACTTTCAGATGCAAAACCAGAGCTGTGCAAGAAAAGATCTGCAGTTTTAAACTTGCTCGACTCCGATTAATGCTGGAATAAAATTTTTGCCGAATTCACGGAAAATACTAATACAAAGACTAAATAATTGTTCATTTTAAATGATATTTTATTTTTATGAACTATTGGAGTTAACGGTGCTTTATTGAATATTACATATTATAATGCAACACAATAGTTGAAAAAAATAAATAATAAAAGAATATTTTGTGCAAAAATATTGAAATTGTGCAAAACTCTTCTAAGAAAAGAGCTAGATATTAATATCTCACACGCACATTTCTATAAGTCTAATGACGAAAAGATTCATAAGAGAATATTTTGGCCAAAACTATGACAAATATGATACATAGGCATATCTTTTCATTTCACTTTTCAACTGCGCTATATAAATTTGTTTTTGAAATTGAAATACTTTTTCAATAACTCAATAAGCTCAAAAGCGTTTCAATGTGACAAAATAAATTTGAAGTAAGTTCGAATTTAAATAATTATTTGAGTAATATTTTGTTTACATGTAAAAATATAAATATTTTTCGAAATCAATGAATTCGATTTAGCCCTATAAGACCTAACTTTTAAGCAGCCGGTAATAATAAGAATAAATTTTATCCGATTCGAGAGCAATTTACTTCGACTTACGGAGTCGAAGTAAATTGCGCTCGACTAAATTCAATATATCCAGGCGCACGATTCAGATGAAAATTACCAAGTTGTAATCTGTTTTCCTGTAATATACAGGATGTCACGCTATGACCAGTTTTAATACAGGTTTTTAAAACTTTTGTGAAAAAATGAAGTGAAAAAAAAGTACACACACTGTACATAAAAATTCATATTTGTGCAAGAAAAAAAAATTATTATCTACATAAGTAAAGGAAAAACTTCAAAGCTATATTGCACGGTATACTAAGAAGTGAATTTACTAATGCCTTTCGAATTCGTTCTCTGTTTTCTCGTACGATCAAAACGATCATTTCAGCTCAGCCTTCATAATTAGTAGTAAATTTCGATAGACTTTTAAATATCAATTTGCAATCTTTGATGGGAAATTTTTCAAATTTCACACAAAGCCGGGATAGCCTGGTTGGTAGGGCACAGGGCTCATGTACAAGAGTTCGTGGGTTCGATCCCCATCGGCCGAAGACTCAACGAGTGGTAAATGGTGACTGATGCACGTTAAATCTGTCGAGTCTCAAAGTCCTCTGTGTTCCCATAACAAATAAATACCTCAGGGTGTACTGGTTTGGAGATCGATCATTCTCTAATTCAGGTCAAAATTACGATCTGTGGATGAATGAATGCGTCCGCCCTATAAACGGGTGCAAGGTATGGTGGGGCAGAAGTCGAATTCTTGGCCATAGATGGCGCCACTGGAAAACAAGAACAATCGCACCCCCTCTGCCTAAACAGGCATACGTCAACATCAACAACTAACTGATCCAGGAGTTTCCTTGTCTTCTGGATTGGTTCAAAATTACAAGGCTACGGAGTTGAGCATTAGTAGTCGTAAACCCAAAAGTGGGTCGGCTGTTCAACGACGGGTATAAAAAATTAAAAAAACTTCACTTAGGATAAGGATTTTAAAAATAGGCATGAAGGGTTAGGGAACACCCTGCATAAATGAGTTTATTAATAAAAGTGAATTAAAATAAATGACTTCTTTCTATTACTCTTTTTAGTACTTAACTTTATTTGGATTGAAGAAAATAAATTGACACAAAAAAATTTTTTTGTTTCATTGACTCAGCTGAAATTGCGCACTAACATCTAATTTATTTTGCCATTAAGTGCTTCAAGCGGAAAATTATTATTCTTTTCAACAAAAGAAAAAACAAAATCATAGCGTTAAGTAGTCATCTTCCTCTTTTTAATCTCCATCCATGCTTTTCTTATAACCCCAGAACCATCTGTGCAAGCGTCCTAAAACTTAAGCAGTGGATGAAGGAGGTAAATCAGTTCTCGAGAGACTATTAACTCATTAGTTTAGCATTAGTCATTGAGGAAACTTTAATTAACGCTTTTTTTTCTTCAAATATTTAACAGTGATGTTTTCTTAATTACAGCTCTATCTAATTTTTATTCGTTATTTAAGATGAGATCAGTGACAAACTTTACGGTAATGTCACTGAATCAGTATTTCGAAAGTTATCCGGTATGACGACGTGTTTATTTAGTTTATTGAGTTTAGTTTAGTTTAGTTTATTGAGTTACGCTTTGAAAAATATTCCTACAAAACAAAATAGTTTTAAAACAACGATAATTGAAGCAAAATAAAAAAAAACATAGATTGTGTAGTAAAAAGTAAAATTAATGGAGGAAAGATGATTCGTTTCGGGAAACCATAAAAAAAATGCCAAACTATTATTGACTCCGATGATACTTATTGTTAGTTTTGGTAGTAGGTACTACTGCTATTTTATTTTATTTTACTTTATAACTAGCGTTGAACAGCCGACCCAATTCTCAGTTTACGACTATTAATGATGAACTCGGTAGCCTTGTAATTTGGAATCTAATCGAGAAGACAAAGAAACGCCTAGATCAAGTATTGCGACTCACTAATAGCCTTCGTGGAGGACTTTTTTATCGGGCTACACCGCATTTCCGTTACATGGAGAGGAAAATCACGAAAACCTCCTAAGGTAAGAACCCATGATCAGTCTTCCTCTGAGGATATTTTTACGTCAACACCGTGATGGGAGCAGAATTTATATCAACTAACCACCGCTGGAATTTGAACCGGAGTCACCTCATTGGGATGCAAACGCTCTATCCTCTGAGCCACAGTGGCTCCTACTACATTCAAATCCATNATCCGGTATGACGACGTGTTTATTTAGTTATTTATTTAGTTTATTGAGTTTAGTTTATTTAGTTTAGTTTATTGAGTTACGCTTTGAAAAATATTCCTACAAAACAAAATAGTTTTAAAACAACGATAATTGAAGCAAAAAAAAAACATAGATTGTGTAGTAAAAAGTAAAATTAATGGAGGAAAGATAATTCGTTTCGGGAAACCATAAAAAAAATGCCAAACTATTATTGACTCCGATGATACTTATTGTTAGTTCTGGTAGAAGGTACTACTGCTATTTTATTTTATTTTACTTTATAATGATGAACTCGGTAGCCTTGTTATTTGGAATCCAATTGAGAAGACAAGGAAACGCCTAGATCAAGTATTGCTTGCGACTCTCTTCGTGGAGGACTTTTTTTATGGGGCTACACTGCATTTCCGTTACATGGAGAGGAAAATCACGAAAACCTCCCACGGTAAGAACCCATTAAAGTCTTCCACTGAGGATATTTTACGTCAACACTGTGATTGGTGCGAGCCGGGAGCAGAATTCATATCAACTAGCCACCGCTGGAATATGAACCGGAGTCACCTCATTGGGATGCAAACGCTCTATCCTCTGAGCCACAGTGGCACTGTTATTTTATTTTTATTTTTTAACCGTCGTTGAACATTTTGGGTTTACGACTACCAATATTCAACTCCGTAGCCCTGTAATTTTGATCCCAATCCGGAAAACAAGGGAATTCCTGAATCAAATATTGAAAGAAATTTGTCTTCGTAGGGGACTTTTTGATGGAACTAACGATGGAGAGGGAAAAATTCTCACGGTTATCCTGACTTCAAGGGGATGCTGACCCATGATCCGTCTACCACACAGGATATTTTTTCGTCAGCACTGTGGTCGGTGCGAGCCTGGTGCGGAATTAGAATCTACCGGCCATCGCTGTGATTCGAACCCGGTTCACCTTATTGAAAGGAGAGCGATCTATCCCCTAAGCCACCGTAGCTCTCATTACTGCTATTCTAGTAATAGGTACTGTTTAGATGAATACCATATATATTTATACATGTATTAAATATAGTTGCTGCGGTAATAGGATTTATACGGCGCCTCCAAAGGTTTTTTTTTTATTATTATTTCCAATGAGCTGCATTATCGGTCTTGCCAATGAGCAGACCTAGTGCGTTCTCCAGAGGTGGTATCCACTCTTTCAGGACCACCACAATGGGTGAGATACCGTTGGTCATGTTAATTTGGACGTCTAGTTGCTGCCACACTAGATGGCAGCACCGAGACTATTTGGATGCTATGCGCCTCCAAAGGTATGAGTATCTAAAAAATTACTTTATTGCAGTAAATTTTGACTATCATGCGATGGCCGATAGTAGTAGCCTCATGCCATATGATACTAAATATAATTTATCTTTATGTTAATGAGGTGAAATTTTGAAAACGTGTTTTACTATTCTACTAACGTAAAGTCACCACGAAGTTCAACAAAAATTTGGAATTAGAGAAAAACATGTAATATAATGTAATAAAAGGATTTGAAATTATTCTTTTAGTTTTATTAATTGTGTCGGTAAATGATTTAATAATTTCATAATGAACATAATTTTCGAAACGTTGATTGAACAACGATCAATAGATTTTTTGACCGTGTACAAAGAAGGGTATTTTTCTTGTAGATAATAACTACGCACGCGCATATATTTCAAATTGATTATGAAGTACTAAGAATATTGTAATTCGAAGAATTAAGAGATCATATTCCACATTCACATGCGTATGTTAAAAGAGACCTGAATAGCATACGTAGAGAACTGAAATCGTTCTCTAACAATTACGGCTTTGCAAAACATGCATTCTGTGGAACATTTAGGATGAAAGAATTCTTTGATAATCTCTTCTTGATTGTTAAATAAAAATAGAAACAGTTTCTTCAGATCTAGTAAGCGTTTTCTTTTATAATCGTGTTTGTAAACTGATTGAAAAATCTATGTCTATGCCAATATCGCTGTCACTTTGCAATGTGCTAGGCTAACTGGAAACATCTCCAGTGTTTACTGATCTGTCCGATATTTTCAGATTTATTACAATGCCTTCAGACAAATATACGAGTATTTGCTCAACAGGCTTGAATTTCCACCGACATTTTGACTAAATTTCCTAAAGCTTATAAGAATAAGCATTGTATTATACCGGCACTTTGAATTAAGAATAGCGAATCAGCTTATTGAGCTTACAGGATGAACAGCTGATGACTGACTGACTTGAAACTTAGAGATCTCTGAAAACAAAGAATGATAGAACATGCTCATGTCTATTGTGAAAGCTGTAAAAATTTTATGAAGAAATTTTGGAATTTAGGTACAAAAGTTGCCAAGAGATGGTACTATACAGAATTGTTAAGAATAATTCAAATGCCGCGGAACTGTAATCAAACTGAGATATTTCAGTACCTGAAACACTCGTTGTTCTGCGAACTTATAATTTCTAATCCTGTATGAAACCTATAAGTACACGACCTCTTTGCAAACAGCTTTAAAAAAATTAGACTTATACAGCAATGATGGTATATTTTCTTTTTTGTTAAAAAGCATGTCAGTTCACAGCAGTAAGGCTAATGAAAGAAGTAGTAGTGGTAATTTATTTACGTCGCACTAAAGTTGACCAATGGCCTATTGGCGACGGTCAAGGAAGCATCTCTTTAGGATAATCAAAAGACACGCCAACACAATTTTGATCCTCTGTTGCTTCGGTAGCTCGACTACCTGCGCGAAGTCGAGCTCTTTACAGTAGAACAGTCTAACGAGGACCAATACCGCACACCCTCCAACCCATCGCAAGCTGATCAATTTTATAACAGCTGGAATCATGTTTTCATGAACAGCTGCGAAACATTTTTCAATTATACAAAAACCAGTTTTATTTAAAGACAAAGCANATCATTGGTCAGCAAAAAATTGTATTAAAGTAACGGTATGATTAAAAGTGTGTCTTATCTAATATATATATATATATATATATATATAAATTAAGATTGAAATAAATAGTAATTGTTTAATGTCAATTTTTCATTATAAATCTTTCTCCTCATCATATTTACTTCTGTTTCAAACTGTTGGAAACTTTTGCAATAGGCAGGGTGAAATATATTAATTGATTAAATAATAATAATTAATAATAATTAATTGATTAATTAATGATAATCGAACTAAATTGTTAAGTCCACAAAGATGTATTAACTAACAAGACAGATAAGTGCATTTAAAAAAAAACACATCAATAAATAAGCCTTGCTTATTTTGCGATTTCCTAATTTTGAAAATTTCAATTTTTGTTCGAATTTTGATTTTAAAAAAATCAACTAATTAAAAACTCAGGATTTTAAAAACCATAACTTCTATACTTACGTGTAAATAAAATAGAAAAAATCAATACAATAAATGTCACGTACTGAAATGATTGAACGTTACTTACGGAGAAATCAGAATGGGTTTCCGTTCGCAAACAATACTTCACTGTACGAAAATCATAACTATACTGATATTATTCATAAAATCTTTTTCCCACCAGTTCAAAAAAAGTGAATATTTGATAAATAAACTAGACGTATTTGTTGACAATAACAATGCTTCCATCATAATTACGACGCAGTGTAAGTAAATTGCTGATTTCGTTGTTGATATTTATTACGTCGTGCGTTTGCAAGATTTATAAACATTGATACTTTTTTCTGTGCTATTTTTGGAAAGGGATGACACAATTTACAGGAAACTGACCTCAGCTAAACACCCTTTGGATTCAAAACATATTTCCACATTACTTCAGTTCAGTTTGCTGGCACCAGATCGCCAAATTATGATTTTTTTTTTATTTTTACTCCATGTGCTTTTTCAACTATCACGAGGAAACATTGTGATGAAACGGCATTGACAGACATATGATGCCTGTGAAAGATCCTTGCTTAACTGGTGTTATCTAGTAATTACATCGCATGCAGACAATTCACAGCCGTTTGATTGACGCATCTTGTAATTTAAGAATAAACTACAAGAAGGTAAGATTATTGAACCCCTGCTTCCGGAATTAATTGTAGTAAATTAAAATAGGCAAATACATAAAAGTCGTTAGAGAGATATTGCTTGAATAGTTTAAAAGTATTATAGTGTTTTTAATTTATTCTGATGCAAAATTCAAGATTCTTTTCCCCCAAAAGGAAAAAAATGTTCTCATGTCATAGTAAACAAAACATAGTAGATAAAGTCAAAACCATTATTTAGCAATAAAAAATAAATAAAAAAATAGTGTGTGGAGTCCCTCCACGTGGAAGAAGTTAAACTTCGCAACCTGCGACGTTAATTGTAGAAGAATCAGCAGTCGTAGAAGGATCACTAATTCTATTCAACAACTCTTTTTCCTGATTCGCTCGCTTCCGTGCTCTGTAATCACGGTAATATTTTACATTTTTCCCTCGTGGACCTCTTGAACCAGTGGAAGTGCTTGTGGTTACCTCATCGTCTCGCACTGGAAAATGTATTTGTATTAATAATGTATGGGAATGCGTCATAATGTAATTTCAGAAGAGAAAACATAANTGTCGATAGATCTCTATTTTAGTATTTTGTCGAAAGAGCTTTTTTTCACGAATATTACGAATTTTATATATTACGAATTTATTTGACGATTTTTGATTTATATCACGAATTTATTTGTTTTATTATTGTTATTAATTATTCATTGAAAAATAAGTCTCAGTCGTTCTGTTACGCTTTAAGATTTTATACTATAGCACATTTCTAATCGGTTTAACGAATTACATGTCATTTATTTGAATTCAAATTTAATTTAATGACTTAGTATTTAATAAAAAGATGTAATTTTTTTTGTAAAAAAAAGTTGTTAGATGGATTTGAATGATTGTTTTGAATTCTTAGAATTTTGTGCATTTGCAATGCACCTAAGTCAGTAGCGAGCGAAGCGAGCTTGGTTCGGGGTTTGGCGAGCGTTAGTGAGCAGGGGGGGCAGCCCACTAGTAGTAGATAAAATCGAAACCATTATTTAGCAATAAAAATAATTACAAGTTTGATGGATCATTTCAGCTGATGACATAAATGATGGATAAAAAAAATCTTTACTCAAAATTAATTATATTAAATTCAAAAATTCTTGATATATAAAATGATTTTTTTGCATTATTATTTTTAACTTATATACTATTTCTGATTGAATGAACTTAACTATATATTTAAGTATGAATAATTTACCGAAAATTGTCAAAACAAATTAATTAATATTTTTCTCTGTCCTTAGCAACCAAAATGTAAATTAAAAATGAAGATTGAATTAAAGTAATAAAGTAATATTTTTAAAAGAACTCTAAAACCACTCGATTGAAGCTGACACAGAGGATAGATCGTTCGCCTTCCAATGAGGTGCGAATCAAAGCAATTGCTGGTTAATACGAATTTCGTACCCGGATCGCACCGACTACAGTGCTGACACAAAATATCCTCAGTGGTAGATGGATCATCAGTTAGAGTCCCCTTGCCGTCGGGTTAACCGTTGGAAGTTTTCGTGGTTTTCCTCTCCATGTAATGCAAATGCTAAAGTCCACCACGAATGCAAATTTCTCCCAATACTCAATCCGGGAACTCCCTTGGCTTCTGGATTGGGTTCAAAATTACAAGACTACGGAATTGAAGATAAGTAGTTGTAAACCCAAAATTGGGTCAACTGTTCAACGACGGTTATAAAATAACTCAATGGAACAGTGGTGGGCCTCCTCTTCAACTATAAACTCCTTTCGAGGCTTAGTGGATGGAGCTCTCGCTTCCCAACGTGGTAACTCGGGTTCTAATTCCAGGTGGATAAGAATTCCACACACAGCTTGCACCGACCACAGTGCTAACGAAAAATATCCTCAGTGGTAGACGGATCATGGGTCAGAGTCCACTCTATTCGTTCGTATTCTTAAAATGGTATACTTCAATTAGTATTAAAAAGATTTACTTTAATTATACAGATTAGAACACAGATTGAAAAAAAAATTGTAATTGTCAAAAGCAAATAATTTGGGTAAAAATGCTAGATTTCCTTAAAAGTTTTTTTTTTAAAAAAATTTAAAAAAAAGAGGCCTTTTGACAAATTGCTCATTTATGTTTATGCATTTATTTAGTTATTCTTTTTTGATGAAAAGATTTTTTTATGGTTAACTTAAAAATGTCGATTTCAAGCTTACTGTTTCTTATTTTCAACAACAAAAAAAGAAAATAGATAAATAAAAAAAGAGAAAGGAGGGTATCGTTTTATATTTGCATTATGTGTATTATGAATGGAATATAAATTTTTTACAAAACAATTTATAATTTTTTTCCCTGTCATTTTGATGTATTCTGATACTTCTGAAGAATAAAGAAAAACTTTTTTTCGCAAATATTGCTTTCAAAAATTACAGAGCTACATTTATTGATATTATGGAGCAGATGCATGTTATAAATATTACGCACTGTTTTACTGGAAAATGTATCACGCGTTTTATTATGAAAAATTGATATAAAAGCTGAAATTAAGTGTGAAAAAAGTCTTGTTACAAATAATAAACAGACTATAATAAATCACTAGACTTTAATAATTAGACTAGGAGGTTCCCCCTTGCTCTCCAACCTGCCAGTTTCTTCTTCCTGAAATTAAGTTGGCAAAGTAATAACATTTTCATAAATTTTCTAAAAACTGTAAAAGCTGTTGCTGAATTCCAAAAGTTCAAAGATTTTCCTTGCAAGCATTTTCTTATAATGAGACCGAAATTCTGGTTTTAATTAAGTATAGCTAGTTTTTTTCGAAGAAACAATTTGAAATCAGAGTCTAATTAAAAGAAGGAAAATTAAAAAGATTCATTCCAAAATAAATTGATAATTAATAAATAATAATGAAAAAAAAATTTGGCTATTGTTTAAACTTATGAAAGGCATCTTTACTTTATCGTTTATAAAATATTAACTCTTTTTTAATTTAATATAAATTATATAATACATTAAGAATAACGCGTAACTACGCGCTAGCTTGTTTTCGGCCATGAATAATGATCTAATAGCCGGCCATGAAAAAAAATACTACGAAATTCAGATTGATAACAGCTTGACCTTTAAAGATTTATTTGATAATAATGAAATTATTTGTGAAAAAAACGGTTACAATATTTGTTTTCTAACATTTTAAACTGATGGGATAAAATTAATGTAGAAACATAATTTCTTTCAACAACTTGAACCGAAAAGTTTTTATTTTTTATCATTATTTCATTTCATTTTTACTCTAATCATTTCTAATCATTTATTAAAGTCATTACAGTTTCATTACATAGTAATCATTACATACTATTGTATACATACTAGTCTACATGCTACTTTTCCCTTTTTCATTACATATTAATTTCATTACTGGTCGTATAACTCTAACCGTTCTGTATTTGGTAAAAAAATTTGTCTCTAACTTTTCAAGTCAGCATGATATTGCTGGGCAATGGCAACGCTAGAAAATNAATATAAATTATATAATACATTAAGAATAACGCGTAACTACGCGCTAGCTTGTTTTCGGCCATGAATAATGATCTAATAGCCGGCCATGAAAAAAAATACTACGAAATTCAGATTGATAACAGCTTGACCTTTAAAGATTTATTTGATAATAATGAAATTATTTGTGAAAAAAACGGTTACAATATTTGTTTTCTAACATTTTAAACTGATGGGATAAAATTAATGTAGAAACATAATTTCTTTCAACAACTTGAACCGAAAAGTTTTTATTTTTTATCATTATTTCATTTCATTTTTACTCTAATCATTTCTAATCATTTATTAAAGTCATTACAGTTTCATTACATAGTAATCATTACATACTATTGTATACATACTAGTCTACATGCTACTTTTCCCTTTTTCATTACATATTAATTTCATTACTGGTCGTATAACTCTAACCGTTCTGTATTTGGTTAAAAATTTGCCTCTAACTTTTCAAGTCAGCATTATATTTCTGGGCAATTTCTTATGCAGACAAATTTTTATGAAGACAAATGGTATTTGCTGTTCGATTTTATAAACTCAAGATTATGTCGCAACAAAATATTTTTCTCAGAATCATAAAAGAAGAGAAATGCATGCCTCTACTATCTGGAAATTTGGAAAAACAAGTCCATAAGTTACCATTCTAAGATGTCTGCTCTTAGAGAAGCGGGAAAAAAAATAATAATGGAATCGCGGGGGGGGGAGAAACAGGGAAAAAAATGCCCCGGAAGGGAAAGCATTGAAAAAAGTACTATATTAATTATTACAGAAATTTTAAGTCCGACTCGATTTAGACCGTTGAACTCGAGTTTATTGTAATTAAATAATTATTCGAGCCTAATAAGACATTTTTTAAACATAATTAAAATACAAAGTTTAATTGGAAGTTGATTGAAAGATGCTTTTAATATTTTATATATTTTTAATACAATTATATAACAGTATTGTTATAAGTAGTTTATCGATTCGTTGTAGTCTCTTTATCGTTTAATAAGTTAAAAATATTAACGGAAATGATAAAATATGTTTCAATTTGATACAATTTATTAAAAATAAGTAGGAGAAAAAGAATCTTTTTAAAAAAATTGTGTTGTAACCAGTCGGATATCCTTTTGTATCAATTATATTTTTAAAAAAAATATCTAATTGCATTTGAATAAATATTTAATTACATTAAACTGAATTGGTTGTTAAATTCGTATTATTACTAACCAGGTGCTCTTTTTACAGTTCACCTAAATGACAGCCAGCCATAAAATGCATACTTAAAAATAAATCTTAAGACGGAGGAAAGAAAAAATACCACATACACAAAGTACCTACATAGAAAGTAATAAAGAATGAAAAACTTACAAGATTCTCTTGCAAAGGTAAATTTGAGACAAAATAATATCCAAAAATTTTATATTTAAATTGTATTTAAAAGAAAAGCTTAAAATTAATAAAAATCTGCCCCGAAATAATCGCCAAATAAGGAAATCGTCGTTGCATGTCATTGTAGATGTTATTTTGACATCAGACAAGGTTTGTGTGTTTTCGTACGTAATGCCATTTTTGTTAGAAGTAGTTAAGCCACTTTGGAAGGTTTTCGAATAATAAAATATGTATTAGTTAACGTTTTACGATTATTAAATGGCGGATCTAACATTTATTTAAAAAAAAACTTATTTCATGTAATACAGTGTTGAGTCAATGCATCTAATAGAAATAATGAATACAAAACCATTTAAATTTAAAAAGAAAAAAGATTAAAAATAACTTTTCAGACCACTGTTATATATTCTCGTAAACGAAAAATGAAACATTTGACTAATTTTTATAGAGATAAAAATTTAAAAAATAAAATCTGTGAATGATGTTGCAATGGTATCCGAGAAGGATGATTAGTTCCAGGTTTTATCCCGAATCGAATCCGTAACTAAATCTCTGAGCGTATTAATAAAAAAAGATGGAAATACTTAAGGTAATAATTCTGATGCTATTTTTTTTATCGTGATGCAGCAAAATTGATTGAAAAGCAATCAGGGGGGGACGGGGGGAAAATGAGCAAGTAGTTGGTGGATCCTATAGTAAAACTAAAAGAAATTAAAGTAAGGGAGTAGAACAATCAAGCTATAAAATATATATATTTTGTAAGAAATCTAACAGGAACGAAAACATAATTATAGCTATTAATCGGACGAAATGGCTATAATTGTATTTCAAATTGAATGCCTTATTTACTAAAGGGAGAAAATAAATGGACTGACCGTAAAAGTTTTATTGCAAACAATAAAATATAGTTTTTATTTCTGAGCAATATTTTTCAACTAGTGTTCAGTTCTGTTGTGTTAGAATAACTATGAAATTGCTAGTTTCCTCTTCCCTGTGGTTTAATATTTTGAAGAGACAAAAGCTTGTTAGGTACGTTAATTAAATATTATGAAATCTTTCAAAAACTATTAATTGAAACCAGAATAGCCATAGAACGACATTATTAATAAAGGTAATATCTTAAGTTAATAACGTAATATCTTAGTATTATTGCAGTTAAAGAGATTTGGTTTCACAGATTAAGCGTCCGATTCTATTGCAATAGAGCTTAAAGCTTATCATTTTGTTCGGTTGCCATAGCAATTTATTCCATGAACTTGTTTTCACAATTCATATTTAATTTTTGGTAATTAAAAAAAATCTTAAATACTTTTTGCGAAAGAGATTATTCAACTTTTCGAGAAAAAATAATGAATTTTTACTGTCGACACTATAGCAAATTCGCACTATAGCAATAACTGGACCCGCCTTTTAATAGTAAGACTTATTTCTACAATATGGTTGAAAACCCGAGGTTTTAAATGTTCATAGGGACACCGCAATAGGAGAATATTTCAGAGCCCCGCAAATGTTTTTTGTTTAAACTAATTGAACTTAGCTCAGTTTTTTACAAAAATGATTATGCTTTTATTATAAAATTTTCGCGCGGGACTTAATTGTAAATTAAAAATTGTAAATTGTTTGTAAATTAATGTTTTTTGACTTGCATTTTATACAAGTATTCTAAAATATATTTTAGTGATCACAATAAACTTAGGTGGGATGTGTTTAAGAATTGATACTAGATACTTTCTCATTTATCATATAGATATTTTTCTGACGTAATTATATTAATTTAAAAATACCCATAAAAAGTAATCCATTTTAAAATCAAGGTGAAACACTTTAACGGAGGAAAATGCCAATCAAATTGTTATTATTTAAAGAAAAAATGGAAATTTTATAAATAAAATGCCTAATTTATTAAAAACGTTCCTTTTATTTCTTTTACATTTTTGTTAACTTATTTTCGTATCTGTTAAGGTGAAATTTTACAGTCGAAATTTTGACTATTTTTCGACAAAACAGTGTACTCAAATGTCTTATGCAGAGCACTATGTCTAATAATAATGACAATTACCTCATAATTGTTACACAAAGACATTTAAGTTGCTAAATCTTCATTTTTATCTCTAAATCGAATTTTTCGTTCATCAAAATTATCAACCACTTACTGACTAGCTAAATAACTGAACGCTCTGTGTCTGAAAACAATTTTTTCCTCATGCCTAGCATCGCTTTCGGGAATGAATCGTTGCTTAAAAATTTAACCACTTTCCGACTAAGTGTTTAAAATTTAACTGTATTTCTGAATTGGTGGAAATTACAAAGATAAATTGTTTTCTGAACAGCTATAAAAGAATTTTTCAATCTATTTCAAAACCTATCGGCACTTAATGCCCATCGAAAGTTCGACCTCTTTCCAACAAGCACTCATACTCAAATTTCAACTAGCGCCTGATGCTAATCCTATATTGTCCTTTAAGTGGTGCGGAAAAAAAACTGACAGCTATTTTATCATTCAATATGTCTACCCCTTTTCTACTTAAATTAACTGGCAGACATAAAACTAAAATAAAAATTTTGAAAACTATTTTTTTTAAATGTTTCAAATTGGAAAAAGAAATATTTTTGTCAGTTTTTAAACGGGTGTTAAATTTTAACCAACATAAAGCAGATTTTTAAGTCATAAACACTGAAAATATGCTTTTTGTTTTGCCCATTTGAAAAACGTAATTTTTAAAAATTAAAATTTTTTGTTTTTAAATGCAAATGAGATGTTTAAAACCCTGCTATTATCTTTACTCGTTTCTAGTAATTTAATGTTGCAGTCATTTCATCTTTGATTGTTAACCAATGAACATTTTTAACACTGTACGTTAACACCGCCGTTATATTTCCTCATCACTCTTCGTCGCAATGAGTCCCCTCAGTCACGTGCTTCCTTCCATTCGGCGAGAAAGAAGGTCCTCGTTTGACAGTTGAGATAAGTTCTCTTTTCTGGTAGATTCGTGTTTTGTTAAAAGCTTCAGATGCGTTATGATTTGCGCAGAAATAAAATAGAGGATCATTTTTCAAAAAAAATGTATAAAGTTTACAAAATTTTTTGTATTTTTGCAAAATTAAAAACATCTTAATTTTTTTTAAAAAATGGTGAAAACGTATCTTGTGATAACGTTTTACGGATATAGTTTTAAAAATGGTTTAAAATATTTATATCTTTCACATAATTTACACCAGCAAAGACATCCATATTTATAATGGAAGTTAAAAAAAGTAAAGTTTTTTCCAATTAAATTTTAGCATTTAACTTATTGGTTTTAACCTGAGTTAAATTTTTTTTTATAACAATTACATCTAATGACATTTTATATAATGGCAAAAAGAAATTACAAATTGGAAAAAAGAAACATAATACATATCATGTTTTAGAATTAATCTTAGGAAGTTTTTTTATTATAAAAAAAAACGCGTTTAAATATCAATCCAACATTGCAAACAATAGTATAACATCTGGGAAAACCATGAATATCTTTCCGTGTATTAAAAGTTTTTTAAAAACATTTATAAGAAAAGATTTTAGCTATGTCATACTACATTTTTGCTCTAAAATTAAAAAGAATTATATATTAATGTTGAATAATTTTATATAATTTTTACGTTATGGTTTAGTTGTGTTCGTATTCGTTTATGTTTACTTGTTAGATAGCTTTAAAAGTATAAACTTGGATTTTAAAATTGAATAATCGCGATTAATTTGATGTATTAAGGAAAGAAAGAACATTCTAAAAGTTCATTTATATAATAAATAAAACAATTGTAATTCAAAAAAGGGATAAATTAACTTATCCGAGAAAGGAATGAAGTTAAAAAAATTTCCGTGCAACAGAATGCGACCCTATTTAAAGATTTTTGCCTTTAAAATTCCAGAATTGATTGTCTTCCATTGAAATAACAAGGAGAAACAGAAGGTTGAAAATACTCTTTCTCGATTTGCTCTACAGTCACGTGATTTAACTATGACAAAATTTTGCATGATGTGCGCTATCTATTATATTTCACCTATATGTTTGAAACACATTGATTATCGTTGAGATATTTAAACAATGTTTTAACTTACTTCCACATTTTTAATTCACTTTGCTAACTGCAATTTTATAATATACAATTAAAAAATATAAACTCCTGACTAACATAATACATATTTAAGAGTTGCACAATTGACAACGAAGTAATTAGAATCGCTCTGAAAGTATAATTTTTTTACAAAAATTGTCAATTTCTTGCTAGCCACATTTCTATCAATTTAAATGGCAGAACTTTACATTGAGTCAGATCACATTCGGCAAGAAAGTGTCTCATGAAATTAGGGGGGAAAATGATATCTATTTTTAGAAAGGCCCGTATTGGGCACAACTGCGAGTAAAATCGGTGTTCTCCTATGCAGTAAGTAAAAACTATTTTAAGTTAAAACTTTAAAACTATTCTTTTAAAGCTATGAAGTGTATTTAAAAAAAACTATTGTCTTTTTACTTTCTTTTGGCTCTAATTAAATTATGAACATGAAATTACTTTATTCTCCCAGGAAGTTTTTCATCAGGAGAAACTTATAAATCACTAACTCTCATTTAAGGCTGTTTTTCAAAAGTTCTGCCGTCACATAAAAAATCGCTTTTATTTTAAACGAATAATATGTTATTTTCAGAACTGTTGTAAGTTTTCTATAGTTATTCGTGACTTCTAGTTCAAGTTAAGCGAATCTTTAGTTGGAGCCTTCTATGCTTATTCTAAAAAGGTCGAAAAACGTAAAATGAAAAGTGTTCGTAATCTAATTTCATAATATTAAAAAGTTATTCAAATGTTGCACTGTAGGAATTCATAAAATTGTGCAAAAATTGAAATTGCGAAAAATATGCTGTTGATTGATATTGATTCTGATTATTTTTATCTAGGTAAAAAAAAATTTCGCCAAATGGGCGAGTTTGAAAAAAGAACTTAATAACTTTTAAAATAGTATTTAATTTATTTGTTCGTTCTAAACCTCATGTAATTTTTTACGGCAAGATGATATTTATAGCCTAACATTATATCTTTACATCAAGTGTAAGGCACCTAAGCTATGGCTATTTTACTTTCCTTAGCAAAAGAGCTTTGAAACACTGCTAAACATTTAGAAAAAGGCTGTTACACAATTAACATTTTGTGTTGTTCGCACTCTTTGTGTTTTAATTTTCTACCAAAAGACAGATTTTCGAACTATAATAAGATATTTCATTCAGAAAACTCAAATATATATTTTTTTAAAATTGCACTAAGAACGTCTAAACTTTTTTAAATGTCACTAAGAAATAATCCTCTAAGTTCTCTAATTATGAAAAAAAAAGTTACCGTAATGAAAAAAATAATTCAAACTACTGTTTGCTTTTGAAAGCAAAGAGTACCTCTAAGGTTCAACTGAAAAACTGAATTCTACCTCTAAGATTCAATTTTAAAAAGAGGTGAGAGGTGCATTTTCTGAAATTCTGAGGAGGAGTACACTTTTTTCGATTTTTTATTGATATTTCTCACTTGATTCCATTTTTATTTTATTTAATTTTTATTCGAATTCCCATAAAATGCAAAAAAGTTAGGTAATATTGAGTAGCGCTGTTTCCAACCCTGAAAAAAATAATCAACATCTTAAGGAAAAAACATTTTTTCTCATCCAATTCCCATTTTTAGGCAATCGAATCAGACCGGGCGTATAAAGGGAGCCAATTAACAATCCAGCGATCTTTAACGACTCTTTTTTTAGGAGATTTTTCTCTTTGTTGGGTAGTTGGTCGCAATTATAATGTAACTAGGCCGGGATAGCCTGGTCGGTGGGGTGCCGGGCCCATGTGCAAGAGTTCGTGGGTTCGGTCCCCGCAGGTCGAAGACTCCCCTGTGGTGGTGACTGATGCACGTTAAATCTGTCGAGTATCAAAGTCCTCCCTGTTCCCATAACAAATCAATACCTCTAGGGGTACTGATACAGGAGTTTCCTTGTCTTCTGGATTGGTTCAAAATTACAAGGCTACGGCGTTGAACATTAGTAGTCGTGAACCCAAAAATTGGGTCGACTGTTCAACGGCGGTCATAAAATAAAATAAAATTATAATGTAAGATTTTATTTATTTCTTTTAAAATTTGATACCTAAATTAAAAAAAGTCGAGAATCAAATTTTTATTTATTTATTAAGAAAATGCAAAACAGGAGAGACGTGTGCTGAACGCCGCTAGATTGGAAAATCGCATGGTCTTCGGATATAAAAATATACAATACTGTATTAATCGAAGTGAAAAATAAACATTTAACATGTACTCGGTAAAAAATAATAGTACAAACTAGAAACTCTCTTGGGAATTGAAATTCTATAAACTTCTAGTACCGCTTCTTTTTTATGCAGACTTCATTACTGAAAAGAGACTGTGTCGGTATTAAAAAAAGAAATTCCGATTCCCAAGATATTTTCTATTAAGTACTGCAAGTTTTTACGCAAAAAAAAAACACAATTTTATATGTACCTTTATGTAATACTCATTTTTAGGTGCTTCAGCCATGCTCAACCTACGATTAGTAAAAGTTATTTTTTCAAGAATGGAACAGTGCCACTCTCATGCTTGACTATAGGGGAAGTTTTAGACAAAACTGCAGATGACTATGGAGATCATATTTTACATATTTCTCATCATCAAGGGATTTCTAAGAGCTATTTGAATGTCAGAAATGAGGTACAGTCACAGTTTCAATTTCATAACAGTCAATATTGAAGAAAGAAAAAAATTTTCTCGCCAATACAAACATTGCTTTTTAAGAACATTTTTCAATCGTGTTAAATAATGGGAAACTGCCCCTCTGCTCGCTTCACCAACCCCCACGATCGCTGAAATGTTTTATTTTCTTAATATTTCGACAATAAATGTACAATTGCATTAAAAATATATTCAATGGGAAGATCCCATTAAGTTCCATGACATTAATACAGATTTATTTTTTGATTTTATTGGGAGAAAATGTGTACCTAATTCATTTCTTTGATTATATACCATTGCAACTTATTCTAAAAAAATTTATTGCGAAAGTGATAAGGGTGGAATTTGTAGGTGTTACAAATACTTACAAATTGAAAGATAACTTTGCAAATGGGAGAAGTTTGAAATTAAATTTGTTAGATTAAGACAGTGACTCCTTTGCTAAATCAACCATTTATATCTATCACCCTTCTTACAACTTAGCTAAATTACACATCACCGTTTACGTTTCGTTCAGACAATTCCGGCTCATTAAACTCTAGATTCATCTCAACATAAATTCTAATTTTGAATAACTTACTAATTGTAGCTGAAGAATAAATTAGTACCCAATCTGTGTTTTAATAACTATAGTTTCATTTAAAAAAGTAAATAATAGTTGTCTCACTTTATACCGCTCTTAGCCATGACTGAAACGCTACGCATAAAGTGTGTTTATCTATCCAGAAATCAAATCGACAAAAGAATTGTTTTTTAATGACGTAGTTTAAAAATGAGTAAATTTGTCACGGAATACAAGAGTGAAGATCAAGGGGAAAGAACGGTTGTAATTCGTGAGAAAAAACGAATTTCATGGCGAAGAATCGTTTTTCCCTTCGCTATGTAATAAGCCTCGAGGAGAACCGATTTTCCACAATATTAATTTTTCATCTCAAAACGATACAGATTGCAATCCGGTTGACATTTTTGCGAAAAATTGTCATAAGCATTTCTCCTACCCCTTCATCTTCAAATAGTTTAATTATATAAAGATGTGTTGGAACAAGCATGCTCAGAAAATAAGTGAATTAACTATTGTGTCATCAATAAATTTACTGTTGTTTTTTACCTTATTAGGCCGAAAAGTTAGCTTCTGGTCTGATAGCGTGTGGTCTGCGCAAAGGTGATAGACTGGGTATTTATAGCCCGAACTGTATAGAGTGGCCAATAGCTCAATATGCTGCAGCTAAAGCTGGTTTAATAGCGGTAAGAAGCCCTTCAGCAATTTTCATTTTCTTGTAAACCTTACTGTACTTTTGAAAGACAAAACCGTTATCGAAATTCAATGAATCACTGCTAAGGACCATGGAACTGAAAACATCCAAACCTGCTTGATTGTTACAGGAAATAGAGAGGAGTAGAATGGCAATCCAAAGAATCATTTCCAAATGACGAAGGTTTTAAGGATTTCAGTACCACTTTCCTCAGTAGTCATTCGTTGAAATTATCAAAAGCCTTTTTTTTTGTTGCTTATTTTAATAATAAGTTGCAATCCCTAATCAATACACTTTATTTTACTTCATTTGTAACAAGAATTTCTAAAATTTATCACAGTCATTAACACAGGACCCTCTTTCTCATGGCTTTGTTCATTTTGCATTACTGACTAGTTTAATTAATGCTATAAATACTGTAGAAATAGGCTTCTTCTGGCTTATCCAAAAGAATTTCATAAAGAAATGGTACTAATTTCTTTAGGGGAAAAAATCAAAAAATTTTAATACTATTTTTGACAAAAAATCATAATTTATTTATATCAATTTAGGTACTAAATGAAAAAATAAATAAACTAGTTAAATGTAAAAAAAATAGCCATTCTGGTGATTATTATTATTTTTTATAACAGATAGATTGATTGAAATTAAAAAAAAATAAGTTTGTACTTTTTAGTAATGGAATGTTGATGGAGAAATGGTTTCAATTTGTTTAGGAGAACTTTTAAAATTTGCCATGCTATTACTGACGGCAGTGATGTTTAAGTAAATTTGATAATAGGCACTGCTGCCATTATGGTAATAACTATTATTGCAGTAACATTGTGAAATTTTAATATAGATATCGTGAAAGGTTTTTCACGACTCCTCGAAAGGTTAATTATGTTGTTAATTATGAAAATTGTTCATTATGTGAATTTTTGACTATCAGAATTCCACCTCGAGCAATAGCATTATAACAAATAATACTGAATATAGTTAATTATTCATTTCGATAGGATGAACTTCTATAAAAATGATTTGCTTAATTTGATAACATAAAACCGCAGGTAAGGGCAACAAATAGTTAGAGAAGAAAATATTGAAATTGTTTTTGCTGAATTATTAGTGCCTTTTAGTTAAATGCATGTTTTCGAAGTGTTTATCAGTTCCGAGTGGTTGATTACTTATTTTTTTCACACTGTACAAAGAACGGGTATTCATATTGTTTAAAATAGTAATAATAGCGAGATATATTTGAATAACTCACTATTTCTTTAATTTCAACGAAAGGAAAATGATCTCGTTGCTGAACGTTAATATAAGAAACTAGTGGGCTGCGCCCCCTGCTCGCTAACGCTCGCCAACCCCCGCAGACCAAGTTCGCTTCGCTTGCTACTAACTTAGGTACATTGCAAATACACAAAATTCTAAGAATTTAAAACAATCACTCAAATCCATATAACAACTTTTTAAAAAAAAAAATTACATCTTTTTAATAAATACTAAGTCATTAAAATAAATTTGAATTCAAATAAATGACATGTAATTCGTTAAACCTATTAGAAATGTGCCACAGTATAAAATCTTAAAGCGTAACAGCACGACTGAGACTCATTTTTCAATGAATAACTAATAACAATAATAAAACAAATAAATTCGTGATATAAATCAAAAAGCGTCAAATAAATTCATAATATATAAAATTCGTGAAGAAAAGCTCTTTCGACAAAATACTAAAATAGAGATCTATCGACAAAGACTACTCACTTCTGCCTAGCTTAAGATTATTTCCGTTTCCGTTTTTAAAAGCACTATACGTTGAGCCACCTCAGCTATATTTGGCATGTGACATTTTTAGCGGCAATCATTGGTCTATTTTCTATCGTTGCCATTCGGGGAGTTGTAATGAGGCTTTTTATTGTCGCCGTGTAAGAGAAATATATATATATATATAATTTGCAGAGTGGTAATTATGGTTAAATATGAAATCAGATAGGAATGTTACATCTGTNATTTTTTATAACAGATAGATTGATTGAAATTAAAAAAAAATAAGTTTGTACTTTTTAGTAATGGAATGTTGATGGAGAAATGGTTTCAATTTGTTTAGGAGAAACTTTTAAAATTTGCCATGCTATTACTGACGGCAGTGATGTTTAAGTAAATTTGATAATAGGCACTGCTGCCATTATGGTAATAACTATTATTGCAGTAACATTGTGAAATTTTAATACAGATATCGTGAAAGGTTTTTCACGGCTCCTCGAAAGGTTAATTATGTTGTTAATTTTGAAAATTGTTCATTATGTGAATTTTTAACTATCAGAATTCCACCTCGAGCAATAACATTATAATAAATAATACTGAATATAGTTAATTATTTATTTCGATAGGATGAACTTCTACAGAAATGTTTTGTATAATTTGATAACATAAAACCACAAGTAAGGGCAACACATAGTTAGAGAAGAAAATATTGAAATTGTTTTTGCTGAATTATTAGTGCCTTTTAGTTTAATGCATCATTTCGAAGTGTTTATCAGTTCCGAATGGTTGATTACTTATTTTTTTCACACCGTACAAAGAACGGGTATTCATATTGTTTAAAATAGTAATAATAACGAGATATATTTGAATAACTCCCTATAACTTTAATTTCAACGAAAGTAAAATAATCTCGTTTCTGAACGTTAATATAAACTAAACTCAGTTGCGAGACAGCCCATAGAGGGACAAGGCCTACTGTGCCCATCTCAGTTTTCTTGACCTTGGGCTCTGGGGTGCAGGAGCAGATGTTCCGATCAGGTGGTCAGTTGGACGCAGAACCCCCAGTGTTTAGTTCCCAAGCATTCTTGGTACTCATTTATCTACCCACTGAAGGGACCCGAGGATCGAACCAGGTACCTGCGGCACGACAGCGTGAACGTTATATGAGAAATGTAAAATTATCTCGTCATTGGACATTATTCCCAATAAAAGTAAAAATAGTGTCAATAAAAATCAAATTATCTCACTTCAATTTAAACAAAAGTAATATTTCAAGTTCTGAATTTCAAAAATATGGCTTTAAAGCACAGCCCTCTGTTCTTTTTATTTTAAAATCCTTTAAGAGGTATCTTCAACACTAACATAATCCAAATATGGTGTGGACGCATAATTATTCTCATTTCATTTGATATAGTATGTTATAGTATTTATTATAATCATGAAGAGAAGGTATAACTAACATTATTTTAGGTTGCAATAAATTACGCATGTCAGCCATCTGAATTGGAATACTGTCTAAAAAAGGTAAGCATTAAACATTCGACACTGAACATCTTTTCCTGACTGAAGTTTATTCTAATAAATTGTTATAATTGTTAGACTAGCTGCAAAGCAGTTGTGTCTTACGACAAACTGAAGCACCAGAATTATTATGATGTATTTAAGGCAATCATACCTAATTTGGAAAACAGTGACCCTATGAATCTCCAAAGTGAAAAGTAAGTTGTTTTAAGTGATTCTAATTAAATTATTACGCTTTGAACTCATAACTGATAATGTTTTACGTTGCCTTCTAGGTTACCGAATTTGAAATTTATAATCATGCTTTCTGACGACACTAAAGAGTAAGATAGTTTCAGCATTGGAAGATCAAGGGAGAAGGACCGTTTTGTTCATTTTTCGCAAAAACAACTATTGCCAACTTTGAGGGTTATTTAGTTTTAACAAATCAAAAAAGTGAAAAAATCCTCGTGAGTTTTTGTATATTGAAGATTGGCATTGATGGGAAAAAAGCGGTTATGCTTGAAATTCGCTTTTATGGACATAAACCGTTCTTCTCTTTTGATCTTCCTTTCTTCATTTAAAACATTGATAACATTCGAAACATTCATTTAAAACATCTATTACTGTATCAATATAGCCAAAGCAAAATATATCATTACAATTGTGTGAAACTAAAACAGAACACATTAAGTAAAAGATATATTTTAAATAAAACATATCAAGCGAAAAATAGAAAATAAAATGTAATAAAAATATAGATAGCACCTTGGCGATAATTATTTATTGTCAGACTAACTACCATGGAAATATCATTTCAACAATTAATTATTTAATTATCTATTTCGCGCATACTTAATAAAACGATATAATGGTTATTTTTTTAAAGAAGATGTTCTTCTTTTATTTATTCTTTTTAATTGTAATTCTAGTACTCACAGTTCCCAGAAAAAAAGTGCTACAACACTTTTTTTTTCACATTACATTCAGTAAATAGTTTAGTAGACATTGCCTTAAAATTTACTTTTTTTTCTTTTCTTTTCGCTCGGTGGCTGAGCGGTAGCGCTGTCGTGGCACAGGTCCCTGGTTCGATCCTTGAGACGGGCAAGGTTGACTCCGCCTTTCATCCCTTCAGTGGGTCGATAAAATGAGTACCAAGCGTGATTGGGAGCTAAACACTGGGGGTTCCGGGTTGGGCTGACCACCCAACCGGAGCATCTGCTCTTGCACCTCAGAGCCCAAAGGTCAAGAGAACTGAGATGGGCTCAGTAGGCCTTGGCCCTCTATGGGATGTCGAGCCACTGAGTTTAGTTTCCTAGCATAATTAACAATATTTTCTGTTCATAAATTGAGATTTTGTAGTTGAAAAAAAAAATGTTTTAAAAAAATGCTTTAATGAGAAATTTATTTGATAATGTTTAAAATGGTTTCTAGATATTTGAAATTAACAAACAAAAAGTAGCTGAAAACTTGAGGATTAGATAATTGTGGATAAAGATGTCACTTTTTTGCCCTCTTAATCGATTTTTCTTTTATTAAAAAAAAGAAAGAAAAAACATATCAAGATAATACTTGAACTGTAATTATTTTGAATGGTCTTTAAAAAAAATATGGTGAAAAAATCTGAAACGTATTTTTTTTTTTTTTTTTGTCGTTGACAGCAACACTATATGAAAACAAAAAATTACGGAAATTTTACAACTAGAATCACGAATTCGGAGCAACAAGAAAACTGAAATAAAATGAAAGTATTCATTTTTATTATTTTTCCTTGAGTGAGCATAAACTCCAGACATTTGACAGCTTCAGCACTCTTTCTTAATATTTCTTCGTAAAAGCCCGTTGATGCAAAAAAAAAAAAAAAAAAAAAAAAAAAAAAAAAAAAAAAAAAAAAAAAAAAAAAAAAANAAAAAAAAAAAATTTAGTTTAGATAAAAAAGAAAAAAACAAATAGGTTGTATAGTTAACACTCCCTTGCTGTGAAAAAGTTTATAAAATTTGAGTAAATGAGTTTTACTGAACTTTAAATCATTATTTCCTTTTATATTGAAAATTATAGCTGAATATCCGTTCCTAGTACAGTATATGAAAAATAAAACAATCAATAGAAAACTGTAAACATCACTACGAAATCATATAACTGACAGACGTATACCAACGTCATTAATTCCATAATTCTATTTTTAATTTATTACTTTATTTTCATTGACGGTGACTTTACGTTATAAGATTAAGCAGAACACATTTTTAGCAATACATCCCATCAAAATAAAGATTAATTGTATTCAGTATCATTTGGCACGATACTGTTGCTTAGGCGAACTCGTGATAAGTCAAAATTTACCACAATCAAGTGGTTTTCTCTGTTACCTTTTCCTTTTCGACGGCCCGTAAAAGTATCTTACCTCGGTATCTGTATGAAAACAGCACACTATTAATGCAGTTTTAATAGGTGCCAAGTACACAAATTGCTTTTGCGTTTGGAACCGAGTACAATATTACAATTGCCATAATACCAAATTTATGACGATTAAACAGCATGGCAAAACGTTTCTCCTAAACGCAAATTACTACCATTTCTCCATTAGCTTAGCTTTTTAGCATTTAACTTCGCTGTACTTAACTTATTCTTTATTCCAATTAGTACCAATTACCAAAATTAATTTAGCATTGCTGGAGAGGCGATTTTTTACGGTTCCTTTAAATAAGTACATTTTCACCGTTACTTTTGCCTCTCAGTACATAGCTTATTTTTTTCATTTCAATTAGTATTAATTAGCAAAATTAAATAAACATCATTGAAATCAATAATAGTATGTCGAATTTTTTCCCTAAACATTTAGTACCAATGATTTTGCTTTTTCGAATTTAAAAGTATAACTTTAAATAAAATAAACACGTATTGTAAAAAAGTTTCGGAATACTAATTTGATTACATAGTCCGCCTATGCTATCACGTTCATGTTTATTGCTGGTCAATGGATCGATCATGTTGATCGATCGCACCAATAACTCCTTTTCTATTAATGAGATTTATAAGAGAGCAATCGTCACTGATGTTATCTTTGAAATATTTGAAAAAGCAGAACCATGTATAATAGTTTAACTTTTGTTCATGAACGATAATGATGCTTAAATATTTCTCAGTGTTTTTTATTAATGGCCTGTTCTAAATGAACATGAAAATTCCATTTTTTAAACGATTCTCCTGAGCAATCTATTGAAATTGTTTGATCTGATTGGAATTTTTTCAGGTCTTTTCGATTCAAAGTTACCTCTTCGGTGTCCCCTGCTGGTTTCAATTTTCGTATTTCCGAGCAGATTGTAGGTGGAATCGAGATTTTTGACGTTCACTACTCAGAACAACTATATTACATGTTTTATCATTAGTTCAAACATTTACATAATTTATTTAAAACTTAAAAAACTGTACTGAACTTCGATAAACAAAGCATCCACGAATGTGAAATGATAATATACTTTGATTGTAAACAAACAAAACCGTGTTTAAACTCTTCTAGTTGTAGATAATTTTATAATATCACTAAGGAAAATTCCATTTACACATTCAATGAACATGAGCAAAGAATCCAAGATGTCTGATGGTTGTGTATCAGTGGTCTTCTTCTCGCGTTGAGGGTATCTCATTCTCTAAGACAGTTTTTCATTCGGTGTTTCTAAACATCCTTATAGCAAATGACAAAACGGATACAGTATTTAAAATTCACAATTTTTTAAGGAAAATGAATTGATTTTATCATTTTTGATGTTGTTTTTTGAAAATGTTTTACTTATTTCAGAGGAATAATTCGATATAAGGACGTCATGAACATGGGAAACAAAGAAAGTGATACCATTTTAGAAGAGGTCAAAAAACATCTGAAATTCGATGATCTTCTAAACATTCAGTACACATCAGTAAGTTAAATGATGCACTTGTAAAAGTTTTCATATAGTGATATCAGTACTGTAAGCATAATTTTTTCATACTTTTAGTAAAGTTGCAAATGTACTTACAATTGAGGCTTTAATCACCTTTACAGAAACAAGACTTTTTCGAATCTTTATCGAAATAAAGTTGGAGAAATTAATAATATCAAAGGTTTCATTATTCATTCACAATATTTTTAAGCTTCTTTTAATAAAGCATCTTGTTTTTAAATTCACGGCAATGTACTTAAGGGTATTTATTTTCTTCGCCAAATCTAGTGTTATACGCTTTAATAGTGTCTTACACTCGAAGCAAGTATTTCGACTGTATATTTTGCTGAAAAGAGTTTTCTAAGATTTATAACGAACAAATATTTTATATATATTTTTAAAATATTTATGAAGTTTTCTAACAATCACACATTTGGAGAGATTTTTCCCCTTAAATGAAAATCAATAAAATCAACGAGCAATTCTCAATATGTGCATATTTTTTAGCATATACAATGCAGCGCTGGAATAACTTTTCCAGTATTAAAAAATTTAGATATTGTGAAGTTGGAAATATTGAAAAATTAGATTCAAATGCTTTTCATTTTCACTAAACTGCAGACAAAAAGCTTAGAAATTTAAGGAATAATAAACTTTTTAAAAAAAAGCCAATTTAGCGAGATTTTTCCACCTACATAAATATCAAATTTTATCACTCAACCCTGTCCCGCCCCCGCCAGTGGGCATCCAGGGAACAAAAATAAAATTAGGATTAAAAAAAATATTTATCCCTGGGATTAAAAAAAAAATGAATTTTTTTTAAATATCAAATAATTGAGCAGAGCTTCCCACTCCACGCTATTACAGATACTCTTTCATAAATTGGCTACTTTCACACATCACAACAGAGAGAAACATCAATGCACTGAACAGGATGCGAACCCGCAACCATTGACTTCGGAATCAGGCTTACCGCTCGGCCACCTGACCAGCTTTTTCAAATGTTATATAGTGTTATTTTTTATAACTAGAAGGCTTCTCCCCCTGCTCGCTGACGCTTCCCAACCACGGGAACGGCTTTCGCTGTTCCCTTCGGATGGCTAATTGCTTTGCTTCGGACTAATTGCCTTGCTTGCTCGCTCATTGGCTAAGTTGCTTCTCTCCAGCTTTGTATACATTTTGAAAACTTTAGTTTAGAATAAATAGTTCATAAAACTTTTTAAAACCACGTACATATAAGCGTTTTATATGATATTTTACTGGTTTGCTTTACGTTTATGCCGACGCGTGGAAAAAAAATCTTTATAACCACAAAATCTTTATAATCTAATTTTATAACCACATACGTATATGCGTTTTATATAACTCTTAATGGGTTTTTTTTTCTTATGCCAACGCGTGAGAAAAAAATTTTTTTATCAATTTTATAATCACGTACGTTTAAGCGTTTTATGAAATACTAGCGGCATCCGGCGACCAGCTGGTAGAACCTTTTTAAATAAGTATATTTCCGTGTATTTCAAAATTCAAAAGCGAACTGTCAAAAATAAAAACAATTGCTCAAGTGAGAGTGAATTTAATTTCAGTATCTTACATTGCTCGTATGATATCATGGTGAATTTGTTTTTAAAATGTTTAGCACAACATGTGTAGCACAACATTTTTCAATGTTTGCTAACGCTGTTTGCTTTAGAAAAAAATGCTAATTGTAAGAAGGGCACCTTTGGATTGTAAATCAAATTAGCAGCTTTATCAAAGTCAATCTGTGCCCTTTTTTGCTACTATTTATTATGCTAGCCAATTAATTTGATTTGGGTTTTTTAGGCAAATCGAAGCAAACTTTGTTATAAGTAAGTTCAAAAAAATACACAAATCTGAAAAAGAAAACAATGCATTTTAAACCAAAAAGTAAACTTTAAAAAATAATTTAATTTAATAGCAATGTCAAGAACTATAACATCGGTAGCATAAATAAACAAATGAGTATTTACGTTAAGAAGTTAAAATGAGTCTTGACATTTATCTGACTCGTTTAATCGGTAGTTAAAATGGAATTAAGCTTGCGAAGTTTTATATAAAATAGATCGACATGTCATTTTCAAACTCATTAATAGAGGTCACTGTCTATAAATGAACAAAATTTAACCTAATAGTTATGAATAACAGTAATTGTTACTAGGACACAACAGTCAAAATAGCATATCATTCGCTTAAAAAGTATTATTTCCTAGGACGACAGTACAGCTTTAATTTGGGTTTTACTATAAGAAAAATATTTACGTATTTACAATTTCATGTGTTTTAACCTCTTTTCAGGACAATTTATAAATCAGATTTTTTATTGGTTTATTTAGGGAACTACCGGTGCACCAAAAGCGGCTGGGCTTTCTCATCATAATATTGTCACCGGCGCCGTCTCTTCCTTACAAGCAATGGAATATAGTGCGGAGGTAATAAATATTTATTTTATTCGGAAACTTAGTTATATTAAATTTGCTTACATTTTTTTTTTTCGTGAGATTGGTTTGAATTGTTAGTGATAGACAGTTTTCTTAATATATGTTTTAATCTTTTTAAGGTTTTTACAAGCAATTAACTACAAAACTAGCGAAATGTTTAGTATTTTTTTAGCAATTTAAATTTTCAAAAATAAATAAATTCCATAAAATTCCTTCGTTTTGACTCGTTTAATAAAATAGAACTGAAAAAATTATCAAATTACATAAAAAATTTGTAGAAATCAGTATTTAATTATAAATGAACAAAATAAGTTTGGAACTTTTTTCTTCTTTATTTATAGTTTCATAAAGTTAAAAAATTATAATTCTACCATTTTTGTCATTATCTAACTTTTCCAATGACTTACGTTTTAATAATAATCTAAATGAGAAATATCTGCACACTCTACAATGACGGAAGAGTGACAATGTTTTTTTATTTCTCAAGGGATTATAGGATCCCTCCTATTATTTAAAGGATCAACTTAAAAGATTATCTTGTAACTTTGGAGTTGTTTGGATCATGCCATTTTTCATACTTAGTACTAAGGTTTAAAGCTTTCAGAGGTTTGAGGAACAGACAATAAATTACGAAAGAAAAGAAATAGTTTTACACACTCTATGCCAGAAAATCAAGCTATAAGCTTGTATCAATTACTACGATTATTATTTGCAATAACTGCATAAAATTTTGTAAACCTAGTTTAAATATTTATGGAAATATAGTCATTTTTATAAAAAAAACTGATTTTTGTTGCCTTATTTACTTACGACTTTAAAAATATTCAATAAATTAAGCATAATGTTTGGAGCTATTATAAGAGTACTAGTGGGCTGCGCCCCCTGCTCGCTGACGCTCGCCGACCCCCGAAAATTGCTAAGCAATCTTATATGGTTTGCTTCGCTCGCTACTAACTTAGTTACATTGCAAATGCACAAAATTCTAAGAATTCAAAACAATCATTCAAATCCATATAGCAACTTTTTAAAAAAAAAAATTGCATATTTTTGGTAAATACCAAGTCATTAAAATAAATTTGAATTCAAATAAATGACATGTAATTCGTTAAACCTATTAGAAGTGTGCTATAGTATAAAATCATAAAGCGTAACAGCACGACTGAGACTCATTTTTCAGTGAATAACTAATAACAATAATAAAACAAATAAATTCGTGATATAAATCAAAAAGCGTCAAATAAATTCATAATATATAAATTCGTGAAAAAAAAAGCGCTGTCGGCAAAATACTAAAATAGAGATCTATCGACAAAGACTACTCACTTCTGCCTAGCTTAATAGTATGAGATTGCCGCAGCTGATGCTCTCTCAGGTTATTTCAGCTTCCGTTTTTAAAAGCGCTACATGTTGAGCCACCTCAGCTAGATTTGGTATGTGACATTTTTAGCGGCAATCATTGGTCGATTTTCTAGCGTTGGCATTCGGGAAGTTGTAATGAGGCTTTCTTGGTCGCCGTGTAAGAGAAATATATATATAGATTGTTTTAAAATTTGAAAACAATTCGTTAGAAATTGTGCAAGATATGAGCATTTAAAGTAGTTCTTTTATACTAAACACATGCGGGGGGAAAATCATAATTTTGATTTCATAATTTTTTAAATTTTCATAAGTATTTGACAACTAATGAAAAAAGTCTGATTTGAATACCATGAAAATTTAGAAAGTTTCAAGCAATTTTCGAAGTAGTTTTTGTACTTTTTAAAGGAAAGCTCAAAATGATCAGGGGTTATACACAAATTTAATTTTGTATAATTGGAAATTACACTACCCTATAATAACTGGAAAGCAAGATGTAATTGTATAAAGTAAGAAAACATTTGAAGTATAACATACTTAAAAAAGAAGTTGGCACTCCACGCTCTGCACTGACACTATTAACCCTTCTAGGTATGCTTCTGACAAAATTATGATATACAGCTGTAGGTATTTGCTTCCATTCCTGCAACAAGAATTTGGCCAGCCATTATAGATTTTGGACGCAGTTCCTTGGCCTGTAAACGTCGCCTCTACTTCGTACCGCAAATGTTCCGTACCGTTTAGATCGGGATTCTAAGCAGGCCAGAGAAGATGTTTTACATCAATATCAAGATACCACTCCATGATATGACCCGGACAGTAGCTATCCTGAAAGTAACTTTCGTCTATTCTGTAAAGTTGCCTGAGCGTAGGTAGAACCTTATTGTCCAGAATATCCCTGTCGGCATCCACGCTCAACCTACCAGAAATAGAATGCAATAGTTAGAGATCATACCACGAAGAACATCCACAAGCAAGCTCACCACAATCACCGAACTTTTTTTTTTCAAATGGCAGGCACTGAACATTATTCTTCGCCTAAGAAGATGCTGGAATTGGGGCACCTGTGAACCAAAGTCACGGAGGCGAGCAACATTAACCACGCCACACTGCCACAAACCCGTTTATAGGGTGGGCCACATTCACACATCACACACAACAGAGGACAACACATAGAGAGAGAAACATCCAGGCCCAGAGCTGGATTCGAACCCGCAGCCATTGGCTTTGCAGTCAGGAGCGCTAACCGCTCTGCCACCTGGCCGGCACAATCACCGAACTTGACAGTTGGAATTATACCCTCATGTAAAAAGCGTTTACCTGGCATTCGCCATATCCAAACTCGCCTAACCGACTGGAAGAACTTGTAGCGAAACTCATCGCTCCATAAAAGTTTTTCAATGGTCTACAGTCCAGTGGACTACAGACCAGTGGCGACGTTTTCTTCACCAAGCAAGTCTAGCTGCATTGTTGGTCGGAGTGATATTGGCCTTGTGTGCTGCAACGCTTCCACGGATATTGAGGGTATGCAGCTCCTTACGCAAAATACAGTTGTGCGCAGTAACGTCTGTTGTCAGTTGAAACTCATTGTTGATATCTCAAAACCACTAAGTCTGCTGTCTCTGAGACATATTATCACAGCTTCAAACAGAACTAATGACTTGACTACTTCACATATCGTATTTATATTTAATACAGAGATGACGTGTGCACATTGAATTTGAAAAAATATTGAATGCAGATGGATTTTATGTAAATTCACTTACGTATTAGCTGTTGTTATCATTGTCATCTTTAATATATCTTACTTCATAATACAAAATGAAATTTATGGAAAACCCCTTATTGTTTTGAGCATTCTTTTAAAAAGTACAAAACCTACTTAGAAATTTGCTGGAAACTTTTTAAGTTTTCAAGATTTCAAATCAGACTTTTTTCATTAGTTACCACCCAATAAAATTATGGAAATTTTTTTTGTTGTTTTTTTCGGGAATGCGCAGTATAAAAGAACTGCTTTAAATACTCATATCTTGCGCAGTTTTAAATGTAAAATGTCACATCCAGTTAAAAGTTCATGACATTATAAGTATTTCTTATAGTTAGGATGAGCTTGACCCCTGCAATTTAATGGGTTTCCTAGCCGCCTTACTTGAAACGTTGCTCCCGCTGATGTCATCTTTTTCTTGCACTTAATAATTTCTATCAAAGAACATAATTTCGAGACAGTTGATAAAGCTAAAGTAGTCGAAGCTATAAATGACATTTCAAAAAGTGCTTCAACGTTTGAAAATTGTTTTTGAAGCTATGTATCAATGAAGAAGGAACTTTTATTTTGAATCCTTTTAATGCGTCGTCAGATCTATAGAATTTCTAAATCATCTTTGCATTGGCGTGAGTATAGAAGAAGTAAGCAACTTTAAAAGATGTTCGTTCTCGGAAGAAAAAGAAATCTCTTGTAGGATTTTCACAATTCTTTTGTACAATTCCTTTTTTAAATAATTAGTTGATTAACTCGTTCTTTTATTTTTTTTTAAAAAAAAGGCTGAGTATACCATTAAAGTGATAAAAAAATCTTTAAATGAATAAAAAAACTTTAAATATATGAAAATTAGTGTTGAAACCACATCAATGGATATCAACAAATAACTTCTTTCCTTTAAAGGAACATAGTATTGGATGCTGTCAAGTACCTTTATTTCATCTTTTTGGTGTCATGTTTGGAATATTCTGGCCTTTGTTTAAAAAACAAACGATAGTTCTACCTAGTTCGGTGCATGACGGGGAAAAAAATCTAGAGGCCATAGAAAAATATAGGTAAATCACTTTTGTCTTTATGTGAAAAAGAATAAACTAAGAGGCGAAATAATCTTGTTTTAAATTCGATAATAAAGTATTTATAATTTGGGAGAAAGATGCCAATGGTAGTTATTCCTCTGTGAGAAAAATTTATTAATATTTTCTCTATCTCTCTGTATTAAAAAAATTGCTAGAGACTCTAAAAAATCACTCCGTGGCTAGGTTCTGCGTAATCTGTCTTAAGAAAGTAAAGCTAGTTGGTTTGCTATGTTCACACAAAGTTACGTGCAAGTTAATGCGACAGCGCAATGCGGAACGGTTTTTTGATCATTTGATCCCTGGTATGAAAAATGGCTCCTCCATTATAAACCAAAAAGATAAAGACATTCTCTCCTAATTAATTACTACGAAGGTTTGCATCCCGCTTATGTGTGTTTGATATTATGTGTGTTGTGAAAAGTTAAAACCTGAAAAGCAAACCTCTACTGCACATACAATTGGACCGACATTCTTTAATTCAATACAATGCATATAATACATTCCTTGACTCTCGAAAGTGCCCAGTGATTGTCAATAGAAAAGTCGCTATTTTGTGATACGATAACACAGGACCCCAGACTGCGAGACAGTCAGGTTCAATTTTCTCAAAAACGGCCGTTGTAAGTGTTTTATAGGTATTTGAGGTAACATGTGGCCAAATGAGTTACTTTTATTGATTCGAACCTGCTGAATACGAATTTTATGTTCGCACTCTCAAATCTTGACCGGAAGCTCAGAATTCAAGACGACGGACAATATGGTGATTATTTTTATCATAGGAAGAGTAATCTAATAATTAAAATTATCTTCGGACATATTTTCAGTTTTAAAAGCCTTTTCTAATGATTGAATAAACAAATTAAACGCTTCCATTCTTGAAGGATCAGGAATAGTAAGAGTTTTCACACTGCTAATTAAATTTTCAATGCTGGAAGAATCAAAATTTAGTTTTTTAATTACCTCTAGCGTTAGTTAACTCAAGCTCTTTATTAAGCTGCTCTAGCATAATTTTCTCATATTCCAATTTCAATTTATCTTGTTCAATATTATATTTTTTCCTGTTCACTTTTTTCTTTCTTTTGATCTAAAACACAATTTATTACACTTCGAAAAAATTCTTTATCAGATTTAAAAATGCCACTACTCTCAAATTATTGTTTTTAAATCGATAATTTTCGGATTCTTGGGCATTTGCAATCCTAACTCTTCAGTGACCAGTAAAAGCTCGTCTTTTTTTAAGACTTGTAAGCATCGTCAAAATTATGTTAATTGAAACAAGGGAATTATTCTCACCTTTAGACTGGACTCTTGACACAATATTCCAAACAGAACTCTATTTTTGTTTTCAGTTGCATTGCTCACAAGAAATGCTTTTCGCTCACGGTCGCATGGATCATGTTTTTTTCTCTCACGCACAGCAAACGTCCATAGCTCATATTTCATTAACCACAAGGACTCAAACTCTACTCTGTTGCGATTACACGACGGCCCGATCGTAGCACAAGCACAACACTGACCCTACTCATTTTTTCTCTGTACTCTGGTTACGAAAAACATACCTAGATGGCGGTGGCATTTGCTTAGAACAGTGCCAATATTGAAATTCGCGTTTAAAATGTAAAAAGACCAAATATTACCCAAAACTCTTCTAGCACCAACATTTGTCGAAAATTATAAGGTAAACTGTGGGGAAACTAATGAATTTGAGTGGGAGATAGAAGTATGGTTTTATCTATCATACTCACTCGATATTGAGCTATCGAATTTCCAATTTTTCAATCCCTTCAACATTTTCTAAGCGGCAAAAAAAGCGTGAAAATTTGGATGATATGCAAAATGCTACCTCTGGATGTTTTAATCAAAAACTAATTTATTTTTATCGATCCGGCATGGAAAATTTGATAGCGAATTGGAACATATCATTGATTAAACATGAAAGCTTGTGAAAAATCTGTTTGAATTTAATGTAAAAACTCAATATTTTCCGGTAACCGAAATATAATCGTCTTCAGCTAAAATGCAACATTTCGTAATGTAACCTATGAAAAAATTTGCTTTTCACGCCTTTCGCTCCAACGGTTCTGATTGGAATTTTTAAATTATTTTTAGGATCACGAGCTTTTAATATCCACTGTACAAATTTCAGGCACAAACTGTTCTAGAAGTATGAAAGAGACAAAAGCACAAACTATTATTATACAGTAGCTGAATAACCCTCTTTGTACGGTGTGTAAAAGAAAATCAATAATCAATCAATCAGAAATAATCAACATTGCGGAATCGTCTCCAAAACTAAGAATTACCTAAAACAATTAGGGCCGGGCTAGCCTGGTTGGTAAGGCGCTGGGCCCATGTCCAAGAGTGAGTGGGTTAGAACACCACCGGCCGATAGGTGAGTAAATGGTGACTGATGCACGTTAAATCTGTTGAGTCGCAAAGTCCTCCATGTTCCCATAACAAATCAATACCTCTGGGGGTACTGGATTGAAGATTGATCGTTCTCTGATTCAGGTCAAAATTACGGTCTGTGGATGAATGAATGGATGTATGAATGGGTCCTCCCTATAAACGGGTGTGACGTATGGGTGTGCCAGAAATCGAATTCTTGGCCATAGATGGCGCCACTGCAAAAAAAGAACAATCGCACCCCTCTGCCTTAAAAGGCATACGTCAACAACAACAACCTATCACAATTAAAAAGAGTTACATTGTTTTTATTAGCGTTATATTTTGCCCTTCCAGGTGACTTTACGTTATTAGATTAGGTTAAACACTTAGATGGAAGTTCGACTCACTCATCCCAATAACGTTTCAATAGAGTAATCATTATCTTTCACGCCGAATATGTTATTGATCGAAACGAACTCATAATAGTCACACTATAACTCAATTAAGCAGTTTTCCGGACGAATTTGCACATTTGTGCTTCTTTATATTTCTATTATCAATAACCAGTGGTTTTACGCTATTTTAGATCATGTAAACACAAATGAAAACAGTAACTAAAAACAAAACAAAGTAAAAATCTGGTTTAAAAATATTAATTAAGTAACGTTGCTTTCACGTGCCATCTGCATTTTTTAAATTGCACTTACTTGACATAACGAATGAAAAAATTGAATTATTAAAGAACGTGCTATAAACTCCCAGTGTAACTCGTTTTAGATTAAATAACAGTGTGAGCTAGCGAATATCATTGATTTTATTTTTTAAATAATTACAAAAAATAAAACCGCCTGCAATTAAATTTGCAACAATGCGTAATAAACCTATGAGAAAAATTGCATCTGCACGTCCCTCCTAAACGTAAAACTTGAAATTTTCAAACGAATTTAAAAAAGAATAATAGAAAACGAGTTTGTGTTTTAGGGAATGAACTCGACTTACAGTTCTTTTGTATTTTCTAAGTTGATTTCAAATTTATAAAAAAATAAAGAGGTGAAGAGTGGAAGAATAGAAGGTTGGTTAACAATATACAATGTTAGTTAACAGTAAAATACATAAAATAGAATAAATTTTATTTTTCAATGAAAATTCTGTTTCACAACAAATTCAAAGATGAATACGAAGCTATTAGATGGTTTTGGAAAGAAGCAAACAGAGATTGGAATCTTTTAATTTTGGAAGAAAAAAAAATATTATTTATTAACTGCAAATAAGGGGGAATTATTATTTACGTTTCATAATTAAACATTATCTGTCGAATGTTGAATTGAGTAAATTAAATCAGACAAAAGTTTACGTGCTCTCTGGCCATTGGGATAACGTTCACAAGTTCTGCGGAAAGTGTTATCACTGACTAAAGGGGAACAACACAGTAAAATTTTCAAAAAACGAAGAAAAAAAAACAATTATTGAACTTTTTGATAGTTTATAGTTTTAAAATTATTATATTAAAATATTGAATTAATTTCTGTAAAAATGTTAAAATTACAACATTTTTTTAATGTGTGTGGTGTTTTTTAAAGCTACAACATAAATTTTTATGTGTGTAACATGATGAAATGAAGATTAAAATAGGTGCAATAAGATTTAAAATATATATA
>NC_092210.1:81300941-81378105 GCF_043381705.1 Parasteatoda tepidariorum
TTTATTAGGGAAATATGAATTAAGTATCCTATAGTAGAAACGAACTCAGCTCACAAAATAGAAACGGTATGGTAACAAAGCAGAATGTTCAATACAACAGTATTTAAATATTCTAATTTTTAACCCTTCCTCCAACTTCAAAAACTTAATTAGTTTTTGACAATATATTAACTAAATTTCTTTTTGAAGTTTATATGTTGCCTGTTGTTAATCAACTAACAACACATGAAAGAAAAAACTAGAAATGTTACCCTAAATATTTTTTTCTGAAGTGCAAGACAAAATTTGTTCTCAAAAAATTTTATTGGTAAACAATCATGTAAGTTATTTAAATTATTACTTTCTGTATTTAAAAAAAAGTTCAAATTGGACCAAAGTACATGACTTTGTCAGAACACTCTCTACCGATTATACCATATTGACATTTTCAAAATATTTGTTCACATTTTCAACACATTCAAATGTGTCATATTACTTCTATAAATGAATCAGTATAACATCTCTGATCATGTGATCATGTTTTTTAGACATTGCATCTATACTAATTGCATACTTAATAAATAACATTTTATTAGGTATGTTTTTATTTTTACCTTTTACTATTTTTTAAATGAGAAGTAACTTACCGAATAAGCTTCACCAACAGCCAAAACAGCATGACCAGTTAAAGTTGCAATAGTGAACAAATATGGATTGACAGCTTTCACAGCCTATGAAATGTTATGAAATTTTATTAGATAGTTTCAAAACAATTTAAATAATTTATTTTGTAAATCAATCTGATCAAGATGTAAAAATATTATATTTAAAAAGATATACAAAGTAAGAGAATTACAACAAGCAATAAAATGCTGTACATAAATTTTTTTTTAAATTACCACATTATTTTAATTTGATTTGTTAATACGAGCAATAATAAACTAAGGAATATTTTATTCTAACATTTGCTACACAAAATATTTGAATATTAACATTCTAGCATTTAAACATTTTGCTCAAACAATCATCCCTTAAAGTGTAAAGTGGTTTCTAGAAGGTGTCACGTGGAGCTCTAGGATTCCGTGAACTATTACCGTAACTGAGAGTTGGAACCGTAACTGAGAGTTGAAACTATTTTTAACCAGCAATGATTTCATAAACCTTCAATTATATTTACATTAAATCATTGATTTATATTTCTGTGATCTTTAAGAGATTAAGAAAATGTTAGCAATAAAGAAACAATTCATTTAAAAAAAAAATTCTAATAACATACTAAGCAAAACATGAAAAGGATATGCATTTCTAAAAAAAATTTTTTTTTGCTATTTTTTAAAATTTCTATGAACTATGCATTATGTCTTAAAAATATATTTGTAGTGTCAAACATTTTATGAAAATACCTGAAAATTACTTTTTTTTCAAATAATTTTAAAATGATATAGAACAATTAAAGCTGACAATTAAATTTAAGTATTGTTTGATTTGGTCATTTAACTTGCTTGAGTCGGTATCAGTGGTTTTTACACTTAAATCACATAGATTTTATTTATTGTATTGTACTTATATTTAGACTTGCATGTATTGTACATATATTCATTGGACATACATATATTGTATATATATACACAATATATCTATACATATTTATTGTATGTATACATGTAATGTATGCATGTATGTACATATGGATATAGATACATGTATTGGTACATGTGTGCATACAATGGACATAAATACATTGCAATCGATTTCAATCAAGTACAACTGTAATTGACGCTCAACTCTGGTAACAATGGATCAAGGTTTGGCGGTAGTAATAAATTCTCAAATCTCATAAAATTACTACCTTTTCCTTCATGTGACAGAGCACATCGGTCATTACCATACGTCCTTCTGCATCTGTATTTCCTACCCTCACTCTGAGACCAGCACGAGATGTTATGATTTCATCAGACACATAAGCATCTGCAATCACAAGAGTATTTCATTAACTGAAAATTTTTAATATTTAATAAAAACAGCATTAATCTTAAAATTACAGTACCTGATCCTACACTGTTTCTAACTAAAGCCAAAGCTCCAACAACTTTAATATTTTTGGGTCTAATTTTATCCAGGGCCTAAAAAGGAATATGCACAATCTACTAAAAATATACCCTAAATAACTTTTGCAATAATTATCAAATTTTCAGATATTGACATTTTATTAGAGGTTTAAAGGGGTTTCCAACGATATGGTAATTAAATTAATAAATAAGACACAGACCTTTTTTCTTGGATAATTCAGAACTTTCAATATTATAATTATAATACATATTAAAACAGCCATTGCATCCAAGTGTAAAATAAAAAGCAGAAAGCAACACAAATTCATAAAAATGTCTCATGTATGTTTTTATATCAATTCTAATTCCATTATTAAATATGAACAGACATCACAATCAAGAAAAATATAGAATAAAAAGCAAGTAACAAGTTTAACTGGTTATTTCAAAACAATTTAAATAATTCTGAGCAATTATGAATTTTCTATTGCAACATATGAAATAGATCACTCAAAGCATACTGATAAAAGGTAATTTATAGAAGGTAACTTTAGACAAGGTGTTTTTATTATTATAATTTTAGTTTAAATTTCAAATAATGATTTGGCTTAATTTTCTTTACAAAGGAAATAAATTAACAAATGGTTGTTGTAAGCCCACACAGTTCTTTTTTTTTTCGTACAGGGAAGCATATAAAGTAAACCAAAAAAACTACAATGCATGCAAACCAATCTGACAATTCTATTCTACATACAGTGAAACCTGCCAAGTTGACTACCCTTGTAAGCAGGGTGTATAAAAATCATGATTTTTTTTTAAAAATCAAAAAAATCGGATTTTTTTTATTTTAATCGGATTCTTTTGATTTTAATCATGATTTTTTTATAATTTCAATTCTATGGAACATAATCAGTTTTGTGTACCATAGATTTAAAGTTGTATTGTATTACTATTGTTACTTATGGTATACATTGGAAATAAACATTACTAACCATTATCAACAAAATATTTCTTAATAATTTAAAAGCAAAAGGTGAAATAAGAAATAAACAATAACAAAGTGATTTCAAACTACAAATCAAGAAAGAAATTGTTTATCAAACAATATGGGATAATTATTAATTCTACATCTACAATATCAAATTATTTAAACAATCATTTAATTAGTTTTATTTAAAGATTTAAACATAAGGACTAATTTAGCTGCCTTTTCTACATGCAATTGATTCCGTAGTTTAGTATGTACAAGTCCAAAAGTGGAAAACATCCTCTCTATCCCTGCAGTTGTTCCTTTTGTAATACATAACAACTGTATTGCATCAAACTCTTTTTGACCTACACAGTTCTTTAGAAGCGCAATTGATTTCCACCATTCCAAGATGTTTAAAGATTCTAGAGATTCTTTATCAAACAAAGTTCCATTAAACGGAGGAGAGCGTACAATGAATTTTAGCAAAATACTTAATAAGGAGGTTTCTCCATACTTTTCTTTAACAAAGTTTACAGCTTGATCTTTTTCATTTAGTGTTAAACATTGTACTTCAGAATTAGGATCCAAGAGGTAAGCTAGGAAATGAGCTGGTGTTAACGCTTGTTCATATCGTTTAGTAAAAAAATTTTTGCAGCAATTATTATTAGAATCTTTCAGAGTTTCCTTTAAATTTTTCCAGATGTTGACAACATTTGATAAACTACAATTATCTTTTTGCATTTTATCTAATGCTACAGAAATGGGTTTTAACATTAAAAGCATATCTTCTGCATTTCTTTTAATTGCCATATTCATGACTTTTGACCTGATATTGGTGTCGATATCATCCCTATTATCCTCACAAACTTGCATGAAAGTTGACCAATTCTTGATGTAGCTTTCTAATGAATCACACATAGAATTCCAGCGCACTTCAGTTGGCCGAATTAATCCAGTACCTTTAAGCTCATTGTATTTAGCTCTAATTATTTGATGATTTCGGAAATANTTGCATCCAAGTGCAAAATAAAAAGCAGTAAGCAACACAAATTCCTAAAAATTTCTCATGTATGTTTTTTTATTAATTCTAATTCCATTATTAAATATGAACAGACATCAAAACCAAGAAAAATATAGAATAAAAAGTAACAATTTAACAGGTTATTTATAAACAATTCAAATAACAATTCTGAGCACAATTTTCTATTGCAACATATGAAATAGATTACTCAAAGCATACTGATAAAAGGTAATTTATAGAAGGTAACTTTAGACAAGGTGTTTTTATTATTATTATTTTAGTTTAAATTTCACACTGTTATACATTAATTTTACATATATTAATTTTCTTTACAAAAGAAATAAATTAACAAATTGTTGTTGTAAGCCCACACAGTTCTTTTTTTTTCTGCACAGGGAAGCATATAAAGCAAACCCAAAAAACTACGATGCATACAAACCAATCCGACAATTCTAATCTACACATTAATTTTTTAATATTCAGTTTCTGTAAGAATAAAGCAATAAATCAATTGATGCACTCAGATTAAAAAGGGCAATCTCAAATTTTGAAATAAATATCAGACACTATACCCCTAACATTAATATTTCATTTGGATAATGAATTGGGATATGCCATAACTCCATTATTCCATGTAATGAATTTCAAATATTTTGTAATTTTAATTCAGAGATGCTTTTTTTCTGTTATATTTAAATATATTTATGTCTAATATAATTTATAATTTCTTTGAATCCAAATGAACTGGCTTTAATTTTGAACTATTTTATAATTACTTAATCTTTTAAAACATAATTGCCAACTAGATCAACATTACTACGATACAAGTTATAACTATTTTCCAGAATATCTCGATAATTTTAATTTTGCAAAGTTATAATTTTTCTCTTAAATTTGTTATTTTACTTGTCAAATTATGTTTATTTACATAATATTTATGACAAAATAATATTATTTAAACAATATAGTAACTATCATATATCTCTGGACTATTTTTCTAATAACACTGGTGTTATGTGGCTACTAACTATTTTTCCAGAATATCTCAGTAATCGTAACTTTGGAAAGTATTAATTTTTCTCTTAAATGATTATTTTACACGTTAAATTACGTTTATTTGCATATTATTTATGTCAAAATAGTATTATTTATTACATAACACCAGCAGCAAAACACTGGTGTTATGCTGCTACTAAAATGTTGCAAGTGTTAAGAGGTCTGCAATTAATTCTCTTTGCTGATCTGGGGAAAAGAAGTTCTCTTCTGAAGAAAAATGAGAAAAAGAAAATATGGACATATACCAGCATCGTTGTCTAGTACAAATGGTGAGCCCTTCTGTCCTGATGAAATAGTACTTGGTTGCCCCCGACTATTCTGATGAAAGATTTATATAAATCCGAAGCTAATGAAGAGTCTTTGCAGAGTGTCGTCTTGTCAATGTTGTAATTTAGAGGACCAATTGTTTGACTTGGTGGACAAGTAGTTTTTCAAGACAAGTAATTTCTTTACATTATTACAAAGATTTTCACATTACACATCCAGATTTTCATCCAAAGATGAAAATCTGGTGCGTAATGTGAAAACCTTTTAAATACAATCAATGATGATGCATTGATTTTAATCGCTAGATTTGATTTTTAATTTAATGACTGAATGTTAATGAATTAATGCAAGTTTTTCTTTTCAATTTAAATTTTATTTCATCCTTTTCATTCTAAACTTATTAAATTTTTTTGATTTGAAAATACTAGTGTTTTTTTTGCAAAAGCACATGAATTGTTGCATTTATAAAGATGTTTAATAAGTGTTGTCATTGATTTTTAATTGATAGTAAATAATTTTTATTGATATTTAATTGGTAATAATTCACAATTTAATTTTCATTCAAAACTGTATTAACTTTCAACTGACCCTCTAAAGTTATTAATATTGATAAATGTTTAAAATTTGAGTTAAAAATAATTGTCAGAGGTACATCCACCTTCAAAATTTGCCCAAGTGAAAATGACTTCTGTTATTTGAGACAACATTCAGACTGTTTTGAATTGTAGAACCCAATGAACAAAAATCAAGTGTTAATATATATAAAAAGGAAAATATTTAACAGATTTGAAAATATTAATTGCATGAGTGATTTACTTTTGAAATAAAATTTAAATCTATTTTGAATCTTTAATTATGAATGACTTATCAATTAAATATAAAAGCAAGCACCACTATCATACAACTAATAAATTAAATTTTAATAAAAAAAGCACTTGAATTTAAGAAGTAACAATGTTTATTTATCAGAAATATACCTGAAAAAATCCTGCAACTGCAGCAGCTCCACATTTATCTCTGTGCATACCAGCCATTATACCACCTGCTTTAATATCACAGCCACCGGTGTCATATGTAATACCCTAAAAAATAAAGTATAACATTTTGTTGATCTCTTAAGGAAATGTTTTCTCAGCCTAAATATAAAATTAAGAATATACCAAATTCAAAAAGGTAGAAATTATAAGGTTTCTTAACTTATATAGCACAGCCCCATGGCAGAATTTTTTGGGATTTTCTGCGACAAAACTCTCTAGCACTAATATCTTTCTGCAAGATACTTTCAATAATAAAAAAGATGTATGTTGCTAATTTAAGGTAACATACATCTTTGTTAGACTGCGTTTTCAAAAAACAAAATAATTTCTCTTAACTGAATATGTAATATTTTTTATTATTCTAATATTATAGGTTAAATGATATTCTAGCATTTTGTTGGGGGACGGGAACACACTAATTATTTCCTTTATCACATTTTGTAAATCATCAACACATTAAAATAATAATAAATATCATGAAATCGGTAGCAGTAATCACAGAAAAACAGATCAACGACGAAATCACGCCAATCAAGAGTCTTATGAAAGGAGTTACTCAAACGTGTCGTTCGTTTCAAAATTTGATAGTTGCAATAAATAATATCATATAAAAAATATCGGGTTTTAGAAACAATGTGGACATTAAAAGCAATAACTGCTAAAAAAAATAGATAGAATCATTGCCTTAAAAAGTAAATGATCAAATGCTCAATTTGAATTTCCCATATTGCCTAAAATACATCCAGATATCTAAAAGACACGTGGAAATTAATGTTAATAACTGACAAAAACACAATCAAAATTGATTTACGATATTTCCGTAAATTGAGCGTTTCCAAAAGTGATCATTTAAATGAGCAATTCAAATCTTATGTGTATATTTCTGCAGAAAAGCAAACCAATTTTCTTCTGACTTCCCAACAGAAAATTCCTTCTGCAAGAACTATGCAATATTATGAGACAATGTCCCCATGTCACTACTATTCTACCACAGGGTAGCATGCATCAAAAAATATTTAATCCTTTTAGTATTTCTTATACTTCTCAAAATTCAATATGCTTGCATTTCTGTCTGACAGTATTTCCCCCTTTTTTTAATAGTGTAAACAAAAGAGTGCACAAAAGAAAAAATTCAATAAAAAGTAAGATAAAACTATTTTAGCAATTATATGGAAATAAAAGCTACAAAGCATCATTCCTTGACAAAAGAAAAAAAACACTGATTTTAAATGAAATGCTAAAATTTCCTGATAAATCAAAATTTAATACTTTTTAAAATTAAAAATATACACAAAAACCATTAATAACAAAATTTCAAAATTAAAAAATTGAAACCTTTCCGACAAGGAATAACGTTTTTGAAGGTTCGTCACTGGATTCATAAGTGAGGAAGACAACACGGGCACGGTGTCGCTCAACACCTAATACAAATAAAAACATTCATTAAAAATACAAAAATTTTAAACAGTTCATATGGAAAGCATTTTAAATACATTCTTACCCTTAGCACAACGATTTACAGCACTCAAAAGAGGATATTCTTTAGTAAGAACACTATCATCTTCAATAACTTCAACTTTAACTGGAGTATCTTTAGAAAACAAGCTTTGCACATAGTGGGCAACATTAGGGGCTGACATTCGTTCAGGATCAGAACCTCCAATATCCCGGCATATTATTCTAAATTTGAAAGGTAAAATATTTACTGTCATTTTGTATGTTTATGTTCCTTAACATTGAACACAAATTACATTTTTGAAGTAAGATTCATAAAAAAATATATATAAAATTAACAACATCCAGTGTTGCATAGCATCATTAGTAAATAAACAATTTTTATTTATTGAGAATGTAGAACCTAATAATAATTTTTCAAAACATTGAAGGACGCTAAAATGGTAATATAGCATTACGATAGAAACATATTTCATAAAAAGTTAAAAATAGACTTCAAATTATAATTTGCATACAGCATTGCATTATTAATTTTAAAGTGCACTTTTTTTTCCATTTCAGCTAATATATAACTTCAAAACTTTATAGTGATTTCTTTAACAAATAAAAAAAAATTAAAACAGAAAATAAAACATTTTTTTAAAAATATGTCAGGCAGTGTAGACTTACAAATTTAAATATCAGTAAAATTTTGAATCTTATATTGAAACATCATACTTATATTATGATATCAATTAATTTATTTTAATTTATTTGATAAAATGTAAACACAATGTGTAAAAACTGGTAGCAATGAGAGTAGTGGGTTTTATCCCAATAGATTAGATTTGTAAAGACTCGTAAACTAGATATAGTTTTACTATCAAATTTAACATTTTTATATCCAAGAACGTTAGAATCATAAATATTTTTAAAAATATTAAATAATGTTAAAATGGTATTTGATTTAAATTTTTTTAAAACTTATTTAAAAATAATATTTTTTGCTTTGTAGAACTTTTTATTACAATAATTTTACAGCAGAGCAATTTCTAACTTTATAAAATAATTCAGAAAATAGAAATATCACATTAGAGAATTGCATTTCATTTTCCTATATTTTTAAATAAAAAAAAAACAATAACATATCAAAATAATAAATGTTATAATAAAACACAATTTGCAAACATGAATGTAAAGTAAACCAACATTGTAAAGCCAATCAAAGCATATTTAAAAATAATGGTTTGACAAAAAAGTTACTAATCAAGTAACTTTTTTGTCAAACAATTGTCAAACATCAACTTTTTTGTCAAACTTTTTTGTTCAGATCAACAAAAGAAAAAAAAAATCTTGGCTCATTGTTTGAGTATCCAAAGTTGTCTGGCTTAAAAAAATGGGAGGAGAATGTATTTAATTTGAATTACAACAGTATTTTTTGCACTGAGAAAACTTCTTTCTCCTGACACTGTTGAAGGAGTAAAGAGGTTTTAAATCCCTTTATTTAATTTTCATGAACAAACTGAACAGCTCTATTTGGCAGTATCTTTCAAAACATGAAAAATACTATGTTGTAACCCAATCACAATTGAAACTATATGGCATGAGCTATTTTATACTCCCTATTCACATTTCACTAGAAAAATTATACCAATACAATTCTCGATCAGCATTTTTCAAAAGGTAGCCTAATATCCTACACTTGTCTGTTTTTCTATTTTTGACAAGTATCTGTGGTTCTGCGTAATTTATGATAATTAACGTATATACGTAATTAACAATTTATATAAACAGTATATACAGTAAATAAATCAAGCTGAAATTTTAAGAATATTTTTGATGTGCAGTAGATTTTAGTAATAGTTAAATTTTGTATAAAGTTCCTAACTTTAAATGTCTCTAGTCAGTGGTTGGAAATAGTGAGTTACCAGTAGCGAGATACTGTAGTTTACTAGTACTGTATCATAGTTTGTATTGTAGTGGGCTACTTTTTAAAAAAAAGTAGCCGAGTGGTGCGATACAAAAAAAGGGTATTTAGTAGCAATTCTTGGATACTAGTTTTACCATCAGTTTAGTTAAGAAATAAGGTTCAAACACAATTTCTCGAATCTGATTGGTGCGAATATTCGCAGGTCTGTCAATGGACACAATTAGAAAGTCCCTGTACCTGAGCATTAATAAGAATTACGTAGTTAGATTTTTAGATTAATATAATATAAACTAGCTATCACGAACAACAGCTAATTTATCAATATGGCCACACCTTCAAATGCGAATGCACACTCATGAAACATTGATGTTATTTCAACGGAAGAAGACATTTTCTCTGTAATTTTTGATGTACTTTATTTCTGAAAGGAAATAAAAAAGCATTAAACACTTAACAAAATCGCAAATATTTGATAATTTCCTAGCATTTCTAAAGCTAAATATCCGCTGTCGAAAAACGAATAAAAAAATGAAGACAAAAAGGACAAATTCAGAAAAATTGGTTTAGAATAACAAACTGGCTAATGTAAACATGTATCTCAATACCTCATGTTTAAAAAGGCCAATTTTTTTTTTTAATTTCAAACCATTTTGAACATGAATGTAAATTAAGTTCTCCTGCAAACTTCATCACTTAAGTAGTGGCAACTTTTCAAAAGTAGCTTTTAGTCACTATATTAAAAAAATATGATACATCTTTAATAAAGTAGTTGTAGTTAATTATAAAAGAAATGTAGTTTTCTGACTATTGCCTCTACTACATGTATCTATATGATAATCGTGTACGTCTAGGACAGTTTAACAATTTCATTCACATACCAACAAAAAGCCCTTTTATAGGGCATTATAATTTCATTATTCCTTATTGAAACAATAAAATTTTATCCTAATTAAAAAGTTTAAAACACATGTACAAAAAACTTATTAATAATTATTTTTAAAAAAATTGACACAATTATTCCTTCTTAGTACTGTATTTTAAAAACAAAATAAAGAGTCCACAAAAAATAATGAGACACAGTTTATTAATTGAAGATATGAATCAAATTAATAGGAAACAATTTATTTCTTCGAAATTTTTATTTTATTTTAATCTTTAATTCTCTGAAATAATAAAAAAAAACTTAAAACATTGAAGAGTTGACAAAAGCATACGTTTATGGTAATGACTAAAATATTTACATATAAAAAATAAATAAACAAACAAATGTCATTATAAGTTATTTTTACAATTAAATTATTTAAAATAAATGTGGTGGTTAAAATTTTTTCTAACCACTCTCTTCGCATCATCCAAACTTAACAACATTCTATAATACATACAAAAAAAATTTTATACATACAAACCTTCCTAATTCTATCCCAAGAGTAAATTTATAATCCAAATCCTGTTTAGGTGAAGTAAATCCTAAAATGTCAAATTTTTCAGACCTTTGCGGTACATCTTCTCTAATTTCAAAAGGCTATAAAAATTAAGAAAAGATACATAAATATAAAAAAGATAAAAGTTGAGGAAGCAAATTTTTTTAATATATTGAAATTAAAATGTAAAAAGATTTATTCTGATTAAAGTATTTTCTTTTATACATATACACACAGTCTACTCTCTTTAGTACAACCCCCTCCACTACAGCGACCCTTCCATTACAACAACTTATGTATAAAGTCCTATTTGCTATTCTTCTTCCATATCACCATATCATTATTTTCATTTGAACATGAGCAACAAAATGAATTGTTTATTCCAATATAGAGAACAAAAACTTATTGATTCGATTCAGGAAATAAATTATTTGAACCATTATTTCCTTTGATTTTACTGTACAATAAATGCAAAACACCTTGAATCCCTTTAGAATGAAGTGATATAACCAGGGGTGATTGTGAGTTCAACTCAAAAATCCAGAAAATTTCTTGAGTAAAATCATTAAAGATGCATAATGTCTTTATAAATTCAAATCATTGATATTTTCAAAACATTGAATTTTAAATAAATTATATGCATCATAATTTAAATGAATAATTATGTATAAGTTTATTTTTATCTCTCATCACATTTATTATTCTACCAGAAAAAATATCCACAAATGAAAGATGCCAAGTATAAATTCTAGTTCTTCTTCTTGGGCACTACAGCCTATGACAGGCCAAGGCCATCCCAATAAGCTTTTGGCATCTTGATCTATTCTATGCCATGACCTAGTTCTAATACTTTTAAATAAAATATTCAAGAATTTTTATACATATATGTGATCGATGATTTCTTAAAACTTCTGGACCTAAGACTTCCAAAAACTTTCGGAGCGCAGTTAGGGAAAAATCCGAAAATGTGGATTTTTTCCAGAGCACAATCACCTCTGTATAACATTCTAAATCCAAAATCAAAGATGATCATAATTTATGGTCATTCATAATCTGTGTAATTTTTTTTTCAAAGGATGTAATAAATTTATCAATCATACTTTTCTTGTTTGAAAATTTTATTCACTTTTTTGTGAAATGTCAGACTGGTAGGGTGAGTTAAAACAAAACACTTTTTTTTTTTCAGTTACCTTGAAGCATATAATTTATCAAAAATGGCAACTCTGGACTAGCATATTATTTTTAATGATTGTTTTACTTATAAAATATTACTTTAACAGAAATTTTTAAATATATATTAATATAGAAAAAAGGTTGAATTGTTGCCAATTTTTTTGTCAGTTGCCAAATTTTTATAAAGCATTGCTTTATTGAAATTGGTCGAGTACTTTTTTAGCTATGATTTAATATTTTTGTGCACTCCTAACACAACCTCGAGTTGCAATAGCTGTTTTTGACCAGACCACAAAGGTCCTCATAACGAGTGTTGACTTTATATATATAATGTGCATATATAGTCTGCACTTATACAGTTGTATATATATGTAAATGGTGTGCAAGCCTTTCTTATAGAAAAAAGAAGAAGAGGCATTTCAATCAAACATAGAGGAGTATCTGAATTCTTTTTTCATTTAAAATTATAACTACAATTATTTATTGCTGATTTAAGATTACTATAAGCAGTATTTTTTTAACTTAAATTATGGAAAACTTATAAAATTTATCTATAATTAAATTGTTCACAAAATTTTCATAATTTTTTCATTTTTATCCATATTTACCACATAGAGAGCATGAGTAGCTCCTAAGAGAGATGCTTCATCAAATGAATCATAGGCGTGTCTGGAATCTCTTAAAGGATAATCATCAAGAATAGCCAATAATATGCGTCTTGACCCTGCTTGAAGAGCTCTATAAAATTACAATAGAAATTGTACTAAATATTAAATACATAATTTAAATTGGTAAATTATTTAAAAAAATCTCTTTTATTTTTAGACTAGATAAAAAAATTGAAATCTTTCAATCAATAACAATTTGATTAAACATGCTTAACAAGACATATAATTAATAAAAATAATTTTTATACAAATGCAATTTTAAATTCACAACTTAAATATAAACTTTAATTCAAATAAAAATAATTTTTTTTTATTAAAAGTAGAAAAAAATGAGTGTACAGGGCTTCATTATATTAAATTATTTTTTCCCAAATAGGTTTTGGCAGCATACTGGGGTTCCTTAAGGCAACTAATAGTTTCAGAAATAAATAAAAAGAAATTGAATTTTTAATTAACTTTCTAAAAGTTTTATAATTTATTTAATTTTTCTCTTGTTTTATGTGTTTCCAGAGAAAAGGGAAAAATTTAATAAGTTATTAATTTACAACCAGTAATTTCAAATTTAGAATATATCATGCATGGTTGGAAGGTTTTTTTAACAAGCGGCAATTTGGACCTAAGGTTAAACTGGCATATCAGTTACACATTTTCGAAACAACTCATATATTACATTTTTGTAATAATATAAGCATTATTATTAACAAAACTTATAATAAATGGCCTACATTGCCATTAATGCTTTAGTTGTTAATTATAAATATGAAATATTATTCCAATATTTTTAAAAGCATCCATATTTTTTTCTAAAAAGTTTTTAATTAGAGTAAAAAAATCTAAGCAATTAATTTTTTCTAAGAATATTTTTGTTAACGTTATTTAAAATTATTAATATGTATAATATGGAGACAGTTTCTTCTTTAAGAAGCACATACAAATTTGATTTACTTTTAATAAAATTTGCTGTTAATAATATTTAGTAATGCTCATTTTTAATACAATTAAATTAATTTAAATAATATTAGAAATTAATCTTAATTCACTTTCTTATATCATTTTATTGTAAATCTTTAAAGTAGTTTTTTTATGCAAACATCCAAATAATTTAAAGCACTTGAAATTCGTTAACAATAAATAAAAATAAAAACTATACTGCTCGACAATTGCTAAGGAACAGTTACGTCTTTCGGAATAATTAATAATAGACGTTGACAGATTCGATGAAATTAAGAACACAATTAGGCTACGTTAGTCGAGGCTACGTGAATTTATTATTATGCCAAATAGTTCAGATATTGACCTATCAAAAATTAATAAAACTAAAAAAGATGCTCGTTAGATGATTTCCAAAGAGCCACGAAAAATGAGTCTTCTTGCAAGAATGAAACAGAAATGAGTACCACAGAAAGATCTGCGATTATCTTGGACACTAATGCACATTTTGCTTATGCTGTCCACTAAACTATCAAAGAGTATAAATAAAAACAGCACTGCTTGACAATTGCTAAGGAACAGTAATGTTTTTCAAAATATTTAATAATAGACGTTGATTTATTGAATAAAATTAAGTACACCTGCGTAGGTGCTCATTGTCGTCCATAAACAGAAAGTCTGGACCTATTATAATCCTAAAAAGAGAAGTATGATCAAGAGTAATCTCTCTGCAATGTAATGTTAATTTGACCAGAGATGTGTTCAGCTATTGTGCATGATGCCTCACAACACGTCCGCCCCCTCTCTCCATACAAACTAGTAACCAGAATCATGAGTTTTAGTGAATTGTCAGAGAACATCACTTTGAACTGCTGGATACTCCAATCAATGCATTCCTTACACCAACATAATATTTCTCAATGATGGCATGATTAAAGTGAGAGGCACCAAACACGAGATATAAACTAGCAAACAGAAGCTATAACCAAACATGAGCTATAACCATAGAGCTATGAACTAGCTAACATCATATGATTGATGTTATCTTTAAAATATTTTGAAAAATAAAATCGTCTATAGTAAAATTTAAAACAATGGCTAATGCTTCACAGTCGTATGTTCCAATGTTGACAGCGGCCTTTCCTGTGCTTTGAACTATCCGTATGCCAAATTTCATGGCTATTGTTCGGATGATTTAGGAGTTTATGAAGGACACACAGACAGACCAGCATTCATTGTATATAGAGAGATTAAGAGTAAAAATGTACATAAAGTCAATTTAATAAGAATTTACTAAAGTACCAAGATACTGAAATATATCAAAATACACAATCTGAAAAAAAATTTAAAGTTTTGATATTTTGATTAAAACAATTATAAATATACTTATTTATAATTTTTGATTAAAACAAAATAAACAGAAAGTATTAATGTGATATATACATAAACACTTTTAAATATCTAAACAAATGACATACTTAAGAAATTTTTGATAAGAAACAATGAGAAATAATATTTAACCTTTTGACACCTTTCTCTGCAGCATTTGCAAATCGACGAACATCATCAAAATGTCTATCGAGAGGACCTGTAGGACTATATACCTACAACAAAGGAATCAAACTATTAAATAAAATACTTAAATAAAAAAAATAATGTTAATGAGCTTTTCTGTGCACTTGGAAAGAAACAGATTTAATATTTTGCTTTATTGTACACCTCATGCATACTTCCTACAATTTAAAAACTAAATTATTATTTCATTTAATCTGTTTCTCAAAAAACAAAAATCATAAATATTACCTTTATATAACAGAGCCAATTGAATTTAAAACTGACGTGCTTTAATAACATTAAATTAAAAATATAAGAATTTGGAAGACCATGAAAAATTTTCTTAAAAAATAGCTAAAATAACTGCCTAGAAAATGATAAGAAAAGAAAAAAAACATAGATTAATGATGGAATATCCATGAATCACACCCATTAAAAAGTAAGTTATTCAAATTTAAATTTTGTGTGTTTCAATAATAATGTATTAAAAATAACGAAGTTCTCAAAATCATGCTGAGATCTTGAAAAAAAAAAGATAAATAACTGTCGAAAAATTATTAAAAACAATGAAATTGTCCTTCATCAAAATATCACTGGGATTTGAAATGTTCTATCCCTTGAGCCACCATGGCTCCATCAGAAGTTATTTTATTTTATAACCGTTGTCGAAAAACCAAACCAATTCTCAGTGTACAACTACTTATGTTCAACTTCGTAGTCTTTTATTTTTGAACATAATCCAGAAGACAAGGCAACTCTTGGATCAAGTATTGGGAGAAATTTGCCTTCGTGGAAGACTTTCAGACAGACTAACCTGCATTTGCATTACATGGAGAGTAAAACCCTGAAAACCTCCCATGGTTAGCCTGACATCAAGGGGACTTTAACCAGGAGGCCTAGCCAAGTCTAATAAATTTATCATAAAATGTAGCATAATAAGGAAATAACAAGGAATTACATTATAACAACAAAACAACTCTTTTATTTTCGTAATTTAGAAAACAATTAAAAACCAAAAATGTAATGATAGCAGAGTAAAATAGAAAAAATATACTAACTGAAAAACACCTTTTAAATTTGTGATATTTACAAGGAAATCTTTGTGACTTTCATGATGATGACTAACAAAAAAATACAGAAATTTATGTGCGATTATACCATGTGATTTTCTGGGCAATAAAAATGTAATGTCATCATTAGGTTTTTATACATAGTTACATTTATCCAATTTCATTCTTCATTAATGTAGTTTATGACTAGAAGAAATTTATTTGAAATATGGACAATTGGATAACAATTATCATCTCCAATTAAACTCTTTGATACTCTCATTTTCTATTCTTACCACATGAATTTTATGTGTGAATTTTATGTTTATAAAAATAAAAAGACTGAAAATAAAAATAATTAATCTGAACTACAAATTTTATTATTATAAAATTAACTATAAAAACTTAATAACATATATGCTTTTAGACGGCTTTATGTGTTTAACTATTGGAATACTTCTTAGCACTTCTTGATGATACACTTTAGTATGTTAATCTTTCACTTAAACATATATAAACTTTTCAAAGGTTACAACACAATCCATAAATTTAAAGTTCAATTTGCTAGTTTTTCTTAAATTTTATTTTGAAATGTTTAAGATAAAAATTATCAGCAATTAACAATTTCTTTTTAATATCATTTAATATATATGATTTGCATACTTCCATTTCTTATCAAAACTAAACACAAATTATCATTACACATGCTTGAAATTAATAATGAAAACAATAAGTAAAGTAATATCAATTTTCCGACAGTAAGAAAATGAGAAAGAAAACTAAAGGAAAACTAATCGAGAATAGAAAACTAATTTGAAAAATCAAAACGGCAAGCATCAGATTTTTAATCTATGAGTTTTATTTAGCAAGTTTTTAAACATTTGTAAAAGAACACAGAAGACAAAAAAAATAGTTGTTTTAATTATTTGTTAGAATCTTTGCACACAAAAAAATTGACAAAAGTAAAAAATAATAATAAACATCAGAAAAGGAGAAAAGGGTGAAAAAAAAATAACACATTGATAAAATTTCATGTCTTGCAACAGACAACTTAACACTTCTTTTTTACTAATGAAACTTACCAACTTCTTAATGTTTTCATATCTAACTACTTCAGGTACGAGGAAAGTAATACTATCATTGAAACATGCATCGTACTGCAAAAAAATAGAAACAAAATATTTTAGCCAAATAAGATACCAAATGTTTAAGAGTTTAATAAATAGAAATAAGGACAACAACAAAAAAATGTCTAAGGAAAAAAAGTAGTCTGATCATTCGATGAATATGATATTAGAATACATAAAATCCAATATATTTAAAATATTTAGAAAAGATTAATATAAGGTGTTGTAACTTGTAATATTTATGGTTTAGAAGATAATGAGCATGAAAAGCAGCTGAGGGTGCAGAAAAGCAAGCTGATATTATAAAAGAATAATATAACAATCAAATACATATACACATACATATATAATGACTATAGATACGTACTTGACTATTTAACTTTAGAGCTTCTAGAAATTTGTGTAAATAACTACCCTCAGATAAATGTTGTTTTGTTATGTCAGATGATACTATTACAAGAGAATCAAATTTATAATTGTCATTATCAAAGCTGGAGCCAATAGGAATAGTACAAAACTTATTTCTGAAAAGAAAAAAAAAAAAGAAAACATTGTGAATGGAATAAAATTTAAAAATTATTATTTACATACAAAAAATTTAATATTCTACAAATTTTTTATACATAACACAAATATCTTTTACATAACCATTGTGTTAGACTATCAAGGGAAATTGTGACACAAAGTGAAAAACCCTAGAGTTTTATGTGCAAGAAATCAATATAAAGACATCAATTTATAAACCATGCATGTTTGATATTTAACTTATTCAGAATTCAAAGCTGCAGCTTCTGCCACCATCAAGGAAAGATACCCTAGTAACAATGCATCTACACAGATAGCTCAGCTGAGCAAACTACTGGACGAGCCAGAGCTGGAATTTTTTTCAGACTTTTTCAACTTAAAGAGCTTTTAAGTTTTAACTCAGATAATTTTGATGAAGAAATTTTTGCCATTTACCTGGCTCATCAGGAGATCTTGGAGAGACCAAAGGAGAATTTTGTCATCTTCATTGATTGTCAAGCTGCAATATGCACTATCTCAAATTATGCACCTCTGCCTGCAGCCATAGAATTCACTTGCAAAACTGCCATTAACACTCTACTGGTAAGAAAATGATTCTTCAATGGATTCCCAGCCATTGTGGCTAATAGGGAAATGAAAATGCAGATAATCTCGCAAAAGAGTCATCCTTCATGGACTCCCCTCTGTCCCCCCACTTACTTCAGAATTGTCAAAACTCCAAATCAAACAGAAAATTCAGAACCACTGACCAACCTCCAGAGATGAAGCTGTTTGTAAATCTTGGGAAGAGCTTCTAACATCTTGTCTTAAAAAAACGCTTTCAAAAGCTATTTGAGTTTCATCCTTCTGATTGCTCACTGGACATGACTACCTTCAGTCACATTAAACCTGCTGACTCTCTTGACTACATTTTGTGTAAGGAGACATGAATGGGGAGCGTCTCCTTCAAAGCCGCTTGTAGTTCTTCTCTCAAGACGCTCTCCCCTCCCAGAGATACTTCTTATTTGTATTGGACTGTGAGATTTCTCATGCTCGAAAGAACAACTGAAGGATGTAATTAAAAAATAAGTTTGAAAACAAGAACAGAAATATTTTTTATAAAAGCCAAGAGCAGAAGATCCTATCAGAGCATTCTCTCTCAATCGAAACAAAAATGATCCAATAGATACAAAATTGTTAAAGTAAGTGGGGTGATTGTCAGTTGCTAGAACTTATGTTGTGACCTTTGACCTCTTTGTGGTCAGATGGGTAAAAAAAAAATAAAAAAAAAAACTGTTTCCGTCAAAAAAAGTAAAGAATGGGAGAAGGGTTGAAAAATGATTACTGAAATTTCCATGTTTTAATATATCACATTAAAAATTAATTCAATCTACTTGTAGTCAAATAAAAGAGGACAAATAGATCAGTTATTAGATAATTCTGCTACAAATTAGAATTCGCAACAAATTGCAACTCACCAAACTATAAGCTTAAAAAAATGGGGAAAAACACAATTTTTTTTATAGTGAGTTTATTACAGTTAATCTTTTAAATGTTTTCCATTTAGGAATTACTTTTTAGATTACCAATTTCATCAAAAAGAGGACTTTTCATTAAAACAGAAGGTTAAGAAAGCAACCATTTCCTGAAAAAATAAAATAAAAAGGTAGTTTTCTTTATGGGAGGGCAGATTATTTTTACAAAAAGGGCAAAAAAGTGCTTCTATTAATAGGGATCGAAGGGCAAGCTGCCCTTCTACAAACGCTTAAGGGGAGAATACTGCTGTATTTAAACTAAGGAGATCTCATTCTTTTAAATACATTATTAATTTTACAATTTGGTATCTAATTTCTGTTTATAAATAAATAATAAAAATTATAAAAAAAATAATAAATATATGAATAAGTAAATTTAAAATCTTCAGTTATTCTTTTTGTATGAAGTTAGTGTGTTTGTGGAAGAAAGTTGATGTTTTTTAAAAATTATTTATTGTAATATTAAATAATGATTGAAAAAATATTCAAGGTCATACTTTAGAATAACTTAATTTTAATTGAGAACATAAAGTATAATTTAAATCTTTGTCTTAAATAAAATTAAGAAAAACAGTTTAAACTGTTAAAAAAAAATGGCTTACTTCATTGGCTTACTACTTTTTTAAACAAACCTGATGGTGAAACCTCAGGTGGTGATAACATCTTATTATAAAAGTGGTGTGCCTTTTTTTTTTTCTTTGAGGGGTCTGACAACTGCAATTGCTAAGTTTCACTGTCCAACACTTATAATTATAATTAACCAAAAATATATACTCAATGACAGAATAAAATAAAACATACAAACTAAAACAATTTGAATATTTTCAAAGAGTTGCACAGATGTTAAAGTTACCAATGCCATTCATTCAAACATAAATAAAGTAAATTTCATGTCTAAGAATAATTTTGGTATTTTTCCTTATTTTTATAAGCAATACAAACTATCTTTTGTATATATTCATACTTTGAAACACTTAGAGAAGGAATACAATGAATCAGGCTGTGTCCTGCATAGAGATAAATTAAGAAATTTCGCTAATGGCGTACCCATTTACAATTTAAAATATAGGTATATATTTCAAAGAGGACAATTTTCGTGAAGTTGAACTGTGATTTTCAATACTCTGTACAGAACTATCTCCAAGACAGGATAAAGACCTTATTCTGTCGTGGACATAGAAAAAAAAATTGACATATGGAAGTCTTTAAGACTTTTAAAGCAGTCGAAAATTTCATACATATGTCTGATAATATAAGAAGGGAAAAATCCTTCCAGATATAAAACAAACACTCAACTAATTATTTATTATATTAATTAATTATTAACATTTGTGTACTATGTACATAGCATATATGAATCAGTACATTTAATATTAAGCATAAAATCTAAAAATTAAAGTAATAATATCTCATATACCCTAAATTCATTGCTGAATGGCTGGGTGACATATCGAGTAGCTGATATCGTTGAGTTTCCTAGAATAGAATATTAAGTGATTTCCAAACTTATTTAAGGGGCTGTTAATCTAAATCACGAGGCATCAGATATCTAATTTCCGAAAACTTTCATAAGAAAACAAAACGTCACAATCCTCTGTTTCGGTCAGTGACTACCGGTTACTTATTTCTGTACACATACACTTGAAAATCAGGTTCAACTTTCATATAAAATAGGAACCAGTGAACATATTTTATCTTTTGGCAATCCTAAAAACACTAAATTCCTTTTGTTGCTGCCGATAACCAAAATATTATTTATTTTCCTCTCTCAATTTCCTATTTTCTATTCGCGATCGCAACACTCGAATACGCCATCTGGGGAGAGACCGGTTTCATGCCTTTAGCCCTTCTCCCTTCCCTCTCCTCCTCTTTTCAGTTGTATAGGAATGTACTACGATAATTTCCCTTTTCTTAATATTTTTCCTTTTTATTTAANTAGCTCTTTCTTCGGATAATGGATGAAGAAACTCTAGCATTTATGTGGGTAGAAATAATCAATACATAACTTTCACCATAATTTAAAATTAAAATTAACGCGCTATACAATTTAATCGGTAATTATGTATTTCAATTAAACTTCTGATGAATTGATAGAATATTTCAACTGAAAAATTAATGAATCTGTCTTAGCGACTTTTGATCAATAAGTAATGTCTTCATTGGAAAGAAACATTCAAAATTGGATTGTTAATGAAACTGATGGGCTAATTGAGGGTCGCTTAAAAAATTTACCTGACTTTTCGTCAATTTGTAGACTCACCGAAGGAAGAAATAGAGAGATTTGGAAATTCGTCATCAAACGTGTGGGCTCGAAACAGTCAATTGCATCTATACGAAAACTATTGCGGCTACGACGAGCTGTTAAAGAAAGTGAAAAGTATCCGGATGATAATAAAGAAAACATTGTTCGTCTCTTGCAGAATCAATTGGATAACACTGAGGATAAAGTACGATTTCTTGAACATACTACAAAAAACGTCTCCAAACATGTATTTTTATTAAATACTTCAATTAAAAATAAAAAGGAAGAAAATGCCATTTTAAGCCAAAAGAGTACAATTCTTGAACTGGCCACTTTGAATCTTGAAGAAAAAAACAAATCCCTTCTAGTTGTTAGTGACAAACTTTTCATTTTCTTAAGTAAATTATTTGCGAATGAAAATACAAAATGCTTTAAATATGCTATCAATCGGAAATCATTTAAGAATGCTGTCAATGAAAATTTCAATGATGCTTTTCTTAATGGCATTCTCAATGAAATTATGTTAACTGTTAAAAAGAAACTACTTCATGAAGATGTTAATTCGTCCGTCGCTAATTTAATCTTTCCTGTGACTGAAATTATGAGTGAAACAATTGTTACAGATATTGTTAATCATTTGAAATGTATATCACAACAGGAATCTAATTCTCTTCAGAGCAACATTGAAAAAGCCAGGCAAGCAGAAGTGGGAAGATTGTCAGAAGCCTATTTGCAATCTATGAAGCAAGATCTAGTTAACAGTTGTTTTCAAAAAATAAAAATTGGTTCTTACAAATGTTCTTTAGAGATAGATGATGTGTATTTTAATAAGGACAATAGTAAGCTGAAAAAAGATTATCTTACATTGCATATTCAAAATGAGTGTTTGTCTGATAGCATTAAATATTTGGAAGAGAAACTTGCTAGTGAATTGGATATAACTCAAAATATGAAAGAAAATAATGCAAATTCGAAAGTCATGTGTCAAGATACTGAAATAATTATGGGAGATTTTTATAAAAAGTTAAGTGTCCTACATGGATTATTAAATACGATGCCACAAGCTTTCATAAACATAAGGCTTTCTTTAGAGTCTTGCCGTAAGTTCATTGATACCCAGATGCTGTCCACCATTAAGTGCAATAAAGATGATTGTTTCATCGATGTCATTAATGACATTGATTGCGATTCTAAATTATCTTTTGAGCTACTGGAAAATAAAGAATACTTACAAGATATTTTTAAAGATTATACTTTTACAAAATGGAACTTTCCTGCAAAAATTTGGGAATTTCTTTCTTTAGAACCCTTTCGGAATCGACATTTGGTTATTGAAAAAATTGCTAGCATTAAAACAAAATTGTATGTTGTGCCGAAGCAGCTCTGTTACACACCTGATGAAATTTCTACTTTGACAGTTAGAAAAAAGTTATCTTTGGTTAAAGACAATGCAGATGATCTGGAAGTTGTCCAGAAAAATTTATTTGAGCTTAGAAAAAGCTGTAAAAGACTTGAAATTGTCTTAAAAGACTGGTGGTATCAAAATGCCCAATATATTCCAGCATTTGAACACAATGGAAAGACACTAAAAATGTGGTTGGCGATTTTAAATGCAATAGATAGTTGATACAATGCAACCTATTCCTCTTTGTAATTTATCTTTATAAATAATTTGCAAATAGTTTTAAATATCATATTAGTATTTAGCTTTTTGTATGTATTTTTGTCTTAAAATTGTATACTCATCATATTTATAGTTCTATTTTTTTTTTTTTAATTGCTTAGTTTTCTACTAGATAAGCTTTGTATTTTATTGAAGGAGTTTTACGACATTAAGAAAGTGGGGAGCTACAAATTGTTGGTGTCACAAAAAATTTAATTTGTTTAAATACAGAAGAACAGGGCAGACATAGAACTGGAAAAGTCTGAGAACTTAGTCAATCTTGAAAAATCGGGCAATTTAAAAACATAGTGTGCAATCCTGAAAGTCGAGGAAAATAAATTCATTTTAGTTTGATATATCTAAAAGTACAATTGGCAAAACAATTACCTGACAAAAAAGATACTCTGACAAATTAATTGGTCTTTTATTAGTTTTTTTTAATTGTTTATTTCCAATTCTTGTAGCAATAATTGTTTTGTTAAATATTTTATGTATAAGAATAAAGCATGAATGAAAAATTTATAAAATTTGTGCTTCTGATTACAAAAATCAGGAAAATTCTGATTTTTTTTTCTTCTTTTTCTGGATGTTTGTATCCACTTTGAATGGAGTTTTGATCTTCTCAAATCATCAACAAACATTTTTGAGAAAAAATTTTTTAACTTGTTCTGCTTTTTCTTACAGAAATTTTCTTAAGAAATGATAAAAGAATTACATTACTGTAAAAAGTATTAAGCAATTTATTCAAATATTTGACAATTTTTTTAAAGAATGCTCTATCAGATTATCACCAACATCATATGTTTTAAAAAAGATCATAAGGTTTCAATTTTTTTTTTCAATGTTCGATTTATATGAAATATCTAACTTTCCTTGAATGTCATTATTTCTCTTATATTATATTTAAAAAAATGTTTACAGAAAATGTTTTATTACAGTATTTTCTTATAAAAATCCATGCAAACTTTGTACAAAATTTATAAATCTTAGCAAGAGTGCTGCTGAATTCTTTGGACCTACCTCATTACTAGCTAGGGATTTCAAATATTATTTATATTCTAATTTTTTGTGTTTATTAAATATTAATTTGATATCTGTAAATATCAATTTTGCTATTTCAGATTATATAACTCCAATAATATTAAGCACTTAAAATAATTAGGTTTGAAATGCACACAATTGAGAAATACTTATGGGGAATTAATTAAACATAGAAATTATGAAAAAAAAATTTCTACTGGAGGTTCTAAGTCAGCTAATCAAATAAAATATAAGTGGATTTTTATTTAAGTGGTTCAACTTCAATGATTCCTCTAGGCAGGATTGTTTTAATATTGCCCAATCTGGTTATCTTATTTTAATACCCTTTTTTTCCCCCATGAGATATTTATGTTTTAAAATGACCTAATATGTAATTGATATGATTTTAATCTGTAATAATAATTAGTTGTGTTTAGCAATGTTGCATGTAAATAAAATCTATGCGAAAAAGCATACAGAAATTGAGCAGTAAAATAATGTTAATCTTTCAATTTTGTCCAATATTTATTTATGATGTATCAAGTTGCATGGATTAATGATGTTTTTCTATTGTTCTTTGGCTCTTATAACTGCATTTTCTCGTGATTTTGAAAATCCAGATATTTTCAACACATATTAATAAGCCACTCTAATCGCATATTGTAATGTGTGCTTTATTTGTGCCGATTTCATCAGAAATNTTTCAGATTATATAACTCCAATAATATTAAGTGAAGTCTAGGCAAGAATAATATTAAGCACTTAAAATAATTAGGTTTGAAATGCACGCAATTGAAAAATACTTATGGGGAATCAATTAAACATAGAAATTATGTAAAAAAATTCACTGGAGGTTCTAAGTGAGCTAATCAAATAAAACATAAGTGGATTTTTATTTAAGAAGTGCAACTTCAACGATTCCTGTAGGCAGGATTGTTTTAATATTGCCCAATCTGGTTAACTTATTTTAATACCTTTTTTTTCCTTGAGATATTTGTGTTTTAAATTGACTTAATATGTAATTGATATGATTTTAATCTGTAATAATAATTAGTTGTGTTTAGCAATGTTGCATGTAAATAAAATCTACGCGAAAAAGCATACAGAAATAAAGAAATTGAGCAGTAAAATAATGTTAATCTTTCAATTTTGTCCAATATTTATTTATGATGTATCAAGTTGCATGGATTAATGATGTTTTTCTATTGTTCTTTGGCTCTTATAACTGCATTTTCTCGTGATTTTGAAAATCCAGATATTTTCAACACATATTAATAAGCCACTCTAATCGCATATTGTAATGTGTGCTTTATTTGTGCCGATTTCATCAGAAATCAAAGGAATTTTTTTTATTGTTCTTTCAGCAGTTATTGCCACTCTTTTCTACATTTTATTTATTAATTTTATTATTTTTTAATCTGGTATTATAGCAACTTGCGTTTTTCTCAAATCACACATTTTAACAATCATTTGTGACAATTTTATTATCAATCTAAGTCATTTTTGATGTTTTTTTTTTTTTTTTTAAAAAAAGGCTAGCTACGCTTTTTTACATGATTTAGAAAATAACCAATATTTTTAAGATTTGCCCCCGAGTTTCAAAACACGTATTCCAATAATCACTTTAAATGTGCTTTATTTTTACCAATTTCATCGTCAATCTAGGGAATCTTGCAACTTTTTTTTACAATTATTGCTACTCATTTCTAGTTTTTTCTCTTTTTTAAAAAAAACTAAATTTTTAATACGATATTACGACTTGAGAAATTCGAACACTGGTTTTTTAAACTGTTTATCAATTTGTGTCTAATTTTGTCTATAGATATGACTTTAATTTAAGCACATTTATTGGATAAATCCCCTGAATAACATTCCACAACATTTTTTCTCATTGCATGCAATTAAACATCGATCGCTGTCAGGAAAATGAAAGACACTGATTAGTGAAGTCTATTGTTCAAAAAAATTCTACAATCAAGTTCCCTCCTGAGTACTATTAGAGATGAGTGAATTATATGCAGTAGGAATGGTCCCTCGTGAGATTCATAAAAGTTTTGAATCAGCATACATGCCAGATCCTCAGTAATTTAATTTTTTTAATAATATTAGTCTTGTTCTTGACTGGGACAATCAGATTTTTACTGAACACTTGTAATTTAAGAGATATGCATACAACACTGTTCCATGTTCTGCTTTTCCCTTTTTGGGAAGATTGGAAAAAGAAAAAATCATTACATGCAATGCAACAATTTTATGGCCATCACTTCATTTTCTTGTTTTTACCTTAAAGTTATAAACTAATTTAATTTTTTTTTATTTTTAGTGTAAATTGAGGCATTCATAAAGAGTATGGAAATGTAAGATCATTTCTGGCTTTATACGGATTTTCTTTGTAAAACCAGAAATAATACTCAATAATCCATTGTTGGTAGATAACTTATGAAGTCTTATACCTTTAACACCAACTTTTTATTATACTTCTCATTATTTTACATTGTTATAAACGATAATTGTAAGAAAATTAAACTGAAATCTTTAAAAAAAATATGAAAACCACCAATAAGAAATAGTACGCTACTTGGAAATTCAAGTCTCTGATCTTTAATTCAATTATAGAGTTGGGATAATTTAGAGCAGTGGTTTCCAAAATCGCTTACTTAGTATTTTTTATGGAGCTATTTAAATATAATTCTAGTAAAAAAAAGAAAAAGCAATATTTTAATAAAATATTTTTTCCCAATAACAATATAGAAAAAAAATTATGAAAAAATAAGCATTTATAAGACATTTTAAAAGTATTTCTTATCAAGCTTTTATTAAAAATTAATTGAAATGGAAATTGGGGTCGTTTTGTGGCCCCTTCGCAACATCCAAATTCTAAAAAATGACCCATTCATGAAGTTCTAATTCGTAAAAATTTGAATGCGTCTCAACTCAAATTCGCAAGTAAAAAATTTCGGAGTTCGGATAATCTTGTGAAAAAGACCAAAAAATGGTGAATGATAGACAACACGGAAAAATTACCAAAGTGGTGTAGTTACGATAGAATTATCACGAAGCAAACACGTCCAAGCGGGTTAACTCAAATTCGAACGTCGTAATAATGTATTAAGAATATCACAATTCAAAAAACCAAGCCAGGTGAAAAAGAGTTTAAAAAATATATAATGGCTGTAAAAACTACCATCAAAAGATATGGAATCGTCACAAACTGAACACGTCAAAAAATCATATTTCAAAATCGAAATTCAAACATTGTAATAACACTGTATTGAAAATATCAGAATGAACAAAAAAAAATTTAATAACTGCTGATAAACTAACGACATAAAATTATGATGAAATCGTCACAAATCTGACGCTTTGGAAGAAGAGATGACTCAAATTGGAAATACGCATGGGGTGAATGAATCAAAAGGAAGCAGCTGAAATAAGATTTTAAAAAAACAAACAAGTATACTTGAAAAAATTAAGAAAAAAAAAGTGACCACTAAAAATTAATGTTCTTTATGAATTAAAAAAATTTCCACAAAAATGCCCCNCAACATTCAAATTCTAAAAAATGACCCATTCATGAAGTTCTAATTCGTAAAAATTTGAATGCGTCTCAACTCAAATTCGCAAGTAAAAAATTTCGGAGTTCGGATAATCTTGTGAAAAAGACCAAAAAATGGTGAATGATAGACAACACGAAAAAATTACCAAAGTGGTAAAGTTACGATAGAATTATTACGAAACAAACACATCCAAGCGGGTTAACTCAAATTCGAACGTCGTAATAATGTATTAAGAATATCACAATTCAAAAAACCAAACCACGTGAAAAGGAGTTTAAAAAATATATAATGGCTGTAAAAACTACCATCAAAAGATATGGAATCGTCACAAACTGAACACGCCAAAAACTCATATTTCAAAATCGAAATTCAAACGTTGCAATAACACTGTATTGAAAATATCAGAATGAACAAAAAAAATTTTAATAACTGCTGATACACTATCAACTAACGACAAAAAATTATGATGAAATCATCACAAATCTGACGCTTTAGAAGAAGAGATGGCTCAATTGGAAATTCGCATGGGGTAAAAACATTAGATATATAGGAATTCATTCAAAGAACCAAAAGAAAGCAGCTGAAATAAGATTTAAAAAAAACAAACAAGTAAACTTGGAAAAATTAAGAAGAAAAAAAAGTGACCACTAAATATTAATGTTCTTTATGAATTAAAAAAATTTTCACAAAAATGCCCCTCCCCCCCCAAAAAAACCTGGGTCAAATCCCGAAATATTATACACAGGGTTGGGTTTTTGCCCGCAAAAACTGGTTTTTGACATGACAGTGGTAAAAACCTGTTTTCTTTCATTTATGGCATATAGAGGACAATATATTATTTTCACATAATTGCCTTTATAAATGAATGTTGTAAATGATTGCTATTGATTTTGCAACTATAAACATGTAATCTTATAGAAGGATATACATTCATATAGAAATATTGTTATATACTTATTGAAAATAGTGATACCTTTATCATTATAGCTTGATTTGCAAAGGATTTAAAATTTTGCACTTGTTAGAAATAAACAAACAAAAAAACTTGGAACTATTAATAAATTCAAGAACTAAAAAGAAGAATTTAAAATTTGGCATTTCTTAAATGTTAAAAATAAGCTAAACAAAGCTTTTAAAACTTGTAACTGCTAACAAACTCTAAGTCAAGAATGACTTGACATTTTTCAGTAATGTAATATGCCAAATAAAATGATGCTTGGAAATGTTGAAAATTTTGTTTAGTATCCTAATATTTTACTTCAAATAGTATGTTTTGATATAATAATGTTGGGAAAATGCAAGAATCTGTTCTTAAATATCTTTTAACAACTTTTTTTCTAATTTTATTGCCCAAAAATTAATTTTAAATTATAAGCAGTTAAACTCAAATAAAAATACAGTTTTACCAAGACTAGAGGTTTTTGACATGACGGTGAAAACCAGTAAAAACCGTCATGTGTCAAAAACTTGCCAACCCTGATTATACAGTTTTATAATTTCCAAATAAAATGGCAATCCTCATGCTTCCAGGAAGTTCTGAAAGATGAGTTTAATTGAATTCATTTATCAAAACTTGGTGATAAGAGGATTAACAATAAGAACATTAATTTAAAAGAGATACAATACTATTTATGACAATAAGTTTCTTAAAAAAAGAATAAACTGACTGAAGTATGTCAATCCCTCTATCTGTTATGGATTCTAGCAACTAAACACTCTTTCCTAGTTGAAAGTTTTTAAGTCTCAAAACCATGGCATACTACTGTTCTGGTAAATTTGGCTTGATGCATATTGGGTGAAAACAAGACTTATGAGTGGGAAATGTTAGTGCAAAGATCACATTCACCAAATCAAACTCTGATTTTGGCTCAAAAATGTTAAATTCCAAAACTTTTTGGACAGTTTCCTGATTTTCCAAGTAGTGTAGCAATCTTGTGTAATAAATGTTGTGGCTGAAGTCTTTATAAGACCTTTAATTTGATACTTTTTATTTAAATAATTCCATTTTTTTCTCTAAACTGAGAAAGTCTCAAAACTAACTCCCATTTTATCAATAAACTTTTATATATATATATTTTTTTTGGGGGGGGGGCAAGAGTTGATTTTGAAATCACAAGTCTTAAATGCATTAGTAAATTCAATATTTTTGCAAATGAATTCATGTATTTTAATTTGAATTAAATATTTCATACATGCAACAAAAAAATTAAGGACTGGGGTAAAATAAGACATATTCATCTTAGATGTATGGAAAAAATTATCAAACCATAATGAAGTTTTCATGCGTTCATTCATTGACATTTAATTGATTTAAAGCCAATACTATATGATCAAAAGAGTATCAGAAAAGGTAGATATAACATGAATAAAATATTCATCTAAATAGCTAATCTAAATTGACTGTAAAATGAGGAACAAGCAATCAGATTCGATTAGGCCCCCACTCACAGTTTCCTATAAATATTGACCAAGGATCAAAACCTCCATCTAGAGTAGATCAAATAATATAGGCACACACCATTTGCGGAAATTCTTAAATTTTGTGGATACTGTCCACAAGATTTAAAATATCAAGTCATGATTCGTATTCATACGGTAAAATAACCACTTACCTTTTCTTACGCCCACGATTTAAAAATCTAATATCGCGTTTAGATCATGCATTTTTAAAATCCAACATCAATCCCAGAAAATCTAAGTTATATTCACACGATTATAACACCAAACATCAACTTGTGTGATTTAGAAATTGCACATTGCAATTCGTATTTACACAAATGTAAACTGAAAAATCAACTCAATTTAAAAATTATAGCCGTGATTTGTATTCAAGGGTCTTTTAAATGCAACATCACAACTTGTATCCATGCGTCTTTAGAATTCTGTATCGCAATTCATATTAACACGGTTTTAAAATCAAACATCACAATTCCCATGCGCGCGATATCAGATGCTTCAGGCTTTTCCAGTTGCTATTAGAAATGGTTGTAAATAAATACATTTAAATTAAATCTTTCGTTTTTTGTGTTTATTCTTTACGAAAGATTTTTTTATTTTCTCGCTTATTGCTTTTGATGTGATCGTAATAATTTGGTTGAAAAAGAGTAAAGGTAAAAGGTCATTTATTAAAAATAAATTTCATTTATTTTAAAAACATAAATTTATTTTCATTCATTTCATACTACATTAAATCAATTAACATTTGTACTTTATTAAACATGTTCGATTTTCTTTAAAAAAATTTATTTTACAGGGTTGCCACTCAAATCTAGAAAAGAAATTCCCAGTGTCTTCCCTGTACATATTATAAACAATATATATTAAGAGGAAACAACAATTACTGTGCTTTTGTGTGAGCTATATTGGGCTAACTATATTTATTCTTAATTGCTGGAAAAACAGCTGAACATGCTTAAATAATGCTATAGTAAATTAAACAGTTTTGTATAGCTGAAATATCATGGTTAAATATCCCATAGATTACGCTTTGAGTGGTCACCATTAAAAAATGGTGACCACTCAAAGCGTAATAAGAAACAAAATTCCCTGCATTTTCCAGGTTTTCCCTGTGGAGTGGTGACCTTGTATTACCTTGCTACTATTTATCCTCAGGCCCCCACTTTGCGGCAATTTCGTTAAAAAAAAATTGGCGAGGGCTTAGCCAGTGTTTTATGGTACTATAAAAAAGCATATTGTTTTTTGTAAAAATATATTTAAATAAGAGTAAAACAATAGACATAAACACAGTCGATTTATTGCGCAAACAAGAAAACAAATAACATAATTTAGATACCCAATGGAATACACGAATCTACATAAAACTGAAATGATTACAGTCAACAGAACAGGGAACAATAAATACATTGTGTATAAATACATATATGTAAATTATGTACCATGGAAACATGTTATTTAAGTTCTAATGAGTTTGACATTGAACTCCACGGGGTCCACCATGGTCATCATCCTCTTCATATGCTTGTCGGTATCTTTGTTGTCTGGAAAACTCTGGAGCAATATCACACAATGGTACCTAAAATAAAACAGTTACTCTTTATCAAACAACTTATTAATGATGTACCACATAGCCATTAACCCGAATACTGGATGTTCAACTGCCAAATAACATTTTTGAAAAAGTTCAGTAATAAATATTTTTTATATGTAAACTAATTTAGTCATTATTGAAAAATAATCAATATTTTTGGCCTTATTAATGGTATGTTAAAAAAAATTCAACATCCTTGTTATGTTTTTTGCGTTATAGTACAGTATTTCGGTACCTCTGCAGATTTGGGAAATAGAATGTGAAACAGACACAGGAGTAGAATTAATTTGTTCAAAAATAATTTTTTATTTATTTCTGGATAAATATGGGAAGAAACCAAAAAATAGAAAAATTAATTAAATAAAAACACAGATCCCAAATGAACATCTCATATTACACAATAAACATAAATAAAAATTGAGAAATACTTTTTACTTTTGAATGGTGACAGTTAGAATAAATACTTTATTAAAACTTTTAAGTTTCTTTTTTTAATGTACATTAACATCTAAGAAGTAGATTTGGTAATTCTGTGATCATTTAATCGTAATATCAAATAATCAGTTGGTGTCATCAGCTCAAAAAATAATGGGAGGAGAGGAGAAAAAAATTCTCGAGAGAAAAAAAAAAAACTTAAAAGTTCACACCTTTTATTAGTCAAAAATCAAGAGAGTTTTGGCTTAATTCCGGAGGACCGAAGACTAACAGAAATTGAAATTTAACCATAAAATGTGGGTGAGTTGGCACATCTGAAATTCATTGCACTCAATCACTGTTTTAAAAACGTCATTCTTAGAATGCGTTGTATCATATCTTCAGAAAAACTTAAGCCTAAAAGAATCTCAATTTTCCAAGTGATTGTCGGCTCAGAGAAATAATTTTTTAATGTTATTTTGCACAAACCCAAAACAAAAGCATGAAATACCAGGTTTTGTGCAAGATTTGATAGGCAAAAAAAGTCCCTGACAATTTCGGACTTTGCGCTAAAATTATGTCTTTCCCTAACCTTTTTCTCAAATATCATTTTCCCAGCAGACTTTTAAATGAAAACTAGAAATTGCATAAATCTTATAATTGTGTAAAATTAAAACCCTAATCAAATACTAATTTTCCTTTTTATCAAAGATGGTATAGTGACACCATTGATTTTAGGTGTTATTTATTCATTATTTGAGCTGTTGGGCATATTCATTTTGTTTAACCTAGATTTACATTTTAGGAAAATTTTTGACACAAAGAAAATAACTTAATAAATACCTCTTCAGCTTCATCTGGAATGATGAATTCTGGTCTAGGAGGTAAAATATTTTCCAGCTGTGCACACGCTGTTTCATCAATATTAGACGGGAAGTTGACAAGAAAGTGTACAACCAATTTGCCCTTTTCAAAAGGATTTTTGTACTGAGGCATGCCTTCATTCAATACACATTTCAGACTTTGATGTTTGACTACTTCACCTGAAAGGAAAAAAAAAATACAAATATTATTCAAAACACTGAAAACAAATCATATGAATGCAAATGTCAGCTTAATTGGTTTTTATGTTTTTTATCAGCTGAACCCATAAGGATGATTTGAAAAATAAATAAAATTAACTCTTAAGAGTCGGAGAATAACTTGTGAGCTACAATATACCAAATTTTTTTTCTCTCCCTATTTGTAAGTTTTTTTCATCCCTTGGCAAAGCACAGAAATACAGTTTTTTAAAACTTTTTGTATTTCTCTAAAACTGCTGTATTCTGTAAAATTCTTTATTTCTTAACTCACAGAAATTATGAAACACTGCAGTAGTAACATTTCTGCATAGATCTGAGTACAAATCTATTCCTAGAATAGTGATTGTAATTTTAAAACTCAATAATAACATGCACTTAATTCAAATACATAGATGACACTGCTTTTACTTTGTCTATTTATATTGAAGAGCAATATTTTTTGTGTGTAAAGATTTACATTTCTTTCTTTAAATATAGATGAAAAAATACAAAATATTTTACAGTTGAAAGATCAGCAATAAATTATCCTATAAACAAGAGAGCAAAAATTTCAAACAACATTATTTAATAAAGCACATAATTCATGCTTAGTCAATGTGTGAGATAGAGGTAACGCCTGGGAGAATGAGCAACTAATTTTTGTTAGACAGAATTGTTTTACACTGTCAGCATGGAAACCAATACACATTGCATTTAAAAATGATCTTATTCAATTTTGTATTCAAAATGACCAAGATCCAGCTAAGCTATGTGGTTATCTAATAAAGCAGATGACCTTGTGAATCACAGAAAAATATTTTAAAACCAATAACACACATTAATAAATAGTAACTCAAACTTCTGATAAACCTTTTACAACTTTATTTCATTTCAATTATCATGATAATAGAATGCAAATTATACATTATTTTGAATACTGAGATCTATAAACTTAAAATTCCAATAGAAAAAGTCATATATACCAGTCTTCTACAATTTTGAAATCCTTTTACTGATTAAATTTGAAAACTAATGCATGCATGCAAATTGATGAATACCAAATATCTCCCTCAGAATTCTCACATAAATTTTGAAGATCTCAGAAAATTCTGCATTATTTTTAATTATTTATTATTATCTACCTTCATAAATCAAACAATAATTATTAAAACTATTAATATAATAAATTCATCGAGATTTGTGGAACTTTCAAGAGTTTATATTTTTACTTCCTATTAATTACCAAAAAGCTGGAGAATTCTTTCACAGAAAAAGAATACTAGAAGTATTTGCTTCAAATATTCCGAAATTGTAACTAGATTTATAATTATAACAGCTTTTTATTTCATACAAACTTCTCAGGTTTAAGGCATTAAAAAATAAATAAATATGAAACTTACCAGGGATGCAAGAAATGACCAATAACCTGTTATCTAAAGTCTTAATTGTTCGTTGGAAGCCACATAAAGCCTCTGTCAAAGAGAGCTCCATTTTTATAATAAGATCAGATCCATTTCTCTTGAACACTTCATGTTCTTTTTCATCAATTATTATAATTATATCGCCTGGTTCCATCCCAGGCTCTTGATCTCCTTCACCAGCAAAAGTAATTTTATGACCGTCTTCCATACCTTAAAAAAATTTCCCATTTCAATAAAAAAAAAACTTGATCATTGAAAAATTTAAACAATTTTGCAATCTCATAAAAATCATTAATGTAATATGAATCCATTGATCTAAAAAATAACTTAATAAGATGTCAAAAATATTTAAAGCAATGCCTAGCTTTCTAAAAAGTGCCGTCTACTTGTCCGTCATAGTTTTGTATTTCTTTAAAATTATGATCTGATACTTGTTTTATCAAGTATAATAAGTCTTTCAATCTAATACAAAAAAGAAGTATCTTCAGGAGTGGAAAGTGTCATAAAATATGAAGAACTGTAGGCCTCTCGGAGAGCAGAACAGTTCCAGAGATGATCACCATTGTCAAAATGTTCCTCGCACAAAATGTAGGTAGGAGAGTCAGCTAGTCCAATGTGGTGTAAATGTGACTGTAGAAAGTCCAGTCAGTAGCTTGATTGAAAAAAACCCTGTTAGTCATAATCATAGTAATATTGATATGTAAAATAAATATATTTTACTCATATTTCATAAGTTACATGCATCCAAATATAAAAATATAGATAATTTTTAACCAATATGGAGAGCTTTTTCCACAGTGGAAAAACTGACCTGGTTCCTTCCATCTCAAGTGGGAAAAAAAATAGATTTCTTCTAACACAAGAGAAACACAAGTTTCTTCCAAACAAAATGGGAAGAATAGAAGAAATTCTTTAAAAAATATATACATCAATCTACAGAAATTAACAGTGAAATCTCACTTTACGGACACTCCTACAAACCAGGCGCCTCTCATTACATCATTTTATTTCCCCTTGAATAAACCATCTATGTACCCTATCCACAAAGCAGAACACTTAATTCGAAAAAGGAAAGCATATCTCATATAAAAATAAATTATTTTAATACAGGTTATGCAGATTTTAACCTGTAACCTAATGTTTCTGCATTCGTAATGTTTTGTATTCATAATTAATATTCCTAATAACAAATATCCCAATAATATTGAACTTGGTCACTTGACTTGATCATGAACTATGGTATTTGATTTCAAGTTCAGCTTAGAATGTAGTCCAAAAATTATGACTAGAGAAATAATTTAATATAAGTAATTTATAAAAATTAAATACCAAAACCAAAATGAAATCCAACAATGTAGATTGAAAAAAAAAAAGTTTNTCATAAGTTGGAGAGTATGTGTTTTGTATTCATAATTAATATTCCTAATAACAAATATCCCAATAATTTTGAATTTGGCCACTTGATTTGATCATAAACTATGGTATTTGATTTCAAGATCAGCTTAGAATATAGTGCAAAAATTATGACTAGAGAAATAATTTAATATAAGTAATTTATAAAAATTAAATACCAAAACCAAAATGAAATCCAACAATGTAGATTGAAAAAAAAAAAGTTTAAATAAGAATGCATAACAGGATTTCAGAGGCTCTCTGAACACATCTTTCTGTGTATTACTGCTTTGTAAAATAAAAGAGTAAAACGCGTCCCAAAGACAATTCTATATTGAAAAATAATGTCTTTCATTTTAGCATTCAAATATGGAAGGGTAGTGTTTTAAAAAAGGAGAGAGGTTCAAATATTTATTTTTTAAAATAATTTTATGTTGTTAAATGTTTTCTTGTGAATTAAAATAAAGTACATTGAAATGAAAATTGATATTAATTTATTTCTATTTGTTAATTTCTTCTGTTAAAAGAAAAGACTATTGATACCCTACCTTACCTCCCTGTGGCAGAGTTTGTTCGGCCTTTTTGCGACAAACCTCTCTAGCACTAATATCTTTCTGCAAGATAATTTTACTAATAACAAATATATTTGTTACAAATTTAAAGTGACAAAAGTGTTGTGTTTACCAAAAAAAAAAAATTATAATAATAATCATCTATCTGAATAAAATAAATTTATATATTTTTCAAGGGGTCCCTTTTTGCGCATTTCGTAAATCATCATCAAATAAAAACTAATTAAAAATGGTAAAATCCCTTGCAGTAACTACCGAAAAAAAGAAAGACTGATGGTGAAATCACGCGAATCTGACTCTTTAAAAAAAAAGATTACTAAAATGCGTGTCTTCTTTGGAGATTCAGTTGTTGTAATAAACATTGTATAGAAAATGGGATGTTCTGAATGCACACAAAAATCAGGAAGAAAAAAAAGACAAAAATTTACAAATCAGAATAATATTTTTATCAGAAAAATCTGGAATAGAAGAGCAACTGCAAACCATGCATTGTATGAAATGATTTAAGAATTAAGTTTTGGATAAAAAAAAAAATTAATTATATGTTTTAATCTGAAGCATTCCAAACATAAATATATGACATAATGCATACCTTTGTCAATGTGAGCTTCAATAAGTTTTCTTTCTCGCACCACTTTTTTTCCATGACAGTTCTTGCACCGATCTTTAGGGTTTATATATTCTCCTTGACCTTGGCAGCTAGAGCAGACAGTTTGAATTCTTTGAACCATAGCAGGCCCCAACTGTTGAACATGTGTTTGCATTCCAGTACCATTACACTTAGTGCACTTCTCAAGTGCACCTTTTTTGCCACCACGTCCTAAAAACATTGAATAATTTTTGTAAATTATGTGTGACATTATTACAAAATGAGAAATGAAACATCAAATATATAGGGCCACACAGCACAGTTTTGGGTTTTTCTTTTTTTTGAGTAAATAATGGTCACTAAATTTTTAGCATTGAAAAAGGTTTTTACAAAACTAAATTATGCAAAGTCATCTTTAAATTATTGAGTTTTTTTTACATGAAATTCAAAAACAATGTAACAATGCAGCAAATAGGAGAAAAAAATTTGTCAGGCACTATAAAAATATTTTTAAAAAACAAAATTCGTGAAAATTGTGATTTTTTTAAAAATCTATAACAATGATAAATTTTTGAAAAAATAATGTTGATGCTGTTTTTAAATCGCAAATGGTCTAAGCTTTTTATACTTACATATATATTTTAATCACTATATTTAAAGTTAATATTAAAAGCCAACTTTATCCTCCAATCAACTGGGGTGATTCTTGGTAAGTTATAATTAAGGCCTTTTTATTTATTTATTTCTGTGCAAATAATATAAATATTACTTTAAATGTTATACCGTTAGATTATATTACTTTATATTTTAACTGTAACAAAAGGTGTATTTTTAATTTGTTTTAGTGTAAATAATATTTTAGCTGTACAAAATTCTGGAATTTAAACAATTTTCTTAACAAGTAAAAATTTAACAAAATGTGTAATCTTCTGTAATAACTGAATTTGAACCTAAACAATTTTTAAATTACTCTCGTATACTGTTTTATGTATGTATTTCAAAAAGTAATTCTCACTCATTATCAAAATAAGATAAAAATTTGCAGTCCATAAAAAAATAAATTAAAAGCATGTTAAAAGACAATCACTGTGCATACATTTTATTAGTGAACTAAAAAATAAATGATTATTGATAAACAACTTGAAAGGTTTTTTTCTGTAATTTAAACTGAAAATGAGAAAATTAACATCTAAAGATGTCCTTTTTTTTTCTTTCTTTTTTTGAAAAAAAAAAGGTATTTAAAAAAATAATTTTAAAATCACTTAAAAATTCATTAATATACCCCTGGAAAAAGAGAAACTTATAAAAATATAACCAGTTGAGAATTATCCAGATAAAAAAAATATTTGTTACAGTAATAAGAATTAAACCTATAAACACAGATAATTTTACCGGTGTGTAATTATTTAAACAATCAGTTATTATTTCAAAATGAAATATGAATAAAAAGGCAGTGTTTTTATGCGATATTGAATTATTTCTACAAAAAGGGTGCATTAAAAGGCAGACCATCCTTCAAAAAACGAATAGGGAGAAAATTTTGATACTAAAAAATAATAGGATACACGACTTTCTGCAATGCTACGCTTTTCCAACCTTTTTTAAAATTCAAGAATTTTGAAATTTGATTTAAAATCTGCAAATACATAAGAGAATATTTTTTAAAACTAAAAGCATTGAATATTATGGGACAGATAAAAATCATAAGCTTTTAAGTGAAATACAATGCTCTTTCTTATGAATATAGTACCCTATTCATTTTCTTGTATTCTGGCATTAAGCTTCATGGTAATCCATGGACGATTACGATAAGCCATGATTCACAGTGCAGAGGTTATAGAATGTAAAGACAAGAAAGTTGTGTTTGATTTGACAAATCCTTATAAAGTTTTTGTTTAAACTTTAAAGGGTTTAAAAGTGCAAAATTTAGGAGTGGTAAAATTTTTCTAGAACTGAGCCACACTATACCAAAATAATGCTCTTTTTTTTCTTTTTAAATTTTGTAATTAAAAAGCTATTTTTTGCCAAAACATATCAATAATAAAGTGAATAATAAAATGCATTAATAATAAATTTATAAACCTTAATTATTTTGACAACAGTATCTAATTTATTGCATATTTCAGGCACAATGAAACTTATATAGATATCGTGTAACATGAAATGAGTATAAAAGGATGTTATATAAACTTTTGTGTGAATATATATGTTTAATATTAAGCATTCATTAATTGTTTCATAGCAGAATGATGCTCTGGTTGTATTTTCAGGATCTCAAATTGTATTACAATACCACTTAAAATACAATACTAAAAATTCTAGTATGAACCCTGATTTTGAAAGTAGCATTTTTTTGCCAATAGCTTACTTTGCTACAGATTTTTAAACAGGAAATCATAACCAGATAACAAGTTATATCACTTCTTGACATTAGTTTAATCCCTTTTATAGACAACAGTTGCCAAATAAATAAATAAAAGGTCGCTAAATAGTATAAAAACTAACTATCAAGAGTGTATAAAAGTAAAAATATTGCTCTGAATATATTTACAGAGCAAATAATTAAATTCATTTATACATACAAAAGGTAAAAATTACAGTGATCAGGGGAACACTAAAATTTTTGACTTTCCATAGTTTTCAAAAACTTTCTATCATTTTATTTACATCAGAGACAAAAAATTTTTTTAAACTACAGGTCGGAAGCACTAGAAAATATTTTGTCAAGGTAAATTTTAAGTTATGTATTGCAGTGATAGTAAAAATGCAAGGTATGAGGGTAATTTTTCTACTTAAAAATTATTCAGTACACATTAAAGATTTTTTCCTTAGTCACAGGAGAATAAAAATAATTTTTAGAAGTAAATAAAAACATTAAATGCATATAATATATTGTTCATAAAAATATTTATAACAAATATTTTTATACATTATAATAACTTTTAAATTAAATGTGGAAGGAATATTATATTTACTGTAAACAAACTTACGTATGGGTACAAGATATAAAAGGAATGAATTGAAATATGTTTATTAATTGAAGTAGTATTATATATATAGAAAAATATTCAAAATATTTTGCTTTTATTATTAAATAAAAAATATATATATATTGTGCTGCAGGGTTTCCGCTACGGTAGCTTTTTTCGCAAAATGCGAAAAGACCCCTCAAAAATGCTAAAATTCAACAAAGCATTTTCGCATTTTTGCTAAAGGATTTTACTAAATTCCATTAAAAAAAAAGGCTTCCGCGAAAAACCATGACGCTAACATCCATGAAAAAAACTTGATCAAACAANAGTAAATAAAAACATTAAATGCATATTTAATATATTGTACATAAAAATATTTAAAACAAATATTTTTATACATTATAATAACTTTTTAATTAAATGTAATAAATGGAAGGAATATTATATTTACTGTAAACAAACTTACGTATGGGTACAAGATATTAAAGGAATGAATTGAAATATGTTTATTAATTGAAGTAGTATTATATATATAGGAAAATATTTTGCTTTTATTATTAATATTGTGCTGTAACCATTAAATAAATATCATCAGATTAACATGATGATGTGATTTGAGGTTTGACCTCATCTATTTACAGTTTTTATTTTTTAAAGTTTTGTAAGAAGTGTGAAGCTTTCCTGAATTAAATTCTAAAGTAGCAATTAACTTTCTCACCTTCACATTTATCACAAATCACATTTTTCTGCACTGCAAGTTTCCTAACTGCACCATTATACAATTCCTCTAAAGTCACTCCAAGTTGATGCACCACATTTGCACTTTTGTTTTCACGCTTGCGAGTACCACCACCAAAGAACATGTCGAAGATATCCATGGGAGATGACATGCCTCCTCCTCCAATACCACCCTCTTTGATAGCTTGTTCTCCCCCTTGATCATAAATTTTTCTCTTTTCAGGATTCGACAGCACTTCATATGCTTGAGATATTTGTTTAAACTAAAATGTAAAAGCAAATCATTGAACGGACAGTGAATAAGTATAATATGATAAGTTAGAAGGAAAATAACCTCTCTTAGTAGTTAGTTCCATGAATAAACCAAAGCATATAATCACAGACTTAAAAATTTTCTCTTTCGAGCTGTACAAATAATAGGCATTAGTGACTTTGAACTAGTCCAGTTAAATTATAAAAAATAAATTAATCCGAAAACCTTACACAAACTTTTTATTAGATTTTAATTTCATACCTAAATTTTTCCAACTAATAACGGGAGTTCAGCATCTGACATTGCTTAAACTCATTCTCACTTATTCAGGAAAAATAAGCCAATTACAGACCTCTTTAAGTATTTGTGTAATAATTAGAACATACTTTATCCAAAATATGATGTTGTGCAAAGAATAATCATTTAAGCATATTAAATTAAATAATGATTGAAAAGAATAAACTAGATTGCAATTAAGAATTGTTTTAATATTAGTTATTCCTTTTTGAAAAAGTATTTATTCCACTTTTTATTTGTTTTTAAGCAGTTTTATCTATGGTTTCTTTCTTCAACTGCGAAAGAAACTAACAATTCCCACATTCTTAGTTACTGAAATAAATTGGATGCACCTACCTTTTCACCTTCTGATGGATTTTTGTCAGGATGATATTTTAATGCAAGTTTACGGTAAGATTTCTTCAGTTCATCAATCGTGCAAGCCGGCTTGACATTAAGAATGTCATAATAAGTAGTCTCCTTAACCATAATTTATCTGGAAAAAAAATTATAAATAGGAATAATGCATGAAACAAAAAGATCTATATGTAAAAATAAAAAATATTTTTAAAATACCAAATATTTTAAATTCAAAAAAATTTTATGAGACAAGAAAATTTAAAAAAAATTTTATGGTTCAATTCAAACTAAAGGTATTTACATAAATAATAAAAACCAAAATAGGAAAAAGATTTTATAAGGAAACCAGCCAATCCTGGTTTTAAATTTAACCAACAAATCTAAGCCTCTTAATTTTACATTTTACTTTTTTTGCGAATTTTACTATATCTCTAGATCTATTTACATTTAGAACATAGGCATAACGTGAGGGGGAGTTTATTTTTTGAAAACCGTTAGTGTATTTTAAGTTTCATACATACATTTATGTATAAATGTACAGTCATATAAAAAATAAACATGCATAAATATAAAATTTAAAATAAAGGAACAGTTTTCTAAAAAACAAGAAGTGCACCCCCCCCCCTCATGCTACGTCTATGATTATGAGCACATAATCAGTGTAGTTAGGAGGAAGATGGTCTTGGAAAAGTAATAATAAGTGGAAACTTTCAATCAATCTTCCAACCATAATATCAAACTCTATTTTTCACATTTCGCCTACCTTCCAGAAATAGAGAGTTAAAATTAGTAATCAATAAAAACACACTTTAAAAGGAAAAAAAATTTCCCTTAAACCATAGATTGCATTTACAAAGGAAATATGAATCAGAGAAACATCTCTTCATTTAATCCCATTTGAGTCAAATATAATATCAAGGGTTGTTGAATTGTCAAAACCTGGCGAAATTTCATGCACAGGAACAAATATGGAAAATGTCATTGAAAAAAAGTCAAAATTTTATCGAAACCAAACAAATATATATTACAAAGTAAAGAAACTAAATAAATAAATAGAATAAAAAATAGGGTACAAATTTCGAGCCATTGTACCCTGCCAAGATATAAAATAAAATGTAGGTCCCACTTCTGAAATTATAGGACAAGTTTGCAAACTATTTTTTTATATAAAAAGAAAGGTGGGACAGTTTAAGAGTACAGCCTTTATCCCAAATGAACTGGGTTAAAATTTTTCAGTTATAAAAATTGTAGATAGATTTTAGCTGTTAACTTAGTAATTGTTTTTTGTATATTAATAAATATAACATTAAGGAATTAAAAAATATACGCTAATAACAAACACTGGATTTAAAAGAAAATGCATATTTTGATGCATGGGTAGAAGTTGGGTTGAATAGGATAAACATGAAAACATTTAATTTATACTTGAAATGCAAATTAACTAAAAAACATGGCACTTATGTAGCATTACAAATGTCTATCAAGTGATAAAAGTAACTAAAAATCTCACTAGGAATGAGTAATTAGAGTTGATTTTTCTAATTTATTCATTAAAATAGAAATTCAGCGGTGCTACACTATATCAATAAAATATAAAACTATTGTCATCTTGAAAAGCAGAGCTGGCAAAAAAACTTATTACATAATTGAAGCTACCACATAAAGTTAATAAAATTCCAAACATCTTAGTGGGGGCTTTTCAAAAATACAAAAACCATATTAAGAGTTGGATGGTGTAACTACCTTATCTTAATCAAGTGGATAAAATTTGTATCTTCAGAAACTATAAAATTGAAGCGACAAATATTAAAATTTAACATCAGAGGACGATTTGGCTACTATATAGTTAAAATTCATATTATTTATTAAATGATTTAAAAATAAATAAAATAGAAAGGAATAAAATATTTAACGTTCACTAACAAACATTTATCTAACTTATAAAATCAAAAAACATTATACGATTTATATACGAGAGTATTTTTCACACAAACATCGATCGTACCTTAATAAATTTTTCGAGTAGAAATAAATATGAATAAAACTTGGTAAAACTCTTGATAACAAAAAGCTGATCAGTATGCTTGTATTTAAGGAACAGATTATCAAATTTTACAAAGAAAGTTCTCGACACTACTTCTCATAACAAATCTGATCACAGAAAAAAGAAAGTTTCTACATGCGTGCGCAACAATATGAGTTTGCAAAATATTCCTAAAACTTACTCGAAAATTCAAACGAATTAACAACCGTAATTCATACGATGACCAGAAGATATATCAGATAAATAATGAACTGATTAAACTGAAAAAGTTGGTGCAGCTCATTCACTAAAATTTGGAAAACAGCAAACATGATTTGAAAGTGGAGTTTTAAAGTATATGTTTAATCAGGAATAAAAATTATATATTCTGCTTTGGATTGATTAGGTATAAAAATAGAAGAAAAGAATCTCCGAATAAAAATTTTTTTATTCAAATTTTATCAGGATGAAATTGCGTGTAAAAGGAGTTTGGAGATGCGAGTGAGAACCTGATTGGCAACTCCTGAAAAATTCTCCAATCAAATTCCCGTTCGCCACCTCTAAATTGCAAATCTTTTTTACAGTGAAAATGAAGCTCTACGGAAAGTGACTCTCTTTCTTTTAATGCATTTACTTGAGAAGAAGTGAAGTGATAAATGCGATTTGCGACATTTTCTCTCTGTTTATGAGGTGAAGCAGTAAATATTTTAAAAATTTTGCAATTAATTACTATTTTTTATTTTATTTTTTGATCATCACTTTCTGCAGATACATTATAATTGGTGAAAGGTAACAGATTCATTTATTAAATAAATGGCCGAAGCAGTAGCTGAAGAATATCGATCATCCTTAGCAGATCTGAATTTCAACAGTAAACCTCATATAAATATGTTAACTATGCTTGCAGAGGACAATGTTCAATATGCTTCGTTGATTGTAGATACTATTGTCAATCATATAAAATCGGTATGTTTTTTTACAATGTATGTTTTTTTTCCATTTGTTTTTTACCATGTTCTTGACGATATTCGTTACAATATTGCTCTTACATATCTATTAATAAACCAAAGCATTTCCCGATTTTGTGATTTTTAACATGCTTAAAAAAATATTTCTTTTATGAGAAAGACTAAACCTAGCATTAATAAATATCCCCCTCCAAGCTTCTATCACAAGCACAAGATAAGTACTGTTACGACTTCTAACATGAAAAAAAAAAAAAAAAAAAAAAAAAAAAAAAAAAANAAAAAAAAAAAAACGTGCAATTTCTGTTATTACTCACTAAAAAATTAATATTTGAAAACTCAACAAAAGTAATCTTGTTAACCACAAATTTATAGATTCTAATATTTGTTTGCAGTATGTGCATACTAAATAACACATCTATGTTATCATAGCTCATATTCTGTGAAATAATTACAACATGGTGTATATGTAATCTATAAATGATAATATGATGGATAAAGGTGCATTTTGCATAGCTGGACGTAAGTGATTTGTCGTGGCTGAATTGTCAGGGCAATAAATTGATTTTAAATTACCTAGTACATTTGTACTAGCATAGTACATGCATATAGAGGTTTTCCCAGGGGTTACTGCAAGTTTATGCCCATAGTTGGTCTGCTGCAGATAACAGAAATCTTCCGATCGATGAGGAAATCTTCCGAAGAGGTTTGTTGTTGATTGTTCTCAGTTTTAGGTACTGGCCATTTTATTTAAATCATTTGTACTTAAACATTACCAGAAAAAATAGATGCTTAATGTTGCCAAAAGAAACTTAGATTGGGCAGTTAACTCAAAAGTGACGAAAAATATTTTCAGCACTAATTGAATTCAGAACTGAAAAAGGCTGACTTGAAATTTTTTCTTGTAAGTTTTAGTTAATGAATTAAGAAGTTAAAAATATAAGTTTGTTATTTAATAACATTGTGCAATTAAATAACATTCATCTAATTCAACGGAATCATTCTTAAAGTTATTGCATGCAATTGAGTGCAGGGGCCTGTGCAGGTGGAATTTACTACCGTTTAGCGGTACCTTCACAAATTTAACTTTAGGAAAACCGGTAGTTTCACAAAATACTTTTTCTTAACATTTTATTTCTGTTGATTTTTTAATATAATTTTTAATTTTTTCACAAATTATATCTAAATTTTCACATAATAGGTACCTTTTAGAAAAACCTAGACAGATCCCTGGAGTGTAATATATCATCACTTTAGTCTGGTCCATATTTTATTAAAAAAGTAACTATTATAAAATTATGCATTAGAAGTTGTAGTTTGAGAATGGGCTTCACCAAACTTTTGCAAAAACTGAAAGTGATATCTCTAATCATCCTCATTCTTTATAGATTGCCTTTTTTAGATGCTTAGATTTTTCGTTTCAAGTTTGTTTTCAATTAAAATAATAAAAATATGTCTTAAATAAAGACAGACTGAAGTTTTATTTTAATTTTTTTTAATTAAAAATTACTTAAAATTTATTGGTTTAAAAATAATAATAAAACTGTAACGAAATATTTTACATACATGCATTAAAAATTGAAAGTAAGAAAGAAAAAAAAAAGTAAAAAACTAACCAATGAAATGTTCACTTTAGTAAAACATGTTTTAAATTATTTGTTGAAAAAAAGACGTAACGTGCTTTTGAAACATCGTTAGACAAAATAGTAAAGTTTTATTAACTAATGTTCAATATCTATAATTAATAAATGTAAAAATAAATTAATTTTTTTTCATTTATTCATTATTACTATTGTTTTTGCTTTTTTTTTAATAAAATGGGCTGGAGATTTATTTGTTTAAAAATGATGCTGACTATCTAACAAATTATGAAGCAAACAAGTAGTGAAAAAACTTTTAAGTACTATTGTTAAATTATTCAAAAGAGTAAAATGTTTCTTTACTTTTTATTTAATCAAAAAAAATTGTTTTAACTAAAAGCCAAATTTTAAAAAAAAAAAAAAAAAAAAAAAAACGCAAAATTTTTTTTGATTTTTTATAATTAAAAATGACTGAGGATTTATTGATTTAAAAATAATAAATTTATTGTATTTGCGTGCATTAACTTTTTATAACAAGTTAAATACGAAATACCCCGATTGAATCATATAGCTTAAAATGAAAAGTAATAATTTAAAAAAATCAATAAAGAATCTTTTTTTTTATTCATATTTTCTTTTCACCAGTAGATTGAGTTTGGAACGAAAATTTAAGATAACAGCAATTGCTTAGCGATCACAAAGTAACAGTAGGTCTACTAAAAGTAATTGACAAGAATCCACAGCTCTTTCTAAGCAGGGTAAGCAAGGCACAGCACCCTGCTGCCTTTTTAGTCAAAAGAATCCACCCTGTTGCCCCTGAAGTAAATTAGTGTCGTGATGTAATAGACTCCATATTCTTTTTGCCCTTTCTTACCCAACCCTTCTTTATTTTTCCCTCAAACTCTACAATAGATTTCTTAGACTTTTGTTATTTTCAACTCTTTTTATTTAGTTTGTCAATGCTGTCAATACATAGATTTATATGTGAAAGGAAAAATAGCAATCACACCCCCTTGTTGCACAGTTACTTCCACTATCATTAAATCATAATTATTATTAATCATTTTAATTATTAAATCATAACTACAGACACTTAAAGACACTTTAGACTTACATTTATTATTTTATTAATATATGCATGCATTTCAAATAAATTACTAAGCTAATTAGCTCATTAACTCGATATATATGTTAATTTATTAATAAGAATTAGTAATTAATATGATTGCTTTGCTACTTTTAAAAAAGTAAAAAAATATTTCTTTTACTAATTGACAATGTTTTTTAATGGAACCTGTAAAGCCCATAGAAAGAAATTAATACCTTTTTAGAATAATAATGCCCCTTTTTTAAACTTTTGCACCCTGCCTAGAATGAGCTCTGAGAATCGTTAAATCCCGACGGACAAAAAAAAAGTGGTGAAATCATGCACCACGAGACGATCGATAAATAGCAAATCTCACTGAAAATAATGTTCGAGAAACGTTGAATCTCAACAGAATAGCACGGCAATCGCAAGGTATACAATAACGTAAGTCCCGCTGAAAATAATCTTGAAGAAACATAAAATCCCAAAGACAAAAATCTCGGATAAAGATACTATGCATAGCATTCTATATTTCTGATTCAATTCGCTCTTCATCATTCAACATCTCCACAGCTAGATGAAATCAAAATCATCTTCGTCAGCGCGGTAACAGTGTTAGAGTATGCAAAGATCCTCGCATGTTATATCGTTAAACCGCGAACTTTGTCTTGTACCTGCGGCTTAAACCAGATTTCTGATGCATCGCCTAAAACAAAGGTCATTATATCGGCCTGCCGCTATGTGTGCTAAATCGATATTTCGCCATACATTCATTTATCGCCCAGTCCTATCTATTTGGCACCTTCGCGATTGTAGTTAGCGCAACCGATCAACGTCACAGTACGGAAATTTTTCCTTTTACCTTGGTTTGATGTTATGATGACATTTCTTATTTAACAGTGTTTTATAATTAAAATTAGTATGCTATATCTTAACTTAGTAATAAATGAAATGTGATTATGATATTTTAATAGTTCTTTATATAATTATGAAGAAAGGTTTTACTTTACTAATTTATGTGAAGTATTAAAGGACTGTAGTTCTTTTAATTTCTTAAGAAATTCATTCAATTTATTTTTCTTTAATTAATGCTGTTATTTAAATTATATTGTAATTACAAACTGATAAACAAATTTTTTTAATATCTGATATTTATTTTTAAAAAGAGTTTCTTTGTGGAAAAAACTTGTGATAGCTGTTTTTACTGATCTTTTTTTTATTATTATTATCCATGGAGTATATTTTCAATTAACAACATTTTTGTTCATATTCTTTATAAGCTTTCTTATTAAAGCTAAAAATATATCTCTGTTTGCCATAATAAAGTAATTATTGTCTTATTGTTTCGTGCCATCTTATTACACACAAAATCAAAATGATATATTTATTTTAATAAGCAAAGAAATTTCTGGTGTGTTTGTGTAAAATTTATAAAAGTTGTACAGTAGAGAACCGANCTTTTTGACGTCAAAAACCCGACCCTGCTTAAAATTTATTGGTTTAAAAATAATAATAAAACTGTAACAAAATATTTTACATACATGCATTAAAAATTGAAAGTAAGAAAAAAACAAAAGTAAAAAACTGACCAATGAAATGTTCACTTTAGTAAAAAAAATTTTAAATTATTTGTTGAAAAAAAGCATTACATGCTTTTGAAACATCGTTAGACAAAATAGTAAAGTTGTATTAACTAATGTTCAATATCTATACTTAATAAATGTGAAAATAAATGAAAATTTTTTATTTATTTATTATTATTTTCTTTTTTTTTTTTTNTTTTTTTTTTTTTTTTTTTTTTTTTTTTTTTTTTTTTTTTTTTTTTCAAATAAAATGGACTGGAGATTTATTTGTTTAAAAATGATGCTGAGTATCTAAGAAATTATGAAGAAAACAAGTAGTGAAAAAACTTTAAGTACTATTGTTAAATTATTCAAAAGAATAAAATGTTTTTTAACTTTTTATTTAATCAAAATAAAATTGTTTAAAAAAAAAAAAAACACATGCAAAATTTGTTTTAATTTTTTACAATTAAAAATGACTGAGGATTTATTGGTTTAAAAATAAAAAAAATTATTACATTTATGTGCATTAAATAAATTTTTAAAAAAAAACTAACTTTTTGTAACAAGTTAAATACGAAATACCCCAACTGAATCATATAGCTTAAAAAGAAAAGTAATAATTTATAAATCAATAAAGAATCTTTTTTTTAATTCATAATTTCTTTTCACCAGTAGATTGAGTTCAAAACGAAAATTTAAGATAACAGCAATTGCTTAGCGATCACAAAGTAACAGTAGGTCTACTGAAAGTAATTGACAAGAATCCACAGCTCTTTCTAGGCAGGTTAAACAAGGCACAGCACCCTGCTGCCCTTTTAGTCAAAAGAATCCACCCTGTTGCCCCTGAAGTACATTAGTGTCCTGATGTAATAGACTCCATACCCTTTTTGCCCTTTCTTTCCTCCAATAGACTCCATACCCTTTTTGCCCTTCCTTTTTATTTTTCTCCCAAACTCTACAATGGATTTCTTAATATTTTGTTATTTTCAACTCTTTTCATTTAGTATTGCTTGCAACTTGCTGTTTTTACTGATCTTTTTTTATTATTATCCATGGAGTATATTTTTAATTAACAACATTATTGTTCATATTCTTTATGAACTTTCGTATTAAAGCTAAAAATGTATCTCTGTTTGCCATAATAAAGTAATTATTGTCTTATTGTTTCGCGCCATCTTATTACACACAAAATCAAAATGATATATTTATTTTAATAAGCAAAGAAATTTCTGGTGTGTTTGTGTAAAATTTATAAAAGTTGTATTAGTATTCAGAGTTGAAGATAATTCAAAATTTCTATTTAGCTATTACTAGTTATTATTAGCCAGCAGCTCATTCTTATTCAGATGTTCAGTTTGAAAAAAAAAATCTGTCTGAGCTGTCCAGATGCATACTTTTTTTTAACACAAGCACTGAACCCCACTATGCTTTTGGTCAAGCACATAAGCATGTCTTATGGTTACGATCATCTGCTTAAGCGTATCTATAAACTACCCTATGCAAATAAAAAAAAAAAATTCTTCTGCTCTCGATGAAGATAATATTTATATTACTAAATCCATCTTTTACTCAACAGGTACCTCCAGATTTAAAACTTCCTAGCCTCTATTTAGTGGATTCAATTATGAAGAATATTGGTGGAAAATATATTGCTCAATTTAGCAAACATATGATAGAACTTTTCAGCTCAGTTTTTGAAAAGGTTTGATGAGTATACTTTTCTTAAAATTATTTTTCATAATGAAAGTGTATGATAAGTGAATGAATGCTATTTTGTGTGGGAAATTTTGCCTCTTTTAAATTTAGAATATTTTTGAAGTTTTGTTTTTATTCATATTTAATATCAATTAATATTATTATGTTACTATTATATACTTTTTCACTTTAAATTATATTTTAATTACATTTATTACATAGCTTTATTGTTTTTATTTTGTTTGTTTAAAGTTAAACTGTTTAGCGTATAGTGAAGTTACTATGATTTCTTTTGCATTTTCTATAGAAACATTTGTAAAATTAACACCAAATATATTATATAAATCACCAATTATATAAATTACAGTAGAACCTCAATTGCCAGAATCTCTTTCACCTGAATATTTCTCTTAACTAAAACAGGATTTGTTGCTGTCTTGATACTTGTTTCAATTTTTTGTTTACTTTTTCTCCTGATATTTCAGATTTTTGTAAATGTTCAAAACATCCTATTTTCTTTGGGTACTGATGCAAATTTTAAAATTATCAGTTTGAAGGTAATAATATCATAAAATTTTTAAATAATGAATTGAGGGATCATCAACTAAGTTATTTTGAACAAAAATAACTAGCAGCATATTCATTTTTGCAATGTTTTCATTCCTAGATTAGGAAAACCCTGTTTTAAAATTATTTGATTAAGAATGTCTTGAACTCAAGTTCAAATTTTTAAAAAAATGCTGATATGAAGGAATATTAACTGGATATTTTTTTAAAGGCATATTACTATAAATACTTTCATCTATTCATCTTGCTATATATGCTTCTTTAATAAAATTTTACTGAAAATTGTAAACTTTCTGTTTTAAATAAAGTAATTTTTAAATTATTTATATTTCTTTTACTATGATTACCTTTTTTCTATTTCCCTTTTATCATCTCAGGGTAACCCTTTGAGATTTTCTTCAGAAACTGAGGATTTGCTCCAGGAAATTATAATAATTGCTCCCGGTTTTCTCAATGCGTACAATAAAATCTGAAAAACCTTAACAATTTGGCATTTTCTTAGACATTGCCTCTTTATTCCTTTTTACATTTACTTTTAAGATTTTATCTTATATTTTACTATATGATTACACATAATATGATTGCCCATAATATTTTATTATCCACAATGTGCAAAATTGGGTTTGAAATTTTTGCGAAGTCCAAAATTATTGTAAAAATATGTAACATGTTGTAAAAAAAATAATTAATTACAAATTTTTCCATTTAAAAACTACAATAAAAATTATTATGATCCCTGTGGCAGAATTTTTTCGAGCTTTCTGCGACAAACCTCTCTAGTAAAAATATCTTTCTGCAAGATACTTTTAATAATAACAAATATAAAAGTTATTAATTTAAAGTAACAAAAGAGTCGACATTAAAGAAAAGAAATCGGATAGAATAAAAAAAAAAATTTAAACTGAATATGTAGTATTTTTTTCATTCTAATATTATGACCGATATTCTCGCATTTTGTGGAGGAAAAACACACTAGTTATTTCCTTCTTCGCATTTTGTATAAAATCACACTTTAAAAAAGAAAAAAAATTGAAATTTGTTACAGTAACTGCCGAAAAAGAAAAAAAAAAGATGGAAGGCAAAAGTAACAAAAGCGTCAACATAAAAAAACGAAATCGGATAAAATAAGATAATTTTTTAAACTGAATATGTAATATTTTCTTCATTCTAGTATTATGACCGATATTCTCGCATTTTGTGGAGGTAAAACACACTAATTATTTCCTTCGCATTTTGTATAAAATCACACACAAAAAAATCGTGAAATCTGTAACAGTAACTACCGAAAAAAAAGGCAAAATCACACAACTCTTCAAAAAGGGTTTCATACTAAATAGTGTGATACTAAATTAGTGTTTTCATTTCGAGATTCAGTTGTTGTAATATATAATATCGTATTAGAAATATGGGATTTTAAAAACTATGTGGAAATCAATAATAATAACTGCATATAGACCGGAAATTTCTGCATAAAAGAAAACAAATTTTTTTTACTTCATTACTCTTTATCTTTCATTATTCTCAAATAATATTAGAAAAACTCACAAGCATTTTTTCCCACTCCGATGAGCAAGAAAGGCATCTTTTGAATATAAATCTTAAAAAAAGATCAAATCTTTTGAAAATTTCTGCAGAAAAGAAAAACCAAAATTTTTTACTTCTTAAAGAAAAAATCTTTCTACAAGAACTCTACAATGTTCTGCGGCAATGACGCTGTGTCGCCACGATTCTGCCACGGGGATTACGATTAACTTCTTTATTTACCACTTAAACTCAAACAATTATTCACATTTTTTAAACATTAATGGCACACCTACCATTGTTAATGTTTTGAAAAATCATTGTAGTTTCTTCAGCTTAAACTAATTCTTCGCATAAGGTTTTAATTAAAATTCTGTTTTAAAAAATCACAATTTATTGCATTTTTAGTCAACTTCTCATAGTCAGCAGGAGAAATAAAAAGCTATTGCTGAACCATCAGACACAATGTAATGTCATTTCATCATCCTAATTTGATCACTGTCCTATTGTTTAATAAAAAGCACCGCAATCAAGAATCGATATCTTTAATTTATTCAGGCATTTTATATTTTTTAAAAACTTTAACATATTCTCCAGAATGTATATATACTCGTTTTAATTTTATTTTCATTTCAGTATATTAATAGTTAAAACATATTGCATTAAGATAATTGACTTTCTAATATATCTCATTGTATAGATAATTAATTTTACCTGACCTTTTAGAAGGTTTTAAATTATTTTAAGAATGCTTTTGCCAAAAGTATTATTGTTTATGAAAATAAACTTTTAGGTCACTGAATGTACCAATTAATTAGTAATGAACTGAAATTCCTATTTATGTTATCTCTAGTTTAAAATGTAGGTATCATATAATTATTTTTAAAAAAATTGAATCTTGTCTTCAAGATGCAGGCATCTAATGATGAATTAGTCATATAGATTTTGTTTAAAATTAAATATAAATTTTTTAAACTGAAATTCTTGTTATTTTGTTAGGTTTTATTAAATATATAATATTTATAAATTTTTCTATTTTATTTAAGGGATTACACTTACACTTATAAATTATATTTTAAGCAGACTTAGAATTAATTTAGCAATAACTGATATAAGTAGATTATCAATTGTATTTTATTTTGTAATGAAGATTTAATCTATTGCTTTTTATTAAATCAGTTACATTCCCTGGGGCAGTTTAAATGTTATTTTTATATAAAACCTGTAAAACTTAGGCAGTTATTTTATGTGATTTTAATAGATTTTAGAGGCAAAATGTTAATTATTTGACACTGTGCATTTAACATAATCTTGTCTTTTTTATCATATGGATTTTATTTGTTGTAATTATTACGAAATAAAATTTACCTCCTTACATTTGTGTGTTTTCATTTTTAATTTATTTCACATTTTAAATTGTGTGAGTTTTAAATTTTTTTATTTGTGTTAGATGCTGCAAATTATTTATGTATTTCACAGACTGAAAATATATTCTGTTTTCTTTTCCTTTTTTTTTTCTTACCTAAGCAAAAGAAATTTCAAACATTTAATTTCGTGCTAACTGCCTTTTATTTACAGTTGAACTTAGTTGGCAATCGAGTTCAATTTCTTATTGACTTTCTGAAATTTTTCTTCAGGCGAAATCCGGCATCAGATATTTTAATTTATCTATTTAAAACGGTTCTGCGATTTTCTTTGTTCTTGTCAATGAGGTTCTTTTGTATTTCTTAAAATAATTTAAATGACATCAGTATTTGTGACATGCTTGTTTTTATGTGTTTTGAAAATATGAGGTGTTTGGTTTCAAAACCAGCGTAATGTATTTTCAGAATTATACATGTATGTGGATTAAAATCTTTGTAATTTATTTGGTCTTAATCCACTTTGATATCAGTCGTAGCATATCAATGTTTAATTTTTTCTTTAAACTTTAAAAAATAAAAGAATAAAGTTGTGTTTGTTAAAAGTTTAAAAAGACAACATGAGTATCAGACATATGAAGTTCAAAGAATAGTAAGCTAAAAAATTCAGCCTTTTAATTATGCTTAAGAAAATTGGGTAACCCCAATGTTCATCTGCTTACAGTTTTCTGATTTCAACAAGAATTTGTTAAAGATATATTCTTGCGGTGATAAAAGAAAAAAAAGAAGTCCTAAATATATTATCAGTCACATTATCTCGTAGATAAATTGGGCACTAGACATCCAAAATTGCATGCATGTACTGTTTGATGCTCATTGAATTTTTTTTTTTAATTTTGTCTAAATGTTTTTTTTGTTGTTTGTTTTGTTACAAAAACATAAAAAAATAAACCAATAATTTTAAAAATTCAAGTGTTCATTGGTGTAAAAGAAAACCAAAAGCTTTTGTATTCAGCATTTTATTAAAGCTTAATATGCCAGACCATACCTGCAGAGTCTGCTGTTTTCTAACGAAGACTCCTGTATTTTACGACTATCTCTTGTTTAACTGTATATTCTAAAATTTCTCCTTATTTCTTGAAGAAATTTTTAAAAAAAATTGGTTATAAAATATCCACTGATAGCAACAATAATTCTCTTATTCCTCAGCGGATGGTACTATTGCCATTACTGCAGTATGTTGAGTGTTAATTGTTTAAGTCGAGCCATAATGGCTCTAGGGATTGAGAGTTTGCCTTCCAATGAGGTGAACCCAGGTTCAAATCCCAGCGGTGACTAGTCGGTACGAATTCTGCATCCATATTGCACCAACCACAGTGCTGACATGAAATATCCTCAGTGGTACTAGCATCACAGGTTAGTGTCCCCTTATAGTCAAGCTAACTATGGGTGGTTTTCGTGATTTTCCTCGCCGTGTAACTCAGATGTAACCATAAAAATCTCCGTTGTTTTATTTCTCCAATGTTGGCAGATATGCCAGAACATAAAGATGGACTCGTTTGGCGTTAATATGTTTTTAGTCTAAGAAACTATGGTTTTTTTTTAAATAATTTAGAATCAATCAAAAATTTCTGAAAATAAATACATTCTCTCATAGTTTGATAGTGTAAATGTTTTATTTGTACGTTACTTGTTCCTTTTTTTTTTTTAAGAAAAATCTAATTAAAGTTCTATGTCAATATTTTTAAAGTTTTTGATGTTATAAAAGTTTTACGATCGCAAATGACTGATAACTACGCAACCTATACTTAATAAGTGTTTCGATTGAGATCTTATTCTGTTATAAATTACTATTTTTATTGTCTAGGAAAACATTGAAGTTGTTGAAATTTTTTATGAGGTTAACTACAATTGTACACATTTATATGGAGTCTATTTTTATTTGAAAATAGTAGATGTCATAAATAGTTTCATTGGTAGTTTTTTTTATTTAATTTTACAAAACAGTTTAAGTTGTTGGCATGTGAACTTGATTTGTTTTGGGTTATTAGATTTATGATAGATGATAGCTATTAGAATGAATTTAAAAAAATTTTTGTAGCTCAAGGGACCTTTTTTTTTGTTTATTTGTGTTTTAACTTATTCAAACCAAGTGCAGCAAGCAAATAACTGAACTGTCCATGCCTCTACCATTATGCTGGGTTGGAAGAGTAAAAATAGAATGTTACTTTGTTCCTCTATCTAATAAATTTAAAAAAAATTTTTTATCCTTATTTGAGCAAGACATTGTTGCGTCGAAGTGCCGCTATCATGAGTGACTTACGAATCGAGCTGGCATTAATTTTAAATTCCTTATGAAATAAGAAATTACCCATTTGAAGTTTTAAGTTGTTAAGGATGTTTTGAGATAATTTCATCTCAAATAATCAAATTTTTGTATGGTACAAGCAGTTATCTGAAGGTTGAAGATGGTCGTCCTGTGACTTCAAGAACTGATGAAAACATTAAAACAATTAATATAATTATGTGAGAAGATCAACATTTGAGTGTTTGACGAACATTGTCAGAGAGAAAATACGAAAAAATTTCGCCAAAGACTTGAATGTGACGAAGGTTTGCGCTAAAGTGGTACCAAAAAACCTAACAAGCAAGCAAAAAAATGAAGAGGGAAAACATTTGCTCTGGCATGGAGTGCTTCACAGTGATGAAAGAAAGGTTTTTCAGTATGACCCAGAAACTAAATGACTGTCCATGCACTAGAAGACCCTCATATCACCAAGAACTACTAAGAAATATTAGAAAAATAGTGAGGTAAAAAAAATGCCTTATTTGTGGAGCAACAGCTCCTGGATTTTGCTCCCAGACACCGTCCTGGCGGAGAAATGCATTACTGAGCTTTGAACGTGCAGTGTACTCACCAGATCTCGCATCCTGCGACTTCTACCTGTTTTCAAAAGTGAAAAGTGCAAAAAAGGGAATACATTTTCAATCTGTTAAAAAAGTGAATTAAAAAATGGCAGGTTTTCTGAAAAAGGTGAGACCTAATGACCTGCAGCACTACTTTGAACAGTGGGAAATTCATGTGCAGCAGTTTATTGATAGGGAAGGGAAGTTTGTTGGAGGGGACTAAAAGGTATTTGTATAATGTTTCCAATAAAGCTAATTTTAAGAGTATTCTGGTTCTTTAATTGTCACGCCTTGTGCATTTTTTTTGGCGGGGGGGATACTTAGTTTTTGTTATAATTTTGATTTCAGGCTGATTGATATTTAATTTTCATGTCTTATTGTTTTTATTCATCTCTCGTTTAACCATTTCTTAAAAGTTAGTTATTCTTCCATTTATAGCATTAAAAATATATTTCCCATAAAAAATACAATATGTGTTAGCTTAGTTTTAGGTTTAAATCATTGTTAAAGTTGTAGTGTTTGCAGACTTTCATGGCGTGTAATTCTAGGACGGTTAAACTTTGATTGTTATTAGCTTTCATAAATTTTAAATATAAATATGTTATTTTAGATGTAATGCTACTGTTACAATTTTATATCATTTTACGAAGCATAATTTAGACACGATATGGTCTAATTTATCACAAATTTGTTAGTTAATTAGTAATAAAAATAATCAGAATTAAACCCCTGACATTGCATTCCTGAAACAGCATATTTTGCTTTTTCCTCAAGGCTTGCCTTGTTTTTGTTTCAGGGCAAATGTTACACTTTAGTCTATTAGTCACTTTCTAAGTTAATTTGTATGCTCTTATTGATCCACTAACAATGTTTTATGCACTTTGGGTAAAGCTATAAAATTATCTGATTAACTGTAATTTTATGTAATTTTTTTGATGTTTAATCCTAGGTTTGTTTTCATTGAACTACCAAACCAGTTCTATCTCTAATACCGCTGTTGCCTGATGTGTGATAAAAATTTAATTTTTTAAAAAAAAAAGCCTAAAAACAGTGGAATATCATCATACTTATGTGATGTTAAGTTCAGATAAATAGTTCTGTTGTAATTTCTCCTGCAAAAGTATTTAAGTTGGTAGTCCACTACTTGTGATATTTTTCTCACTAACAGTCCAGAAGAACATTTAAATCTTGCAAGTTTGCTAAAAAAAAACATATGTTTTATTGTAACAAGATTTGAGTTACATCATGAGTTAATTAAAAATAAATTAATAAAGTAACTTTGCAATATGTTTATAAGCTGACAACTAAACCATCTATGAAAGAAAAAAAAAAATTTTTAGGGTACATTTATGGATGGCTAATTTTTCTGCTCCAAAACAATTTGGTTTTAGATGATTATTTTGTTTCACTATTAATTTTCAATGCATTTTGTTTAAAATTCGAAGAATGTATTTCAGGAAGAATATAGAACTGCAAAATAATTAAGTGTTATCATTTGTTTTAAGCTCTCTTTTTTATGTTCTCAAATCCTGATAAAAAAATATTCCATTCCAATGCCTGTTAAAACATAATACTTTCAAACATGAATAACTAATTTTCAAAATTTAGGAACTTAAAAATGTGTGTCTTAGAATAAATTGAAGCACTAATTTGAAATTGTTGCTACATAATTCTCTATAGCTAGTAAAACTTTTAACTGTAAAACAGTATTAAAGTGTGTCCCCTAAACCTAGAAACCTTTAAATCAACTCTTTAATTTATTTAGGTGATATAAACTGTACTTTTTGTCCCAAAAAGAGTGAAAAAACAAAAATGATTTTTTTAGGAGAAAGCTTGTAAAGATTTTCAGTATGAGCAGACTAAATTGTTTTAAGGAAATATCAAACTATGCAATATTAAAAAAATAAAAACAAATTTAAAAGATTCTTTATATACTTGATTTGCATTGGATGAAGATAGACTTATAGCCCAAAAATTATAACAGCAAAACAATTTTAACTGAGCTAGCTTTAAAAAAAATTTTCTTTTTACTTTTTATTAAATTGCAAACAATTGAAAAATCAACTTAGTATACCCAAAACATGTCACTAAAGCAAAATTAAATTTCATTGTACATCTTTAAAATGTAAATTATGATTCTCTAATGATTTAATGTAGATAGAATTTATCGTTTGTTTGATGTTAAATTATTGTTTGTATCTTATGGCATGAAGAATCGCTGTAGTAATTAATTTTCTACTGTGTTATTTAGTGATAAAAAGATTAATGAGAATATAGAATCATATTTTTTCAAAACTTTTCTGCTATTTNTTATGTTCTCAAATCCTGTTTAAAAAATAATCCTATCCCTGTTGAAACATAATACTTTCAAACATGAATAACTAATTTTCAATATTTAGGAACTTAAATATGTGTGTCTTAGAATAAATTGAAGCACTTATTTGAAATTGTTGCTACATAATTCTCTATAGCTAGTAAAACTTTTGACTGTAGAACAGTCTTAAAGTGTGTCGCCTAAACCTAGAAACCTTTAAATCAACTCTTTAATTTATTTAGGTGATATAAACTGAATTTTTTGTCCCAAAAAGAGTGAAAAAACAAAAATGATTTTTTTAGAAAGTGAAAGCTTGTAAGGATTTTCATTATGAGATAACTAAATTGTTTTAAGGCAATATCAAACTATTCAATATAAAAAAAAAAAAAAACAAATTTAAAAGGTTCTTTATATACTTGGTTTGCATTGGATGAAGATAGACTTATAGCCCAAAAATTATAACAGCAAAACAATTTTAACTCGGCTAGCTTTTAAAAAAAATTATTATTATTACTTTTTATTAAATTGCAAACAATTGAAAAATCAACTTAGTATACCCAAAACATGTCACTAAAGCAAAATTAAATTTCATTGTACATCTTTAAAATGTAAATTATGATTCTCTAATGATTTAATGTAGATAGAATTTATCTTTTGTTTGATGTTAAATTATTGTTTGTATCTCATGGCATGTAGAATTGCAGTAGTAATTAGTTTTCTACTGCGTTATTTAGTGATGAAAAGATTAATGAGAATATAGGATGATATTTTTTCAAAACTTTCTTGCTATTTAAAACTTGATTGCTCAAAATAAGATGTTTGTGCAGCTGACAGCCAATAAACAAATATAAATGTGAATTTTTTTCCATCTTGTATCCAGATGGTTATTAATTTTTATTTCGCTTTTAAAAAGTAATCCATGCTTTCCTTTTTATTATTATTTTTAATTTATTATTTTTGTAGAATGAATTTATTTCATTTTTAGTTAATTTTGAAAATTGTTCTAATTAGGAAAATTTTTCCTTTTTCTCTTGTTCTTATATTGTATTTATAACTGCCAAAAATCTTGTTCATGGTCTGTTTGTTATCCTCTAAATTCAGGTTTATTAATTTTGCAATTTATTGATTTAATGCTATTTAAATTCTTATTAAAGTACAAATATTTGTGTGATTGTTGTTTTTTTATTTTAAGTACATTAACAATTACAATTTTTATTTGAAATACATTTAGTAATTAGAATAGCATTTATCTGTACTTTTGAAATTTCTGCATTTATTTATAGAAGTATATCTCTGCAATGCATAATGTAAGTCAAGATTGTGTAATATATATATAATGTTTTTTATAAAACCCATCAATATTATTTCAAAATGTTGTTCATAATTTAGTGTGTGTCTTTAAAGTTTATAATGCATGCATTAATTATTCCATTAAGTACTTCCCTTTAAAATGTACAATGCAAATCAAGTTAATGTAATGTGTTAAAAAAAATTTTTTTTAACGAAAGCTATGAATAATATTGAAAGATGTTCTTCTTTCCTTTTTTTTCATAATTTGATTTTTAATATTTAAATTCAATGTATTTTTTTGCTCCATCATAAATTGTCAATATGTGCTGCTAAATTATGTAAATTAGAAGGCAAACAATGTTTTAAAATTCCTTTTTGTGAACTTTTTTTTTATAAACAAGATATGTATGTAGTTTCAAAACTAACTTAATTCATTTTTACGATCTGTTTTATTATTGTTGTAAACCATTTTTATATTTAAAAAAAAATATGGCTGTATGACTGAACTTTAACTGAGACAAAGTACTATTGTTAATTTTTTTCTTCAAAAATTAATGAAACATGATTGTATCAAAGCCAGTTCTATCTACCCAATTCACTGATTTGCTTTTCACCATATCACCTGTATGCTATTTATTTGAAATATTCTTGGCAATGAAAATTATTGTACAAACTTATTATAATTTTGATTTCAGGCTGANAACTAACTTAATTCATTTTTACGATCTGTTTTATTATTGTTGTAAACCATTTTTATATTTAAAAAAAAATATGGCTGTATGACTGAACTTTAACTGAGACAAAGTACTATTGTTAATTTTTTTCTTCAAAAATTAATGAAACACGATTGTATCAAAGCCAGTTCTATCTACCCAATTCACTGATTTGCTTTTCACCATATCACCTGTATGCTATTTATTTGAAATATTCTTGGCAATGAAAATTATTGTACAAACTTATTATTAAAAAAATATATCATAATTTATTCATTTTAAATTGCTTCTTTCTCAATTATTTATTTAAAAAAAAAATTTTTACCTTTATTCCTAGCTAAAATAAATCTCACTTATTACAAGGCAATTCCATGATAAACAGACAACATAAAAAAAATAATAAACATTTAATCGCATTTCTTCATAACAATTTCTTTAGCTTATTATTACTAGTTTAGATATAAAACTAAAAATGTTAGTTTTTAAGTATTTTGTAATAATAAAATAAAAAAATTATTAGCATTTTTATATAGTTTATATTTGTATCTTCAATCTCATGGAAATTGCGACATCAGTCACATGAGCTTTTTATCAATTTTCTACTTTCAATATGTCATTTCATGTGTACTTTCAGTGTCTCTTGTTAATTTGAATTTTTTTTATTTATAAATAAATTTAAAAGAATAAATTTCATTATTACTTTTAGAAGAAAAAATTATGTATGATATGTTTTTCTCCTTGTCCTGTATATGTAATGTCAGTCACATTTTATATTTTTATTCTAATGAGGTCATTTTCTTATGTGCATAATTGTATTAGGCTCTTAAAAAGCATAATTTTTAAAAAAATATATATTAGATATTTATCACTGAAAATAAGTTTTAAAAGTGAGAAAACCTATCAAAATGTGGTATCAGTCACCATGGAATTGTTTACCTAAGTTTTGCTGTGTGTCATCATTTTTTAAAAATACATATATGCTTTTAATAATGTATAAATATTTATTATTGTTGGTTAATTCAAAAAAGGTATAAATACTTATTAATTTTATGATCATAATTTTTGTTGTGTCTGTGTATATATGTGTATCTGCTTCCTATTTATGATAAAAACTTCTAAAGTAAATTAAAAAATTGATTAAAGGTTCATCTGTTGCTCATCAAATAGCTATGAGTTAATTTATTCGACCCATTAATACACCATCTGGTAAAACACTACAGACTTTTTACCTTTAAGAAGGAGCACAATAAGAGAAAGTGAATTTTTGAAATATCATAGAACATCATTGCGTTGAATAGTTGCGTAGTAGTTACGTTGAATAGTACGTAATTATTGTAGATATATCTTTATTTTCAATGTACAGTGTGCAAAAAAAATATGAAAGGACCGCCCTGAATAACTTTTGATCTAATGATTTTATCTTCACATTCTAGGACTCAATCTTAAGGGCTCATGGGAATGATATCGCTACACTTATTAATTTGCCTGTCTTGAATAGGCAAATTAAGTTTAGATGATATTTTAAATTGCAAAATTTGACACAAAACGTATTTTCTCTTTATAAGCATACCTTTTTCTCGCCAGATTCCGATTTCTGACCCTTAAAATATAAGGGGTTGCTGCAATCTGGGAAGTATGGTCCCAATAGTTTGATTAGGAGAGTATTTCAAAGTTTAGTCCGCTTCATGTTAATTTTTATTTTATTTTTTATTTATTTATTAAATTTTTTTTTTTGCGTATTTTGCGATGTCCAAGAACTTTTTAAGCGAATTGAAAAACTTTTGCACGCTATTAGAACGTTCGTTTTTTGGAAGACAATTACAGGCAAAAAATAACTTTTAGTAAATGTTTATTATTTTATTTAATAATGGTCGTAAAAATTTTGAATTTTAAGATGTAAATTTTTTTGCATAATTTTTAAGGATATAATTTTTATATGGCAAAATACAAAATTTGAGCAAAAGCTTCTGAAAAGTTCCTGAGAAATTGAATTTTAAAAATAGTCTGATATTTAAAATTCGATTTCTTAGGAACTATTCGATCGATTTTGCACAAACTTTGTATTTTGTCTTGTTAAATTATATATTCTTTAAAATGATGCAAAAAAATGTACACCTGACAGTTCAAACTTTTTTTGACCATTGCTTAACAAAATAATAATAAATATTATTAAAAGTTATTTTTTGCATGGAATTGTCTTTGAATAAGCCAATTTTATAAATCTTGTACAAAAGTTTTTCAATTTGCTTAAAAAGTTCCCAAGATATGGTGAAATACGCATGAAGTAAAATTAACATTAAGGAGTCCAATCTTCAGTGTTCTCAACAAAACTATTGAGACCATTTTCCACAGATCCCCCTATATTTTGGTGGTCGGAAATCTGGATCTGTCAAGAAAAAGATTTGTTTATTCAGAGAAAGTACGTATTGTGTCTGATTTCGTATCTTAAAACATCGTCTGCAATAATTAATTGGCATATTTGAGGTTACCCCCTTCGAACCATTTAGATTGAATCCTAGAATGTGAAGATCCGATCATTAGATCAAAAGTTATTCATGATGATCCTTTTTTTTTTTCGCACTGTACAAAGCTTTAAAAAAGGAATTTCAAAAATAAACGTAACTTTTTAATAACTATTTTTTTTTTTCCTTTCTGAAATCATAGGTGGTGTGATTACATTCTTTATAACTTTGTATTTCAATATGCTACTGTAGGGAATCTTATCAAGTAAAATTTTAGTATATATTTAAGACACTATTAAAAGCTGTAGCTGTTGCCATTTGTAATTAATAGGGTTTTTAACTGGGCACCCTGCATACATTTTTTTTAGTAAGTCATTATCGTCAAACAATTGAAGTAGTTGATGCATATAATATTCATTGCATGCTCTATTCTTAAGTGTTGTTATTTCTTGCATTATATAACTTCCTTGTTAAAATATAATGGAGAAACAGGTGTTCGTAAAAGCTAAATTAGCATTTTTTTTCTGCAGTTGTCTTTAATTAATCATTTTAATGCGCTAGTAAAGTTTTAATTATTGACTTTAAACTTTACAAAATTTAGTGGGTACTATAAATTGTTGAAGTAATTTTTCCCAGTAAAATAATATGATTTATGATTATTTTTCTGGTGACAATGCATTATAAAATGTTCCTAAATATTACTACACTTTTGGTTGCTAGTTACAAATTTTTAGTCACAATCTACTGCCCAGACTTGGTCCATGATTTACCTTACCTCATAATTTTAATTTAGAGGATGTGTCGTAATTATTTTACATATTCATACACTCAAAATGATCTTTATTATTTTTACATGTTTATTTGTTATTAGAAATGTTTCTAACAACAAAACAGGATTACTAAAATTGTAAAAATTCAAGTTATTTATAGTGTAGGGTAACAGCAACACAAAAATACTGTTTGTTAAATGTGTGTTGTAATAAAATGTACTCTTTATAAATGTGTCACATTTTTTGTAATTTTACTTTAATTGTAAGGTAGTGATGAAAATAATTTATGGGAATCCTGTATGTAACTTTACAATTACAAATGTGTTTTATATAAGATAAATATATTTTCTTTTCTTATTCTTTTCCATAATATAAGTATGATGTTTAAAAAATTGTAATACACATGTAAATAAGCTTATGCAACTCAATGTATGAGTCTAGAAATAATTCTAAGGAACGACTTTCTTTACTGCAAATAATCATTGATTTGTGAAAAGCTAAGTTAAATAAATTGTGCTTTATAGTACTATTAAGTTGTTTCAAATCATTTGATGAACAATAACTCTTTTTCTTATTTGTGTTTAATTCTAATCTAATTTGAAACCAAATATCCCTTTTTGAAATAATTCATAGAGTGCAAAAATGTTTTTGTTTGTGTCATTCATTTAAATTTACTTATAAATTCAAAATTTGCTTAACTGATGATCTCTTCTTATCCAATAACTTGTATAATCCTGATCGATTAATAGGATTTGTATCGAAATGGCGTAAAAAAAACTATTGTTCAAATGTGTGTTATTTGTAAATCATCTTAATGAGAATTGTAGAACAGCATATTACGAATATATTACTATTTTACTTAAATTCTCTGTTTATATTGGTATTTCAGATAATAAATTTTTTTTGGAAGCTTCAAAACATACAGTCTACACTCTTCAGTATGATCAATTAATTATAATTCCACAGGTGTGGTGTTATTTTACTACCCATGAAGATCATTTCGTAGATTAATGTCTGAACATTTCGGCATTTTCAAAACAAAAAATTGGATTACTTTTCATTGATATCGAAAGAGTAGCACTAACGTAATGAAATTGGCATTAAGTCAAGTATGCACTTATTAGATTTAAAATGGTGCATTCGCAATCCTGGTGGATTTCTTTACAAATAGCATAATTACCAATCATAATTTCCTTATTTAAATGTTCCCTTTTTGTGACAATTTAATCCCTTTCGGTGGTTTATTTGCAAGTTAAAATATATGGTTTCCTGGACTAATGTTATTCACCGGAAATGGCTGCCCGGAAGTGGATTATTATTTTAAATTGTACTTTTATTTACATAAAAAACTCTTTATTATCAATTATTCTTCTAGCTTTGTAATTCTTATTAAAATTTAACGCAGTTTTGTTTGAAGTCTAGTATTTTTAACTTTGAATCGATATTTAGGATATTTTTATGCATTCTCTATGTTGCACTCTTATATTATTAACTTCTATTTTTTTCCAACAACCAAAATCTTTGTATCAGTTGTAAACTGTTGTTGTTATACACTATTTATAATTTTACAATTTTTTAAAGGCAATGTTAGTTTGGCATAGATCGAAAATCTTAAATTTTTGATATTACGTGTATTAAATTAAACTAAAATTATGTAATTATATTTTTTGAGTATTGGAGAAATATAGTATATTGAGTATATATGTATATATATATGTAATTCCTGTACTGTGTTGCTTTTGCAAAGTGTCAGAATGCAGAAAAGCTAAAAGAGAAATGTGTTTTATGCGCAGAATCATTATAGAGTTAAAAATTTTATATAAATCTGGGAATTCTTTTTTTCTTGTTTTGAATTATTGTTAGGTACTGTGCTTTGATCTTTCAGTTTAGCTTGCAAATTTTTCTAGGCATTAAAATTTTTTTTAAATTTTACACATTTTTAAGTGTTACATTATTCTTATTTAAAGAGGAAATTTGTGTGATTTTATTATTAGTTATATGCTTAAGGTTCTAGAATTGTGTTAGAATGTTCTTGGATAATTCTATAATATTTGCATTTTATTTAATAAATTTATTAGAACTGAATAAAAAAATAAGCAATTATTTGAGTTTTTTTCAGTTGTATATTTGATTACTTAATTTTTATTTTAAATACATTTAATGGTTTTTATGAACTATTAACTATTTGTATTTTCTCCTGTATTAGGTAATTATTTTTAAACCTGTCCAAATATATTTCATATAAAATACATATTTCTAAATACACATCATGTATCTAAATATTTTTGTTACGTTATTTTATGTTTATATCATTTTCTGTCTTTTTATGTTTATTTTTACATGAATTATTAATTATAGTATTTTATATGTTGACAATCTTATGCTTCTTTTAATTAAATCATGTTCAAAATTTTTGATGAACATACCAATTATAAAAAAAATCTTGTAGTAGCAATCTATATTACGTTGTTTTCATAAAAAAAATGAAGGAAAAAAAAACTATGCTTGATTTCTTAAAATTTTGTTACAAGTCCTATTGCTTAAATACGGAAATTTAATCATGTTAAATTACTGGCCTTGATGACATTAAAAAGAAGAGAAAAAAACATAAAAGCTGAATATTGCTAAATAAATAAAGGTATGAATAAACAAATAAAGTTAATATTTTTCAGCAAAGTAGTGGATAACATAGGAGAATTAAATATTAAGATATAGTGTATTATTTGTAAGCAAATCAGTTATGTGATCTTAACAAACTTGATCTATGAACAATACAAGTTTTAATAGGTTGTATAACCATATTTATGNATATATAATTTCTGTACTGTGTTGTTTCTGCAAAGTGTCAGAATGTAGAAAAGCTAAAAGAGAAATGTGTTTTATGCGCAGAATCATTATAGAGTTAAAAATTTTATAGAAATCTGGGAATTCTCTTCTTTTTTTTAATTATTGTGCTTTAATCTTACAGATTAGCTTGCAAATTTTTCTAAGCATTAAAATTTTTTTAAATTTTACACATTTTTAAGTGTTACATTATTGTTACTTTAAGGGGAAATTTGTGTGATTTTATTATTAGTTATATGCTTAAGGTTCTAGAATTGTGTTATAATGTTCTTGGATAATTCTATAATATTTTGCATTTTATTTAAGAAATTTATTAGAACTGAAAAAAAAAAACAATTACTTTAGTTTTTTTCAATTGTATATTTGATTACTTAATTTTTATTTTAAGTACATTTAATGGTTTTTATGAACTATTAACTATTTGTATTTTCCCCTGTATTAGGTAATTATTTTTAAACATGTCCAAATATATGTCATGTATATTTCTAAATACACTTCATGTATCTAAATATTTTTGTTATGTTATTTTATGTTTATATCATTTTCTGTCTTGTTATGCTTATTTTTACATGAATTATAGTATTTTATATGTTGACTATCTTATGCTTCTTTTAATTAAATCATGCTCAAAATTTTTGATGAACATACCAATTATAAAAAAAAAACTATGCTTCATTTCTTAACATTTTGTTATAATTCTTATCCTTCTTATTTTCTTATCTTATATTTCTTATCCTATTGCTTAAATACGGAAATTTTATTCATGTTAAATTACTGGCCTTGATGACATTAAAAAGAAGTAAAAAACATAAAAGCTTAATATTGCAAAATAAATAAAGGTATGAATAAACAAATAAAGTTAATATTTTTCAGCAAAGTAATGGATAACATAGGAGAATTAAATATTAAAATATAGCCTTGTGTATTATTTGTAAGCAAATCAGTTTTGTGATCTTAACAAACTTGATCTATGAACAATACAAATTTTAATAGGTTCTATAACCATCTTTATGTACTGTACTATATAATTATATGTATACTTGTAGTTGTGATTATTTGATTCTTTACTTTTGTAGCTATGGTTCTCCATTTCATAAATTTTAATTAATTATCTGTTTCACTTGTAATTTACATTCTAATAGTTTTGTAATTCTGAGTTATATTTACTTATTTTTATATTTCTTTTCTTCCCAACTTTCATTTAATTTTTTTGTTTTCAGAATCATTATTTTTTTTCCTTTTCACTGCTTTAATTATTTTTCTTCCTATTTTGATAACAAAAATATAAATTCTTTTACTCTGAAGAAATTGTTGAGATTTTATAAATTTTTTGAAATGTACTTTGGGTAGGTTGATGAAGCAACTAGAAGTTCTCTTTATAAATTAAGGCAAACTTGGAATGATATATTACCTAAAACTGTTTTATATGGCATTGATTGTCGCGTTAACAGCATTGATCCAGCATGGCCTATAACTGCAAAGGTGACGGCAAAAAGTATTCATGTGAATCCAAAATTTGTGAGTGGCACTGCCAATACAGCTCAAGTAAGTAAAATTAATTATCTATTTTCTGTAAATGATTTTGCATGTTTGTGGCATTAATTAAGAATTTTATAGTTCGTGGCTTTTACGATATTGGCTGCAATAATGAAAAAATAATCTAGTATATATTGCGTAAAGATTATATAGTATCACACAGTTGTCCTGTAAAAATGTTTCCTTTTTTACCCACCAAAGATTAAAATTAAATTTTTTAAACTACAAAATGATTATGCAATCCTGGGTATGCTATACTTAGTTCTGCTGTTAATTAGAAAATTGGTTTTTACGTTACAAAGTATGACTTGAAAAAAGTTAAGCCTCGACTAGCTGATAGGATAATGAAATTTAGAAAGGTATGATCATATATAGACAACATTAATAAGATGATAATTCAACTACACCAGTTATAGAACCTAGATCGATTATTTCTTATGAAACCAGAACATTCACCAAGAACAATAGGTCCAGAAAAATCATGAATGAGCTCATGAAAAATAACAAATTTACAATTAAACTGAAAAAATTTATTTACTATCAGCTAAATTGCCAAAAAAAAGATGAATAAACTCATTTATTTAATTAAAATTTGGACTTAGCAGTTTTATTTTCCTCCATGTAAACTATAAATTTTCGGCACTTGTAATAGCAGAGATGATTGTGCTCCTGAATTCCAAATTTTTCCCTGACCGTGATCCGGAAGTTTAAGCAAAACCTTAAAACATTCAACAAGATTCTTTTATATTTTATTTATATCTATATATATTATTTATATTTATATCTAGAATTTATACTTGGCATAATTTTTTTGAAATGCATCATTACTCAAGAAATTTTCAGGATTTTTGAGTTGGGTTCACAATTACCCCTGTAATAGATTGCTGCTCATTTTCTTTAATTTTTTGGGAGAATACAGAATGTTCTTTATTGTTTCTAAGACTATGAGGCATTCTTCAAATGTTGGGACTGGTTGGCCATCTTGATCGGGATCACTCAGTCCTAATGCTTATTCAAGCATTTGTTGAATAGACCAAAATTTCAACATTTTTATTAATTGATTCATAAGAATCACCAACTATTTTCATAAATTTAATTAATATCCATTTTCCTCTAATTAATATCAATTTTCTTCATTAATCAATATCAGAATTTACTGTTATCAAAACAAAATAACATTCTTTTAAAATAAATATTCTCAGTAAAATTTCTGAATGATGTATGCAGGAATCTGCTAGTAAACGATCTAAATACCTTTATTAACATTATAAAAGTAGCTTTTGTGACAGGACCGTAACAAAATGATACATGCAGGAATGATGAATCGAGGTTCAGCTGTACTATATGTCTTCGATAAGAAGAAGCATTAAGGACAATCACTAATAGTTTGATAGTTCAACAAAATGTATGTTTTAAAATTGTACAGCTCTGGTAAAAGTGAGCAGGGGAAACTAACATTGATTTAAGATAATTCGTTAAATTATGTATGCAGTCTGAATGAAAATACAAGGAGAAAAAATGGTGGATCATAACGTACTTACTTTCTTACATCACTTCATCCTTGTATCAAAATAATCTTGAAGATAGTGCTCCTTCTTGCCAGAGCGAAGACTAACTGTTAATATACAGACTTGGCTCATTAACTAAATTTAATCTAATTGGAATTTTGATGTTCGAAAACGCTTTGCTTTTACTGTATATATTTTTGTTTTAAAAAAAGGTCTATTGTCTAGATGCTATTAAGTATCATTTGCAGCTTTAGAACAGCTAACTGGATCTTATTGTTGTGAAGCCGATTGTGCCTTTGATTTCTGTATTATTATTATAGAGTAGTATGGATTCGCAAGTGATTATTGTCTATATATATTTATCTATCTATTAGCAACATTATAGAGTTATTATTCATTTTGTTAGATTGTCTGAAGTAATAATTTAAGTAGTCTTGAATAGTTAGTTATATGTTTAGTTTTTATTTAGAATAATTTTGTGTTTTTATAGGAATAATATTCTAAAGTAATTATTTAAATTTATTTGTTATCTTTTGAAAAAGGGCTGTTTAATTATTAAACATAAATGGTGCTATAGGGCTGCATTATGTTGTACCAATTATTGGTGGCAGAGCTTCAATTTTTTTAGCAATAGCTTATATATGAGTATATAGATATATACACACATTATATGATACTCGTATGGCTCGAGAGTGATGCGTGAGTAAGTAGTACAGCATATAAGATTTTCAATTATTACTAAATTTTAATACATAAAAAAAATTGTGATTATCTCTTGAATGTAGTTAAAATCCAAGTACTACCACACGGACAAAGCTGCGAGCAACAGCTGAACAATGAAACATTTTATTACTATATTGCTTAAAAGTAATTACAGTATTAGGATTGGAAGAGGGGTTGAAAAATTAAAACATTTAAATACAGTTGTTCAGCTTTCTTACCATCAAAGTTTATATGTTATATAAGATTAGCTGATCACCAAAGGTGAATATTATTATAATGATAAGGAAGTTTAGTTTAAGTTATTGCTAAGAATACTAAAAAAATCTTAAAAATGTTAGTTTAAAATTTTCGGGAGATTTTTTAAAGCTAAACTGTAAAGCATAAACAATAATTGAACCTGATTAAATTTATTTATTTTTTTACTTAAATTCGTAGAACAGATTATTTTTTGAAAGTAGATATCAGCTTTAACCTTTACTTTAGAGAAGCAGCATTGCTTTTGTGACATTTATTGTAGTACATTTTGACAGCCTGATTTGTTACAGTAAGTAGGTAGCTGATTTAGTTCAGCCGTGTTACTCAATTTTTCTGTTAAAAAACTGTTGAAATTTTATTTATGAGTTGTACTTGTTATTTATTCATGTAAATGAAGGCAATATTTTGTGTTTACAACAGAAATTACACTAAAACTCGTATAGGAATTAATTCCTAATTTTTCTCTTTGTAACTTCTGATTATTTGCCTTAAACAACTGTTTTTTTTTTTTTTTTTTTTTTTTTTTTTTTTTTTTTTTTTCCAGTAAGAGCTGGTAAGTCTGGCTGGCACTGTAAAACTATTTTTCAACTAAAATCTTTCTTTGTCCTTAACGTTATCTTTCTAGTGATAAGTATTCATGATATTTATTTTAAGCACTTTGTATAGAGTTCTTAATTATATAATGTATAAAAAATAACAGTATTATATTTTCACTACAAAGTGTTTGTCGCAGCTATTTCAGTAGTTTTATTCTATTTGCGTTTGCAATCATTATGACTTCAAACTATTTTAGGTTTTCTTATTTAGTGGTTTTTAAATTATTTGACTTCGTTTTTGTAGAATTTAATAAAAGAATCTGAAATAAAGAAACAAGAGGAAATGAAAAAGTTGACTGATGAAAAAGCTGAACGTGAAAAAATGTTAAAATTAATTGAAGAAAAGAGAGCACAGTTAAGGCTCTTAGAAGCAAAGAAATTACATTTACAGCATGCAAAGCTTAAAGGAATGGAATCAGTTCTAAAACAAAAAAATCAGGTAATGTAAATTATTTTCTACTTTACCAACTTATAAATTTATTTCTCTCTGCAGTAGTCGTAAATAAATTTGTTGTAACCATATTTTAATTATTTAAATTTTCAGAAATTAAATCATTGCAATTTTTTTATGAAGTACAAAAATAGTGCACTCATAAGTTTTTTTAATATCCTTTTTGAATTTAATATAATATGTAATGATATTTTTTGGGGATAAATATGAAATTGTTATTTTTTAAAGCGTTTACTCTGCGTGTATATAATTATTAATAATATAATTACTTTATAAAATAATGTAATTACTTCGCTATAATTAAAATTAACATACATTAAATATGTATTAATAACTAACATATAACTGCTAACTCTAGTGGATTTACTTGTAGACTACTGAATTTTGCCACTTTCTCCTGGTCTACTGGTTTTATAAAAAATTCTCCTGGTTTTTATACATTTTAAAATATTCCCTAAAATTCAGTAAGTTTCCTAAAAAAATCCTTAGTGAAATAGAATTGTTACACAATTTTATTGCTTGCTTAAATATTTAAATAAGTATTACTAATAAGCCTTATTTATAGATATCCTTTTAAATTTTTTATTCAAAACTTTGTTTTTAAATTACTTTTTAATTAATCTTTTAACAATCAATTAATTGTGTATTACTATTCAAAGGTGTGATTTAACATAATGAAAAACGTTTTAAGTTCATTTAATATTGTTCGTGAATGGAAAATATTGCAGACCATTTATAGTTATTAGTGTAGTAATAAATTTTTGTATTTTGATAACAACAAAAATCCCTAAAATTTCCTGAAAATATTTGCATTAACAACTATCATGAAATTTTATTATTTCTTAAAATCAACTGGATTTTCCCCAATGTATGTTGACAGCTATGTAACATATATTTTTTTTGTTTTAAAATAGAAGTAATTTATGAACATAACCTCTGCAAATTTCGTAAGAATATAATTTTTTTTCTTCGTCTTTACAATCAGACTAAAGTTGTCATGCTGTATTTGTCAAAATGTGGTTATTCTTTATAGTAAAAATTATGTGTAATGTACTGATACGTGCTGTTCCTTTGAAATCATCTTAAAAACTTTGTTTTTAACACTGTTTATTTTTTTATATACATTTGAGTATTTAAATCTTGAATAAGGAAAAAATTAACTTATTGCTATATGATATAGAATTGAAAACTATTTTAATTTTTCTCTGGATTTTAGCATTTTTATCTTAAGAATTGCAAAGAAAATTAATGATATTTTTTTTATAATTTTATTAAAAAATTTTTTTATTGAAACAGGTTTACATATTTTTTATGTGCTTCAGAGCCTTAGTATTAATTCTTTCTTTAATAACTCATTTATGCCTGAAATATTCATGTTAGAAGATTCCTGTACAACTATAATAAATATTTTAAAATATTTATTATGTGATTAATGATATTGTAATATTTTAGGGTAATTCTGTTATCCACCGTGATCCACGTCTTAAAAAAGCTGTAGCTCTAATTGCCTCTGCTGAAGCTGGTAATGTTCCAGATAGCTCAGTTCCTGCTTCTCTACAATCTGTAGTAGTTGTTCCAAATACAAATTCTACTACCTCAAAGCCTCATACAAAAGATATTGCTTCAAATCAAAGCAACACAACTTCTCGTCCATCTGATACTCCCAATGATCCAAGAGCCAAAAGGAATAAACTTGCAACAGAAGGATCTTGTAAAAGTAACACAGCTTTAAATAAAAAGAGAAATTTGATTCTAGAGGAATCTCCTGGTGATACTTCCAACAATAAGAAACCTTGCAAAGATTCTCTTAATATAAATAGTTCTAAGGCTCTTCAGAATAATCAATTATTACCTGCTGATAATGTCAGTGATCCAAGAGTTAAATCTGAATGTGGCAATCAAACATCCTCTAACCAATTGCTTGATCCTCCAAAAGATGCATCAAAACTTGCGACAAAGTATGAAGACAAGAAGGAAACACTACTTGATTCAGATGAAAGGAGGTGAGCTAATTAATATTTTCTATTATTAACATTAAATATGTGACTTTTTTAAAATTTGATTTAATTTGATTTGATTAAAATCAGAAACTATTTGATCGATTTTGTATTTTGCCGTAGAAAATTACATTCTTTAAAATTATGTAAAAAGTGTATACCTTACTATTAAAAAGGTTTTAGACTATTATTAAATAAAATAATATATAATTATTAAAAAAAAAATTTTTTTTGGACGGACTTATCTTTGGCGAAGCGAATTTTATAGTTAGATACAAAAAAATTTCTATTTGTTTAAAAAAAGCTCTTGAGATTTGGGGAAATGCGCTAAAGGTAAAATTCGCATTAAGGGGTCCAATATTCAGCCACTCTCCTGACTTAACTATTGGGGCCATGTTTCCCAGATTGCAGCTATAAAGTATATTTTGAGGGTTGCAAATCTGACAATAAAATGTATATTTATTCAAAGAAAGTATATTTTGGTGCCTAATTTCGTAACTTGAAGTATTGTCTGCACTATTAATTAGCATATTTGAAGTTATACCATTGAACTATTAACATTCAGCCCTAGAACATGAAAACTGATCAATTAAATCAAAAGTTATGCACAATGTCTCGGGTTTTTTCCTGCATTGTAAATTAAAATTCTGCACTTTCTTAGAGCAGATGAATTTATACACATACATGCGTGAGGATAGTATCTTCTGCCTTAGTTTAGACAGTATTGCTGCTGGTATTAAAATTTCATTTTGCGCCTATACCGTAAAAATAAATCAAGTTTATGGTAGCACAAGTTACAAAAAAAAAAGATGTGCAGCTTTTTTAATAACTAGTAGAGCTAGTAATAAAATATTCAACATTTGTAACATAGGATAATTTTCATGTATATACTATACCAGGGATGGCGAACCAATGGCACGCAACACAATATTTTGGGCACTCCACCGATCACTATTGTTATCACAAATGTTATTACGCTATGAAACAATGAAATTAAAATTCACAAAAAACAAACAAAATATTAAACAATTACTGATAAAAAAAATTAAAAATTAATGTCACAATTAATTAATGCACGTCTATGACCTCATTAAGCAATTTTTTACAGAAAATGGCACGTTGGTGTATAAAGGTTCGTCATCCCTGCACTATACCGTTAACTTTTGTGTCTGGTCTACTAGTGACATGTCAGGAAGAATATAAAAGCTTCCCCTAATTAGATTTTCATAATGCTTTACATATAACATAACTGTGGGTAAAATGCATTAATCATGGGTCTAATTATTGCTTTCTGCCCAATCTTTAAGTAGAAAATAAATATTTTACGGCATTTTTATATATTTCATACTGATATAGGAGATACTCAATCAACTTTAAATAATGTAACTTATTTTAAGGCAGACTTTTTTTTTTCGGCATATTTTGCGTAATGTTATTTTAATTTGTAATTAATGGCATTTAGGCCAGTTAAAGCATGCATGTCTAGTTCAAATAAAGATTAAATCAGAATGCTACAAAGAATCCATCACATTCAAACCAGTATTCTTACATGATGTTCTTGTAAAGTGAATTGGTAAATTAATGACAGTCTTTCTTTGTCAACTCTAGGTATGCAGCCCAATTTTATTTTATTTTATGTGAGATTGTAAAGATGTTTTCATTTGCAGCTACTCTAAGCAGGGTTTGAAAAAACCCAACCCGCCTGGGTTTTATTGAAAAAACCCGGGGAAAATTGGGTTTTATTTGAAAAAACCCGGGGAAAATTGGGTTTTTTCATTTAGTGCTCATAAATTTTACTGTGAAAATATTTTTATTTATTAAATAGTGTTGTATAAGTAAACACTAAAATTTCATCTGACTTTTACCTGTAATAAAATTAAACTGGAATAAATATTTAATGGTCTTCCATGTTTTTATAATACGATTAACAGAAAGTGAAATTAAAATTATGTATAATTATAAAGAGTATCAGTTACTTGTCCCTTTTTTCAAATATTTAGATAAATATATGCATTTTAACTTTATAGTTTCAAAAAACAAATTAATCTTAAAATTATTAAAAAGCATATATAAAAAGTTATAGCTCATTTTTTTAAAATCAGATAATAAAACTTTAAATTTGTTTATTGTTGTTTAATGTATCACTTAATAAA